>NC_090023.1:102446365-102753865 GCF_037176765.1 Anolis sagrei | reverse complement strand
TATTGGTCAGATCTAAATAGCTATTCTAGTGTTCTTAAACCTTGGAGTCTAGTACTTTTTTTGGCAGGCGATACTAGATTGTACAGCATATGCTATCAATAAAACAACATATATATAAACCCATTTTCATACTTCCAACAGACCTCACTACCTCTGAGGATGCTTGCCATAGATGCAGGCGAAACGTCAGGAGAAAATGCCTCTAGAACATGGCCATATAGCCCAGAAAAACCTACAACAACCCAATAAAACAACACATTAATGTCTTCCTTTTTATATTAACTAAGGCATCTGGGGTTTTTTGTTCATTTATTTGTTTTAATTTGGGAAGCCTCTCAATGAGACAAGTTGGTCTGAGCAAAAGTATTCACTTCTTTCAGCACAGTAAATATTAAGTCAGGGTGTTGAATGTGTTCCTCTCCATATCAACTATAATTAGCTCCAAAGGTTGCTTACAGTAATTAAAATCCATCACAAAAATCAGTTTGAAAGTATAGACCAGTGCATATATAGCATAGTTCTTTTAGTCCCTCGCTGTAGCCGAGGCAACAGGTTCTTAATTAAGGAAAAAAAAGAAGCAAAAGCAGCAGCAGATAGTCACACAGGCTGTGTGATCAAATAGCTGTGTCACTCCAAAAGAAGGAGCCTTTCTATTTGAAGACTTTGCATAATTTCTCCCCCCCCCTCCCGCCATAGATATATATGTAGCTTTTCAGTGTATATTTGTTCCCAGTATGAATCTTTTAAAAGAACCAAGACATCCCTTGTTATTGTCCCATTAAACCATTAATACCTATAAACAATATCAGCCAGGATAGGTCAAATTAGCATTATTTCTGAATTAAGCCATATATACTGTTTGCTGAATAGATTTTTTCACAAACAAGGCAAAGGCTTAAGGATATAAAAGATGTTCTCATTTCTTATTTTCAATGAGACTAAAGGAACAATCCGATATATACAAGTTATTCAGGGGAGGATCTTCGGAATTGTAAAACATTATGTCAGATGCAGGCAAAACGTCAGGAGGGAGTGCTTCTAGAACATGGCCATATAGCCCAAAAAACCTACAACAACCCATTATGTCAGTTGCTCTCAAATCCTCCTCTCCTCAGTTTTGTTATATAGCATTGCTGTTCTCATTTCTTATTCTGTGCATCTTTTCAGAAGATTTGAAGTCATTTTTCCAAATGATTTTCCAAAGCATCTTTTTAGAGTCTTATTGGAGCTGATAAGTTGAACAAAATACTTTCACATAATGGCTCTGTGTGCGAGAAACTAATATTATTTTTGTAATCTAAATATAGTTGATACTCTGTATGTTGCAGAAATGGGGAATCTGTGACCCTCCAGATGTTGTTGGGATGGAACTCCCAGTAGCCATAGCAATGATGATAGGGCTTGCAGTTCATCAACTAAAGTTCAATAACATCCACATGTTCCCCATCCTAGAAATATTTGGTAGCAGAGTGTGCATGCTACAACATTGTCATAATATACGTCGTCGTGAAAAGAGAATATGCTTTTAATAATTCAGCTCTTCTGCACAGCTAGCATTTGTTTTCATTCTTTACATGTCTGATCTCTGGACAGTGTTTCTATTCAGCCTGGAAATAAAAGCAGGAGTTACATTATCTTTAAAATCCTGTTATTTCTCATTTCTGTCTTTCACCCACTTCTGGTCTGAGGACTAGTTATGAACTTCAAAGGCTTGTAGAGTCCTGCTCTTTTCTCTCTTTAAACTGACACGTTTCCATCTGTCCCAGTGGAGCTACAGTACAATTGTGCCTTTCTCGTATTTGAAAGTTTTTCCTTTGGGGATTGTATAAAGTAATTTGCAAGTTTGTAGCTGCTGCTTAATTAGCTTGACCCCTTCACCTCACTACTTCTTCTGCTGCCTGCCTGCCTGCCCTTATAGTTCCTGACAAAATTGCAAGTCCCTTATTTTATTTTTCACCGATGCACCACAAAAAAATCTCTCCTCCTGCTTCCTGATTTTAACCCCTTGACTGCTGCTGTCAGACTTTAATTCTTTTTCCCAATGACACACCACATTTCTTTCCCTCCTGCTGCCAGATTGTAATCCCTTTCCCAGTGATACATCTCCTTCCTCTCTCCTTTTTCTGTCAGATTTTAAACCTTCTTCTCAAATATGCCCTTCCTCCTTTCTCCCCTTATGCTGCCATATTTTAAACCCCTTTCCCAGTGATGCATCTTCTTCCATCTCTTCTTCTGCTGCCAGATTTTCCACCACTTAAAAGTTGGTAGCAAAAGGAGAGGTGATCAGATGGATTATCGGAAAACTGGTTTAAAATCTAGTAAGTCTTCATGGTGTGAAGGAGAAAAAGAGTATCAGGGCTGTTGATGAGAAAGGAGTCTGTAGCACGCATGCTGGGGAGGGGGTTACAATATTTAATTTTTCCACTTTTGCTGGTGTCTTAGACCCCTAACACCTGTGAATGTACTTGTATAGAGCTATTTTTCTTGTAGATAACTCTGTATTTTAGGTGAATTAATACAGTATATTGTGGGTGGGGGCAGGGGTGGCATACCTGCTACTGTGCCCTGAAACCCCCCAAATTTTCTTAGGTACTTTTTATTTTCCTTACTCTATTGGGCTTTTTGATCACATGCTTAATTGTATGAGAAAAAAATAGTTAATTAATGGTGTGCTTCTTGACAAGTAGTATTCATTGCTGATCCCATCCTGCACTACTGTCCCTTTGAAAACTAATTCTTTGGCACTTCTTACATTTTAAAAGCTTATATGGGGCTTTCATTGCTGACAATGGGAGACAAAAGTTTTTCCTTGCACACCCATTGTTCTTTACTGTGACAAGCTCACATGGCTTTTGGATTTTGCAGTGACATTGCTGTTAGGAAATTAACAATCGGCTACATATACTTCTATGGTAGTATGTTGACTTACAGATCATTTAATTAGCAAACAAATAAAACAAATAATTTGGAAGAAGAAAACAAATGTTTGATTAAAGGGTAGAAGTCTAGAATTAAGTGCTGAAGTTTTTATCTTAGCGATATATTCTATATATAAATTATCCAATATTAAAATTTTTGAAAAAATATACGTTCTGGCTAGATAGTTGTGAAAGTGTGAAGATAATCGCTAGAAATCTATTTTAGTATACTGCTTCATTCTGTTCTAGTAATCTATATACACATTACAAATATTGCCTGTCAGAACAAAATCTAGTCTTAAGTGTATTCATACAATTAACTAGACTCTCATGTCAAACAAACAGTCGACATCCAGTACTTCAACTTTCCTCACTGTTATGTATTCTTGATTTCCCTGTGAACTGCTAATCATGGTGTGTTAGGGATCTGTGAGTCTTTTAGCTCGACCAGATATAGGTGTCTCCAACCTCAGCCCTTCTCTTACAAATTACATGCTCACTGATTATTGTTTTATTGCCTCTTCTCCTGGACGGTTTTTAGGAATTGCTATCTCTTTGATCTCTTACTGAATTGACCTTTGATTTTTATTCATCCACAGTTGTGCTACTTTACATTTACCATCATTCTTATTTTATATCTCCACTTTGTAGTATTCCTAGAGAGCAGGTAATTATTGATCTGTTGGGAGAAGTTGCCTGACTGACTGAGAGAGTAAATTATCCATGCACAAAGATAATAAGGTGCTCTCATTTGCCAGTTTTCTCACGATATTAATATGTTTAGGCTTCCTTTCCCTCAACCCCAGATCTTCAAAATTCATTCTAAAGAGCAAGAATTTCTTAAAATCAACATTTTAGTTACAGATTTATTTTCAGCGATTTCTTTTTCACAAACTTGGGTCCTGGCCTCTGCTTTCTCCATCTGTTGCTCCACATTCACCATACGCCTGTCTAGTTTCCCAACTTTTGATGAGAAGTTTTCTGCCTTGCCTTCTATTGAGGACAATGTGTCTTTCATTGTCCTGAATTTACATGAAGTGACTTCATCATAATAAGGGGCATCTGCTGTGCTGCTCTGTAGAAGAGCCCATCGAATTCATGAAGATAGACAAGATGCTGGCTTCATCTAGTGCCAGAGCAGAAGAACAAATCGACTTAAAGACATTGTTCTTGTTGTTCAGGGCACAATTCACTGTACTTTGCAGATCCAGGTGTCTTAGGAAACTTGAATGAGCTGCTCCAAATGACAACAATGAACTGTCAAGATAGAAGATTTTCAGTGTTCAGTTTCCACCCCTCTCATCCACTATATTATTTGATCTGGTAATATTTATATAAAGACTGAATCACAATTCTATTGTGTTAATTAGTGGCATGATCCCACAGTACAACTATGGGAGTACACTACTGCTAAGGTATGTCTGTTTGGGGTATATACATTACACTACAGAAACAAACAAAAAAAATCCAAGCACTCTTCCCTCAAAACACGTATTTAAGCAGAAGTCTTCAGTTCTACTTCTAAACCTATGGAGATGTGATTTCATCTGTTAAACGTTTCTGATTTAAAAAAAAAATAACAACAGGTGTTTGTGCATGTGTTTAGTGATATTCAGGTGACATGGGCATGCTTGGTGTGACTAAAATGGAGACTTGGTTTGGCTTCATACCCTCTAGCTGTATACAGTATGTTTCACTCCTAGCTGATGCATAGGACCAATTCTTCAACTTAATTCTGGACCAATTCTTCAACTTAATTCTGCCTAACGGAGGGCCTCTCCCAGACAGGCCTATATCCCAGGATCTGATTCCTGGTTTTCCACTTCAAACAGGATTATATGAGTCCACACTGCAAGCTAATCTGGGATAAACAGAAAACCTGAGATCAGATCCTGGTATATAGGGCCTGTCTGGAAGGGCCCAGAAGTAACTAAAGGCTTGCATTGTGTTGTAATCTGAGTTGCCAATATTTGGTGTAAAATTAGCGTACACACAGACTAATACATGTAATAGATATTTTGAGTATCAGAGGAAAGCAAGTATTTAATGTAATTGAGTGAGTTGGGTATTTGCCTATGAGAATGCCTTATTCTTTTATTTCCATACTTGCGTTTTAATAAGTGGTCACTATAAATATCTGTTCTTTCCAAGACATGTGAAATGATGGCAGTTGAAATAAGTGATCATTTCATTTTAAATTTCTCTTTCAATTGCGCTTTAAGGATTTGCAGCTTTCAGTTTTTACAGTAACACTCTCAATTACATCTCAAAGGACTTGTAGATAGACCAGTATCAATGACCACTAAGTTTTCATCTACTTCAGTCATCTCATTTTTGTTTTATGCTAATTTTTGGTATTGGTCTAAAACTGATAAGGAATTTTAAAAACGTAACTTTAGGTTATTTATATGTAAAGCAGGGTTGGGCAAGTTGTGACCTGTAGGCTATATGCAAATTAACCCCTTTAGGCAACCCTTCCCTCATTCTTCTTTGGCCACTTATAGTGTCACACCTAGCCAATCAAATTCAAAAGTATTCATTCCCTAGTTTGGTTGACTGCCTAAAATCAGAGGCATACTGCTATAGTTAAAGGTGTTGGAGATCAGTGTTACAGCTAGAGGCATCCATTCTCCAGTCTAATCCCAAGAAGCAGAAGGCAGAAGCTAGTACAGCCACAACCCCTGGCTCACCATAAATGTCCACTTCTACAAACTCACTGCTTCTTAAATGTCTGGCTCTGTGGTCTTCAGAGCCATAGTACATAGGAGAAGCCAGGGTGGGGTGGGGTGAGGGAGTAGACCTGCATTTCTGCATTGTTGAGTTAACTAGTTACCCCTGCCTCTCGCGCAGAGCCAGGTATTCATAGAACTGGGCATGGAATTTGGCATGCTGTTGCCTCCACATTCGTTGGGGTTGAGAATAAGGAAATGCTGTAGCTGGCAAACAGGCAGATGAGCAGCTTGGAAACAAACTGGATTATGGATGGAAGGACACATAGGAAAAATGGCAGTGGGGTGTCATGCCTTGATGTAATCTGGGGGGGATTGAGACATTGATGCAACTTCAAATTACTAATTTAAATAATTTATTCTACATATTTGAATGTAGTTTTCAGTTTCTGTACATTCAATTTTTAAAAAATTAAAAATAAAAGTGCATCCCTTAAATACTTGACTTAATTGGAGGTGGAATCTGCATCAGCTGCAGATACACCGATGTAATAATTGAATTATTCTTTCACTTACTAATTTTCACTACATAATTTAGACTTGAAATATGTTATTATGATCTGTATTTTCATTTATATCCTGCCTTCTCCCCCAGAAACTTGAGTGTTAAGGCATCTTATGATTGCATCTATTCCAGACTACTGAAGTCTATGTGCCTTCATATTTGCCTGTCAATTGACAGCTACCCCTTGAATTTCGTAGGGTTTTCTTAGGCAAGGAGTATTCAGAAATGGTTTTCCCATAGAAGCACTAACTAAGTCTGACCCTGCTTTGTTTACAAGATCAGACAAGATTTTATGTCTTAGGGGCATTTAGGGCAATGCCAGACAGGTAGATAATCTAAAAAAAAGTTCTGTAGTAATAGTGAGAAATTCAGTTAAACGTTTACATTATTGCGAACAGAATGTAATTTTCACTCTTTGGTTAAAATAACTCTCTTTCACTCAGAGACTGGTGAACTGGACTCAGCAGATGAAGACAGTGTAGATGCTACACAGGTGAATGGAATTAACTTTGATCTCTCTGTATCATCAATGGCTGAGATTGCATCATGCAGTTATGAAGCCAGGTAAGAAGAAACTATATTTTTGAATGATCATTGGTAGCAACTTGTTTTTCTTTTTTCTTGTTTTGCCTGTGCAATGTCTGTCTTTCATGCATGGGAAAGGATGAGAAGAAAGAAGGAGGAGGAGCTGTTTTTCTGCAATTCAAAAATAGTACACTTGTACTGTTGCATATCTTAAGCAAATGATTTCCTTGTTCACCTGTATTACTTGAACATCCTTCAACATGAAATCTTTTACAGGCAGTCCCCAAGTCTCCAAGTTTTAGAGCCCCCTGTGGCGCAGTGAGTTAAACCACTGAGCTGCTGAACTTGCTTACCAAAAGATTGCAGGTTCTTAGCCCCAGCTTCTGCCAACTTAGCAGTTCAAAAACATGCAAATGTGAGTAGATCCGCCCTGGCTGGAAGGTAGTGGTGCTCCATGCAGTCATGCCAGCCACATTGCCTTGGAGGTGTCTACAGACAACGCTGGCTCTTCGGCTTAGAAATGGAAATAAGCACCAACCCACAGAGTCTGGACACAACTGGACTTCATGCCAGAGGAAAACCTTTACCCTTTACCTTTTACCCCAAGTTGTGAGCAAGATAGGTTCTGTAGGTTTGTTCTTGAGATGAATTTGCTTATAAGTCTGAACATTTTCAAAGTGTAACTCCAGCTCTCCCCCCACTTCTACATATATGCTTTGGATAGTATAGGGAAGGTTTAACACCCATGTGGTGTTTGTTTCGATATCTGTGGCCCTCTTCAGAAGATTTCACCTCAGTTTCTGTCCCTGTGATCATTGGATTTTGAAAAAATGTGGATTGTTGTGGAAACAAGGACTGGAGATAAAGCTTCAATGGAGACACATTTCCCCCATGATAACTCTTCCAGGAGTGAATTTTTCTTCTGAGAGGTAGATTTCTCTCACTTTTTGTTGTCTTATCTCCCGTTCTTAACTAGGAGTCATTTGTAAGTCATGTGTTTATAATTCTGAGATTGCCTGTAGTCTTTGTTTGCTTTGATATCCAAACTCCTCCTTGGAAGGATGTGGTTTAACCCTGCTGACCCACTTGTGCCTTTTCCTTCCATTTGTCTGTGGATTATTTTTTTCTTGTTCTTTATGTATGCCCAATAATTTTAGAAGGATCATCATGGCCATTGGACTATGATTGTGAAGACCAGGGTTCAAATCCCCACATGGCCATGGAAACCCAGTGAGTGTATTTGGGCATGTCACCCACTCACAACTTCAGAGGAAAACAGAAGCAAAGCCTCTCTAAGTCTTTCTTGGAAACCCTTATGATAAAGTAAACTTAGAGTCACCATAAGGCACACAACAACAACAGTGTATAACTAATACGAATAATAAGACAAGAATATCTGAATCAATCCTTACTTTAAAAACTGAAAGTACAAGGAAAAGCATCCCTTAGACTCCTTCCACACTGCCCCTATAACCCAAGATCTGATCCATCTAGAATACTTTATTCTTCTTTTCCTCATGATATGGGGAAAGGGCAACAATTATTTAGTTTTTACTTACTCTAGTGACTACTTGAAAAAAGAAAAAAAAACATTTTGGGAAAATATAAATAATGAAACAAGTACATAAGTTTGAAAAGGTTTCTGTAAGGTAAAATAAAACATAATACAGTAATAGTAGGAGCCCCCGGTGGCGCAGTGGATTAAACCCCTGTGCCGGCAGGACTGAAGACCAGCAGGTTGCAGGTTCAAATCCGGGGAGAGGCGGATGTGCTCCCTCTATCAGCTCCAGCTCCTCATCCGGGGACATGAGAGAAGCCTCCCACAAGGATGATAAAAACATCAATTCATCCGGGCGTCCCCTGGGCAACGTCCTTGCAGACGGCCAGTTCTCTCATACCAGAAGCGACTTGCAGTTTCTCAAGTCGCTCCTGACACGACAACAACATCTCTACATTGGACATGTTATACATGAAACACCGAGCCTCTTTTAATAGATTTGTGATTAATATAAATCAGCTCTCTAACTTGCATTCACTAGTCTTTTTTCCTACAAAAATAAGCAATAGGCAAATTGAAGAAGATAGTTTATTGCTGATGAGCTTTTTAAAATCAAAGTTAAAATTAATTTGAAGGATATATTTGTACTAGCATTCACACATAAAACATTTTAAACTAGCGTATGAAATTATCACAGGAGTTATTTTCAAATTGTGACTTTAACTTTGATTTTTTAATTTTTAAAACCGTTTCTTGCATTTGAATTGTATTTTTATTGAATGTGCTTGAACATACCAAGGGGAAAAACAGTTTCAAACAATCCTCTTTCCTTAATAGTTCAGTCTTAATTCAAAAATGCACTGTCTCCAGGATGTTCTGGTTAAGATTATGCACAAATCTCTTTAGTCAGCAGAAATGCCCTTCTTTTAACAGATCTGCCACCTGAACTGCTCTGTTGGCAGAAGAACCAAAATTGAGTGGAGAAGTATGTGGTGGTGGAAAAACCTTGTGTGTCAAATGGGACCTTGGACATTTTAAAACTGTACTCTTAAAGTTTTTCTAAGATGGAAAAAGATGTGGTAGTATACAGCTGAGGTACATATATGTGTCTCTACTTCGTGTTCTCAGACAAGAGCATAAAGTGATTGTTAAATTCAGGTATTGTTAATATTGATTCTTGTTTGTTATAGGCAAGCTGGTATAAAGAATGGAATGTTTTTCGGAGAAGCAAAACGGTTATGTCCAAATCTTCAAGCTGTCCCTTATGATTTTCAGGCATATAAAGAAGTTGCACAAACCATGTATGAAACCTTGGCAAGGTAAATGTTATCATACAAAGAATTTGGGGAAATACTTCTTTAAGATCTCAGATACACCTTCAGACTTATTATGACCATTTATTTCTGTCATAATCTATAGTAGTTTGTGAATTTACGTTTAAACTATGTTCTTGCAGTGCTGCATATTTTAGATTCAGAACCATCATGGATTCTGTTTTCTCAATACCACAGTCTACTGTTTCTTCCAAGGTGGTTAAAAACAGGGAGGACTTTTCTTTTACAAAGCTTACAATAAAAAGCACAAAATCCAAATTGAATCCTGTAGTCTTAGTAAAGAAGATAGTTATCCCAGGAGTTAGGAATGCAGCCCTCTCTTCCCCTCCCCTTTTGCAAAAGTAGAAAATCCAGAAATACCTCTGAGGCTTAACTTCACATGGCAGACCCAGCTTCAGGAACCAGAGCAGCAGTACAAACTCACAAAACTATGAATGGAACACTTGCAAAAAGTGGAGTGATGGCTGTAGTACTTCCTGTACTGTTGTATTTAAGTGACATGAATGGTAAGATGAAATAATAGCGGAAAATATAATGGGGAAGCTTTACTTGCCATATGTATGTTTTAACTGTAGTTTTTGTTCTGTTTTCTTTACTTTTTCTTGGTAGTTACACTCATAATATTGAAGCAGTCAGTTGTGATGAAGCCCTAGTAGATATCACTGAAATCCTTGTAGAGACTGGATTGATACCAGAAGAAATAGCAGATGTTATCCGCACTGAAATTAAAAACAAGACCAAGTGTCCTGCTTCCATTGGAATAGGTTAGTAAATTATCTGGAAATCCGATATATCAATAATGAAAGACAAAATACTAAACAAAGATATTATACAAGTTTATCTTCTAGTAAAGAGAATTAGACAGTCTGTAGCCTACATCTAGTCAATTTGCAGTATATTTTTGTTCTGAACCAACTTCTCTGAAATTTGTTATGGTCAGCATGGCAATAACCTTGTCCCCGATTACCTTCATGCATTCATCTTCATATAGCCATATATCACAATCGTTCTCAACCTTTGTTATATATGGACTTCAGCTCCCAGAAAACTCAGCCAACTTACTCGCTGATGAGAATTATGGAAGCTGGAGGACCAAAGATTTTCTCAGTATTCGCTAGACTGAGAAAAGCAGAACAACTTGTAGTATCTATATGCATGCTAAATTTAAATTGTAGGACAAATGGGAATGGTATCTGGAATCCAGGAGATCCACATTCTCCCCATTGCAGTAAGTATATCACATAGAAAATGCTGATCCTTCAGTAACAGCTTAAATTGTATGGCTAGTACAAATTAAAAAGTTAATCATCTGTGAGCCTGAAAATCACTCAATAAGACCACAATCCTAAATAGGCTCATCGATGTAACTGACTTCCCAGAGAAAACATGGATGTTTCTGTTACTGCAGACATAAGGCTTTACATATTAAGAGCCACATGTCTTGCTGTTTTTTCACTTGTTTGGTGCCTAGGGGAGATTTATCTTTTGCCAAAATTTACAATGTTGTTTAATAACAATAAGGAGTTCTGCAGTGTCATTCTACCATATTGTTATTTTTATAGGTTCCAATATTTTATTGGCTAGAATGGCAACTCGCAAAGCTAAACCAGATGGACAGTATCACTTAAAGTCAGAAGATGTGGATGATTTTATCAGAAACCAATTGATTATTCATCTTCCAGGTATGTTTTGGGTTTGTATAGTCACAGTTGCTTCAATTTCCTCCCAAGATTCTACCCTATGAAATTCTATACCTTTGCAAAAGTAATAAGACCTTAAGCAATTTCTGCACCTGTCTGCTTTTTGATTCAAGTTGAAGAGATGTTCACCTAACACTCTAAACCAGGCATGGGCATACTTTGCCTCCCCTCCAGGTGTTTTGAAATTCAACTCCCACAATTCTTCACAGCTAGTAAGCTGACTGGGATTTCTGGGAGTTGAAGTTCAAAACACTTGGAGGGCCGAAGTTTTCCCATGCCTACTCTAAATATTAGGGAAAACTTACTAACAGTGATAGCTGTTCAACAGTGAAATATGCTGCCTTGGAGTGTCAAGGAGTTTTCTTCTCTGGAGATTTTTAAACAGAGGCTACGTGGCCATCTATCAGGAGTGCTTTGATTGTGAGTTCCTGCTTAGCTAGGTTGGAATGGATGGCCGTGGGGTCTCTTCCAATTCTATAATTCTGAAATTTAAATATAAACCTAACATCCAGATAACATTGGTCAGCCATATGTCTAGGATCCAGGACTAAAAATTTTATTTTGAGCTATTTTTTGCTTTATAGAAGATTGAAAACATAAGTTAGGGATGAACTTACGCCAGAAAAGATCTACTAATGTTCAGTCATTTGTGCACATTTATAATGTTATATTTTTATTGTACTTCTTTACAAGATTAACATTCTTTTAGTTCCTGTAATATTTGATGTTTCCAAATAAATGGAAATGATGTACAGTACTAAAATTCTCTTCCAGCAGAGAAGGAGCCATCCAAGAATGGCTTAACTTCTTCTGCTTAGACAAGGCAAGAGATCCCCAGCTCCTCCATTCAGTTCAGTTGCATTGCCTTTGCTCAGAACAGCTCAGACAGAACATGTCATAATAAATAATATTGGATTTAGACCATGTCCAAGTGCTTTGCAAATAATTTATACTTCTTATTGTCAATTTCAAATGCAGAAATGTATGTTTTTCTTAGGAGTTGGTAGGACAATGGAATCTAAGTTGTCATCTCTTGGGATAAAAACGTGTGGAGATCTACAGTGTGTCACAATGTCAAAACTACAGAAAGAATTTGGTCCAAAAACAGGACAAATGCTCTATAGATTCTGCCGTGGTCTAGATGACAGGCCTGTTCAAAGAGAAAAAAAGAGAAAAACTGTTTCAGCAGAGATCAACTATGGTATAAGATTTACTCAGGTAAGAGCATTTTAACTTTTTCCCAGAATCATTGTCTCAATAGAACACGAGCCAAAAGAAGGCTCTTCATTTAGGTGAAATATCTTATTGCAATTTTACCTTCTACTAATGCTTGAGCATGTCCATTATTATAGATGAGATATTTGGATGTGTGAATTTGACTTGAATACATGTAATGTAAAATTGTGTCTTGCTGAATTCTGTTCATGTAACTCTTTGGATTCTCAGAGATTTGTTTGTTTGTTTTTTTAAAAAATCAGTACTTTATGGAAATTTGCTTTGCCCAAGCACTTCCTTTCCCCACTGGAATTACCTGAAGCCCCATTGCATATCCACCCCATGCTTCATGACAAGCAGGTAGCATTGGAGAAGCATCTAACTACATTGCTATAGCCAGATGCAATATGATGACAATTTCACTGAGATCTGGCAAGGTCCTCCAGGTATGCATTGTAATCCTTGCATACTTGGTTATGGGATGCAAGCCAAATGCTTCCCCAATTCTGACTTCCTACTGCAAAGTACAGAACAACTGTATGGGGTGGCTTCAAGAGCTATGGTTCAGCACAGCATAGGACTCCATACAGATTTAGTGTGAAGGTTCTCTCTGGTTTCGTGAAAGGAGGCTTCCAGAATGCTTTGTTAGTTTTCAGTTCTTGGGATGCGAGAAAGAAAGGTCATCAAGCAGAACCTTCTTTACCTGTTTGCCAACCCATTTAATTTATTTCTAGCCAAAAGAAGCAGAAGCTTTCCTTTTGAGTCTTTCCGAAGAAATCCAATGCAGGCTAGAAGCTGCTGGGATGAAAGGGAAGCGGTTAACTCTCAAAGTCATGGTCAGAAAAGCTGGAGCTCCAGTGGAAACTGCAAAATTTGGAGGCCATGGAATCTGTGATAATATTGCCAGGTAAATGTTTTAACTTGTGGTTATTTGTTGTTATGTATTTTATCTGTTGAATTGTTGGCATCGAATTGTGCCAGTTGTAAGCCACCCTGAGTCCCCCCTCGGGGGTTGAGAAGGGCGGGGTAGAAGTGCCTGAAATAAATAAATAAATAGTTTGGTAAATAGAAGTTTGATCTTGTTGCTCAATCGTTGTAGAATTTGTTTAGCACATATTTCTTGTTGCTGCTATGCTTTAACAATGTGTGAGAAACTATCACATTTTAACAGGAGGTATCAGTGTTGTCCTTATTTTATGATATAGAGTATGCCTTTTCAAAATTATTTTCCTACTTCTAAAAATAATTCTGTGACCAAAAACAAAACCTATCATTTTCCGAAGTAAGGCAAAATGTTAGGACGAGGCTAACACAGCTAGACCAATCAAGCTAAATGCATCTTTAGGTTAGCAAAGAGAAGTATTCACTATGGAACAGACAATATCAATGGTTTCACTGAAAATTAAGCGGGGATTACAGATTTTCCTAGAACAGTAAGCTGGGCCTCCCCAGAATCTTGTGTCACTGCCACATATGAATGTGGCTAGCAAGGCAGCACCTAAAATTCTGATACCAATGACTGATACCAAATGAGAGACTCCCTCCTGGGCACACAGAAAACTGGGCGACTTGGAAGGAACTGAACAGACTGCACTCTGGCACCACGAGATACAGAGCCAACCTTAAGAAATGGGGCTACAAAGTGGGGTCCTCGACATGCGAGTGTGGAGAAGAGCAAACCACAGACCACCTACTGCAATGCAGCCTGAGCCCTGCCACATGCACAATGGAGGACCTTCTTTTAACAATACCAAAGGCACTCCAAGTGGCCAGCTACTGGTCAAGGGACATTTAATAGAATCCCAAGTTTGTAAACTTTGTGGGGTTTTTTGTTTTGTATTGTTTTGTTTGTAATAAAATACAACTGTTTGGTTCGCTCCTGATACGATATATAAATAAATAAACCTAAAATTCTTACACTTTGTTCTCGAGGAATAATCCTTAATCCTTTCTTTATGTGATTCTGTTTTGTTTGTTTTTTTAAACCACTGATATTTTCCAACACAGGCATGATTCACTTGAAAATAAAAAGAAGCTGTGGGTTTGAAGAGATGATTCTAAAAGAGCACTTTCCAAAGCACTGCCAGTTTTCTTCTCATTGGCTAGCAACTTCCTTCTATTAAAGTGCTCCGCTGGCAACATGAAGAAGACAGTCTTCTTCTGTTTGCCTGCATCCATCATTTCTCTCAGATGTGTGCTCAGTACTATTGGAATATGGATGAAGTTACTGGGGAGTGAAAGGGAGGGGGGAAATCAGCAAAAGATTAGTTCCTCTTCATTGACAAGAGTATTCTGAGCAGAGTTAAATTTAGCTAGTACTCTTTCCAGCATAGAAAAACATTGCCTTTAATCCTATATTGTTAACTTCTGCTTAATATTGTATGAAAAGCTAGTGTAATTCCCACTTTTATCAGAATACACAAGAAATGTTCTTCTCACGTCAGCAGTATGCATTAATGGTTTATAGTGATGTGTGAACATTTATCACATGGTAACTTCCTGGAAACTACAGGGTGATCTACAGATGACTACTAGGACTATTATGGAGGACTGTTAGAACAACTTTACAGTCTTTGTTCTCTTCGCCAACCCCCTACAACTGTTTCTTCTTAAGAAAACAACATTGAGGCTGGGAAATAATTACTTCTATACTTTCTCCTGGCCATTGTTTTTCTCTTCAACTACTTCACTAGGTTGCTTCTTAACAGTTAGATAAATCTTTTTCTTCTTTGTGGTCTCTATGAAAGTTGCACTTACAGTACTTCCTGCGTCTGTGAAGTGTGCTCCGGAATCTTCTATCATAAATATAATGGCTAGTAACCATTGTGATTTTTAAAATGTGTGTTCTTTGCAGAACCGTGACCCTCAGCCATGCAACAGATAGTGCCAAAATGATTGGGAAAGAAATATTGAATATGTTCCATACAATGAAGTTGAATATCTCTGATATGAGAGGGGTAAGTTTTAATTTCAAGTTGCTCTGATGTTTTTATTTATTTATAAATGTATTAAAATCCAAATCTTTTATTTTATCGTATATTCTGCTTTTCTCCCAGGGCAGATCACTTTATAAGTTCAATTCAGATAGAGTTCAAAGAATAAATAATAATAAAAAATTATGTAGTTAAATAAATATTAATTTGAAACTGTTAAAAGGCAGTTATAACAATCATGGTAAACCTATAGCACATGACAGTTACAGGATCTCCAATGACTAGTTAACAGTCAAAGGCCTGTTATGAAAATTTTAGCTTACCAGCTTAAACAGAGCAGAGAGGAAAGAAGGCCAGCCTGTCTTGCCAAGGGATGGAATTTCATAAAGTAATACTTCATTATCTCATAAAATTGCAGAATGAAAAAGAATTAAAAATTAAGTAGTTAAATAAATATTAATTTGAAACTGTTAAAAGGCAGTTATAACATTAGGATTTAAGAGTAGAATCAGAGTAATAAAATTACAAAAGAATGTCATCAAGTGGAAATAAGGCAGGTACTTACATATGCATAACATGTGTAATTCTGATTGGTGGAACAAAAGAACAATAACCATCCAGAATATTTTAATGAGTCTAAGACAGATTTTGTTTATTTGTTGGCTGACTTGATTCATACCTATTCATTGATTTGTTGATCCCAGGCTAAACCTACAGTGACATAAAATGCCAAATAACTTTAAAAACAATTAGAAACACACACCACAAACAACACACACAGAGAGCAAACACATGGGTTCAAATTTCCTTAAATGCCAAAGGTGTGCCTGAATAAAATGGTTCCAGCATCAGAGGGAGCAGACCACTTTCATCTCCTTTGACAAGGAATTTCCCCAGCCTAGTAATTGGTACCAAAAAAATCCCTCTCTTGCATCCACTTCAAGTGTAAAATGTACTTTTGAGGATAGGTGGACTGAGAGAAAAACCTGCCCTGTTCTGAAGCGTGGTATCAAGACTCCTGATAGGAAATGACCTTTCTTTGGATTAAGCCAGTATCTCCTTTTGTAGACTCCCTTGAACCTTTTCTGATTAATTATTATTCCTTTTGGTTGTCAAAGACATAGATACCCAGATATTTTAAAGATTCTCCTATGCTACTAGCAGTGTTTAAAATATAAATTTGAATTAGATTTTGTTTAGATTATAGATTGTTAGCTTCATACTGGGTCTTGAACATTGTTTAGACATTGGGTGCCTTTGTTGTTTTTTAGGTTGGAATTCAAGTACATCAGTTAGTTCCCATTAATAAAGCAACTGTAGCAATTTCTTCTCACTCGTCATTGCAGTCTGGATTCTTACCTCAGGGATCTAATTCTATTATTGATCTTTTGCAAGTTCCAAAAGCCATAAAGAATTCGGAAGAAGACCTCAAGGAAGGTCAGTAATTTTCTTTGTAGTTATTTAAGCCTGTAATTTTTTTTTCCAAAGCTCTTCAGAGATTTCATTGTCACCAGCTACTCTATATTAAATTAATACCATTAAATTATATGGTACAAGATAATAAAACACTAGTTTGGTTATATTAATAGAATAACTATGGTGTTTTGGAATGATTAAGGTTTTGTCTTGTTTTTTGCATTGATAGTATTTGTAGCTGCTGTGGATGTTGAAATATCTTCCACATCAAAATCATATCCAGTGCTGCCATCTCTAACATCAAATGTCAATCATGTTACCAGCAAATCTGAACCTGCAGTTAATTTGAATGGTTTGCATCCACCCATAAATATCAAATCAAGGCTTAATTTAAGTATTGAGGTACCATCACCTTCCCAGGTAAGATTTCCTTTCTGCTATGAAGCATGTAAAGAAAATTCTGTGTTTTTCTTTCAGTTTCTTCATGTAAAATATCTACAGATAAGATTTGTGGCCTTATTTCTTTGCTTCCCTACCATCCTGATACTATGTGATATACACCATAAATCTTTGAAAAGGATGAAGTGATTGATTGAATTATTATTAGTATGATCAAGGATAGATAAATAGAATTGGAAGAAATGTTTCCCTTTGGGGGGAGGAGAATTTAATGGCTGAATTTCACTTTATATTCATGGGAATTTATACAGACTTGAAATTTACTCAGCAATAGTCTATATCGAACAAACCATACAGACAATTACATCAAAATAAACGCATTTGGAAAATAACACAACCTAAAGTTAATAGACAAAATAACAACAACTGAAAACATAAATACAAAATATTATGCTATAACACATTAAAGATAACAATATTAAAACCCATTTCATGTAGCTCCATCAGTAGAGGTTCAACAAAATGAATGACCAGGGTTACTAAATGGACTTGGACTAACTATAAAAGGGCTGGACATGGGATAGTGCAAATAGCAAATCATAGGGCCAGGGAAGTGGATGAAGTGCAGGACTGAGTACTAAGTTGCTGCTGCTATGCATTGTGAATAGCAGCAGGCTAGCTTTGACATCAGCAATGAGATTCGTCTATTTATGATTATAGCCCAAGCAACAAGTAAAGGAGATAAAGCAGCTTATTTTATTAAATTTATATATTTTGAATACTGTTCAGCATTGTTAGTGTGAGAACTAATATTAGTGTGTGGAGTGGTGCAAATGCGTGCTTAACATATGTCAGGTTTTTCATTTCTTCTTCTGGAACTTACTAACATATCCTTAAAATCTATCCTGTTAGTTGGATCAGTCTGTGTTGGAAGCACTCCCACATGATATTCGAGAGCAAATAGAGCAAGTGTATTCCCTTCAACAAGCGGGGACAAGCAACAGTAGCAAGAAGGAACCAGTAAATGGATACAACACTAGCTTTCCATCACATCCAGTGGGAGCCCTCCTTTTACAAATACCAGATCTCAAAGAATCAGGAAATGATGCAGAAATTAATGTAATAGCTCTACCAGCATTTTCACAGGTAAAATAGGGGCTGAGATCTTCCATTAAAAAGAGGTTGTGGGCCTCTGTGTTCACACATCTAGGCCTTGTTCTGAGTTTTAAATTGCTGTTTTTATATGCTATAGTTTTTACTTTGTATTGTACTGTGTGTTTATTTTATGCTTCGTCTCGGCACTTTGTGCCCTATGTAAGCTGCCCTGAGTCACTTTGGGGAGATGGAGAAAAATACGAGGTACAAAAATAAAGTTGTTGTTGTTGTTATTATTATCGATCATGCCATGCTGCCTTGTTACAGACTTGTAAGATTGCATAACCAAATGTACAACCATGTAATCAATATGTGGTGATGTGCAGCAGTGCACAATGGCACTCCGTGACTCCATGACTGTTAGGCACATTTATTCAAAAATGTCCAACTGCTTGGGTTAGGCACCAACATGATGACAGTCACTGTTTGCTTAATTATATGTTAGTATACCTTTGCATATAAGAAATGGTTACTTGGTTTTCATAATAAATTCATTATGCAGTTTTCATTACTTTGAATTCACTTGTACGTTACTAATTTACAAATAGCACAAGGCCTGCTGTGCTTTAAATGGATATTGTGTTAAAAGCAAAACAAAAGTCAGAAAAGTAAACCTTACTCCCACGTACCAGTAAAATAATAAAAAATGGACGCTTCTTTGTCTAGGTGGACCCTGAGGTTTTTACTGCACTACCTTCAGAGTTGCAAGAGGAGCTAAGGCAGGCATATGACCAAAGGCAGAAACATACAGTTACCATCTGCCAGCAGACAAATTCCACTGGTAAGGTTTGCAGCTACAGATCTATCAAATGGTGATCACTTAACAATCTTTTTAGAAACTTAATGCTATTCATTTAGTAATTTTAATAAAATTCACTGGGTTAGTTATGAAATTCTACACATTTCTCACCATGGCTCCTTTTCTTTCCAGTATCAAAAAACCCTTTGCAGAACTTGAAACCAGTTATAAAAAACAAGAAAAAAAGAAGGGAAAAGAACCATGTCAGTCCAATGAAAAAACACCACAGTCCTTTGAAAAACAGGTTTGTTGGGAGCCCTGCCAAAAGCTCTACTGGAAGCCCACAGAAATTAATGGATGACTTTTTAAAACAGGAAGGAGCAGCCACAGAACGTTCCCAGGTAACATTGCATGCATATGAAGACTTGAAACATTTTAAAATCAGATGTTGTTTTTGGGAGGCCTGTCATGGTTTTTTAAATGCTGTCTGCATTTTTTGTTTTTGAATAGATAGAACCAGCGCAAATCACTGCAAATACAGCCAGCACACCCATTTCACAGCCATTATTGTCTGCTGCTACTAGGCCTCAGGCACCTAATTTAGCTGGAGCTGTTGAGTTCAATGATGTAAAGGCATTACTCAAGGAATGGATTACAACTATATCTGGTAAGCATCCGGTTTCATTTATTTTACTTAGCACACAATGAAGGGACGCAACTATCTGCCCTGTAATGTTCAGGGGCAAACGCCTATCTGAAGGGGGCAAAATTTTGTCGAAAGGTACACCATAAAACCCATCTGGGACATTTGTTGTATCCTCTGGTATTTGTTTAAAATGTATAATGTTCCAAGATTACAGAAAGAAGATAGCTAACAATATGTCACTTTTTAGTGATCTCTTGAATCTTTGCTGAATCCTACAATCATACATCATTACCTCATGATTAGCAATAATTGAAGTCTGGAATGACCAGAATGGTGCAGTTACTGATCTGTGAGAGAAAAGTGCTAATTTCAGCAGAATGGTGTGAAAGTCCTTCAAGCTGGGTCTGAATCTCCCTTGAGCTTCACAGATAGGACACATTACCTATCAATCAACCTTACCCCTAAGGCAGGGAGCCGATCCCACATTCTCAGTTTCACCATGCCACTACTTAATTCAGGGCAGGGTTTTAGGGTTCCCTCTATTTTTGTATTTGTTTCATTGGTTTTATTGCTGTCTGTGATTATCTTTGCCTAAACAGTTTCACTGTAATGGGCTAGGACTGTCAATCGCCCTGGCTGCTAATAGAGCACAGTCTTTTATCCTTAACTGTTTGCAACCCAATTTGGTTGAGGGCAATGACCAGTGGGCACAGCTCCAACCTCATGTGGTGAGTTGATAAGGGAGGAAGCACATTGGAGGCACGTTGAATATCTGGACTATGAGGCTCTCTCAGAGGGCCTAGAGGCTGAAGAGAGTGTGGCGCATGCTATTTAATGTGTCTTTGGTCACATAGGTTCCAGAGGTCTTTCCCATCTATCTCCCCAATAGTTATTTATTTATTTATTTAATTTGTCATGTCAGGGCAACCAGTCAATTGCATTACATTTCTAACAGAACAAAACAAACAAACAGACAAAACACAAAATTTTCAAGTTTGGTAGTTGATTAAATGTCCTTTGACCAGTATCTGGCCACTTGGAGTGCCTCTGGTGTTGCTGCAAGAAGGTCCTCCATTGTGCATGTGGCAGGGCTCAGGCTGCATTGCAGCAGGTGGTCAGTGGTTTGCTCTTCTCCACACTCGCATGTCGTGGATTCCACTTTGTAGCCCCATTTCTTGAGATTGGCTCTGCATCTCATGGTGCCAGAGCGCAGTCTGTTCAGCGCCTTCCAATTCGCCCAGTCTTCTGTGTGCCCAGGGGAGAGTCTCTCATTTGGTATCAGCCATTGGTTGAGGTTCTGGGTTTGAGCCTGCCACTTTTGGACTCTCGCTTGCTGAGGCATTCCAGCAAGTGTCTCTGTAGATCTTAGAAAACTATTTCTAGATTTAAGTCGTTGACGGGATGAGCTGGAGATGTCTCTGCCTTGGTCCTTTCACTATTGGCTGCTACTTCCCGGCGGATGTCAGGTGGTGCAATACCGGCTAAGCAGTGTAATTTCTCCAGTGGTATAGGGCGCAGACACCCCGTGATAATGCGGCATGTCTCATTAAGAGCCACATCTACTGTTTTAGTGTGGTGAGATGTGTTCCACTCTGGGCATGCATACTCAGCAGCAGAGTAGCATAGCGCAAGGGCAGATGTCTTCACTGTGTGTGGTTGTGATCCTCAGGTTGTGCAAGTCAGCTTTCGTATGATATTGTTTCTAGCACTCACTTTTTGCGTGATGTTCAGGCAGTGCTTCTTGTAGGTAAGAGCACGGTCCAGAGTGACCTCCAGGTATTTGGGTGCGCTGCAATGCTCCAGTGGGATTCCTTCCCAGGTGATCCTCAGAGCTCGGGATGCTTCTCTGTTCTTGAGATGAAAAGCACATGTCTGTGTTTTAGATGGGTTAGGGATCAGCTGGTTTTCCCTTTAATAGGTAGTAAGAGCACCTAGAGCTTCGGAGAGCTTCTGTTCTACCATCTCAAAGCTCTCTGCTTGAGCAGTGATGGCACGATCGTCAGCATAGATGAAACTCTCTGTCCCTTCTGGCAGTGGCTGGTCATTTGTGTAGATGTTGAACATGGATGAAGCAAGCACACTCCCCTGAGGCAGGCCATTCTTCTGTTTCCACCATCTACTTCTCTGGCCCTGGAACTCAACAAAAAATCTCCTGTTATGTAGCAGGTTTCCTATGAGGCGGGTGAGGTGGTCGTCCTTTGTGATATTATACATTTTTTCTCAGGAGGAGGCGGTGGTTCACAGTATCATAGGCTGCTGACAGGTCTATGAAGACAGCTCCTGTGATCTGCTGCCTTTCAAAGCCATCTTCTATGTGCTGAGTCAGGTTCAGCACTTGTGATGTGCCGCTTTTGCCTTTCCTGAAGCCAGCTTGCTGTGGGATCAGACATAATAATGGACAGAAACTATCCTCCAGAGTACGAATTGCAAAATGATACAGCCTTAGTTAGCTGTTTTTCATCAGCCACCTAGTGGCGAGGAGTAAATAAAACATACTAAAAAGTCTCATGTGTCAGAGTCCTCTTCCTCCTCTCATGACATGAGGGAAGGCAAGGCTCTGTACAGAAAGTGTCTATAGTTGTCATTGTTCTTAGGAGATTGTTTAGCCTTCCTTTTGCCCAGGTTCCAAGGCGACAGTGAAAAAGAGCGGCACAGATTGAATGGATATAGGGCCTTGAAGTTTTGTTTAGACAGAACTGTTTTCATAAATCTGATAATACCCTTATTTCCTTTAAAGAGTATTAAGGGCCGGTGGGTAACATTTTACTTCATCTCATTGGCTGTTAGAGTGCATTGAGTTGGCTTATTTGCAGTGGCAAACCAGTTCCAGAAGGGATTCAGGCACACTCTACTCATAGTGCTAGTACTTCTGTGACTTTGAATACAAAAGCTTCATTGGTGAAGATCTATAGAGCAGCTACTTCTTTATCTACTTTTGTCAAACACTTTGCTTCAGATGATGTATCTTTCGATAGCCATTTTCTGCAACAGGCTATCAAAAATACAACATCTTTGCATATGTTGATGCCCACCCCAAGGGTGCGATGATCGCTTGTGTAAGTACCTGCTTGAAGGCTTGACTCCCCACATTCCTGGAGAATGGAACATTGGAACTTACCATGAATATTCTTTTTCAGTAGCTGTGGTGAGGGAATCTCTCCCCACAGTTAGTCTATTTGTATGGCAGTATGTTTTTTGGTCTAGAGTTTTGTCATTTCATTACTGGGATTTTAGGGTGGTAAGGCTGAATGCCTGATAAAGTGCCTGCCTGTCAAGCTCAGAATTTAAACCCACTTGAAGGCTTTTCTTCCCATGAATGCTGAAAAGGAATCTTCATGGTTAGTGCCCATGTTCTGATCATGACTTCGAATGCAGTTCTAGTGCCATGTCTATTCTAAGCCCCCAACTGCTCATGGTCTCAAAGTACATTTTCCTGGAGCTGGAGTAGAAGGATAAAACTAGTACAGGAGTATGTATGTGGAATATGTATCTAAAAACAGCAGCTATTTTACAGCAGCAAATGATTACAGAACTTAAGTTGTTCTGCTCTTTCTAGATGAAACATTTCAAATATTGCATATTGACTGTATTGACAGATCCTATGGAGGAAGATATTCTACAAGTTGTGAAATACTGTACTGATCTGATTGAAGAAAAAGATTTAGAAAAGCTGGATCTGGTCATAAAGTATATGAAAAGGTAACATGATTTTTTGTTCACATTTCTCTGGTGGTTTTGCGAGAAATCCATATGGATTGGAGTTATGTCCATGACTTCTGTGACAGTAGCATGTGATCTAAAGCTCTGGCTCTTCTGTTTCTTTCCCAGCCTTGCTCAGAAGGAACCTCCTTTTCTCTTGTTTTTCTTAACTTTGCTTAGTCATTCCCCCCCGGCCCCCTGGCTTTTCTAAGGGTTCTTTCCCCACTAGATTTTTGTTTTAAAAGGTATGCAAAAGTAATTGAGTTTTGGGCGTTAACTAAAATTTTTGGCATAAAATTCTAATGTGACTGAAAAGGCAATCGTGAAACCTTGGTTGGAAAAAGAAAGATAAATACCCTTCACACTTCCGTATATGGTATTCTTTTTTCTTTCTCTTTCCTTTGTGATCCAAAGTGCTGCTTCTTGTGGGTCCTGACCCCAAATGGAGAGCCCATAGCTCAGTGTTGGGGTCCCAAAATTTAACAATAATAAAAGGTTTCTGAACACCACCAATACATTTACACAAATCCCCTGGCAGCAGCTTGCAGTGTTTACAGTGGACTCTACAGAAAATGCTTCTGCTATACTCCATAAAAAGGAAAATCAGCTTCTTTAGCTAGCCTTGCAAATGTTGATATATCATCAGTAATTGTTTGATTTTTATACCTATTTTATACACTTTGGGGTCACATTAAAATTTCTCAGGAAGAAAAAGGTCACAAGGCCTGCTCCAAAGCATGGGAAAGCAACATGAATATCTCATCTGCCTTAACCAACAATGAAGGATAACGAATGTTGTAGTCTGCCAGATATTCTAGTCCAATATTCTTATGAAATATATGAACATTTCTAATAGTAAAGGTTTCCTTTGGTTCTAAAAGCGGGTGCGTTTCTTTCCTGCAGGCTAATGCAGCAGTCTGTGGAATCAGTTTGGAACATGGCATTCGACTTCATTCTTGACAATGTTCAAGTGGTCTTGCAACAAACTTACGGAAGCACATTAAAAATTATGTGAAGTGAGCTTGTAGAAAAGGATGTGGTGAGGGCCTGGTGCTCCCCAGTAGCTGTGCCATAAGTGCTTGTGAGGTATTTGCAAAGTGCATGATAGTAAAACCAAGTTTTTATAAGTTGGAATTTTTTTTAAGGAAGAGAGTGTTTTGTACATTTCCTTTCAAGAAAGTGCCAAAATTTGTCAGTATTGCATGTAAATAACTGTGTTCAAATTCTTTTATTGTAGCATAGAATCTATTTACAAAATGTTGGTTTTTAAAGGTTTTATGGATTTTTACAGTGAAGTGTTACAGTTGTTTAATAAAGAACTGTATGTAATTTGTACAGGTTCTGTTGTTTCATTACTCCATTTCAAATATAGGTGCTTCTTTTGAGAAGTTAATATTTGCTTGGGAACTCAATGACTGTGATAATACCATCGTTTAAATATTTTTGTTTTCAAATTTTTATTAAACATATCCCATTCCTCTCATCCTTTTCACCTTACATGAACACTATATAATGACAACTGTTCTTTCATGTGATGGGCTGATTACTAAAACAATTATAAAAATACCCTTTATTACACAGGGTCATAAAGAAAATCTTGCAATTTTGTAATCATTGTTTAGTTACTGTAATCTGAGTGCAAAATGTTATTCATGGGGGAAATATCAGTAATTTAAAGGGCCCACATCACATATTATATGGTATAGGTGATAGGTATATGCATCATGTGAAATGGTCAACTGGAAGAATAAGAGGGTTTCTACATAATGTTGTGTGACCCAATATTATTTTGAAAGCAAAAGTAGCCTACCATAGATGATATTTGTACATTGTCCTCTAGGAACCAAGACATGCTGGAGGGAAGAGGAACTGTCCTCATTCAAACCGCAATCTCCACATATGAATTTCAAGTAATGAATGCATCCCTGTAACTGTAGAATGGGTGTTATGCCTTGGTGCTTGCATGAAACAGTGGGAAAAGTGCCTTGTGATCCATGGCCTCAGGGCTTGGCTTCTCCCTTGGTTGGGCCAACAGCCTAGATATCGTAGTGACAAAACAGGAGCGCCCCGGAGTCTCCATCTGTGTTATAGTCCATGCCAAGAACAGGTGCAACACTTATAACCCTACATGTAACCGACTTGCATATCAATGTCATCCTGTAGGCATCCCTAACATGAAGAAGCTGAAGAACCTTTGTGAATACTCCAGCTATTTTCTTGCTCATGAGAGATTGCCTATGTGTCAGCTACGGTACAGATGCACTTCAATCAACACAGAAGTTGTTTTTCTTACTACAGAAATTGCTGCTTATAGAATGCTGATTGTTGCTTATAGATACACAGCAGCACAATGACTACTAGCCAGCAGTGCCAAGTAGGACCTTTGCATGAGATCTTCCTCAATTCTTGTAATTAACCAGGTTTGCCATGACGCTGCTGGCTGTGTGGTCTTGATCAGGTCACACCACCTAAGGCTGACTTAATAATACACTAACTCCTTGGCCAGAAAATGGAATTAGTGATACACAGCTATTCAACCTGGCTGCACATCAATACTACATTTTTCTGCATGAGATCCAGAGTGGTCTAACCACAGAGGAGAGATCAAGCTCCTCCTGCTGCTGCTATGCCCCAATGGTAAGCACTGGGGCACAAGCATTTATTCAAATGCTTTCATCTCACTTTTCTACAGAAATGGGTGCTCAAGAGAACTATGTGAACTGTTCAGGATCAAACACTTAAAACTATTGTTTCATGGCTCAAACGTACATACGCTCTGCTCTGCTGCTTTTCAGGGGAATTAAATTAACCACTTATTGTCTATTGTCTTTATTTGCAGCTTAGCATTGATTACAGTTTATGAAATCTGACAAACTGTACAAGCAGTAAAAGGCAGCCAACTATGCTTTACATCATTGTTTCACAGGAAGCAAATACAGATACCCAATGACCTAATTTTTCTATCTGAAATTTCTATAGGCACAAAGCAGAAGAATGCTGAAAAATCAAGTGGGGGAAAGAGGTTTGCATAAATAAACATTTCTTACATCAAAAGAAGTCCAAGAATCACAAAGTCTGCAGGAGTTTGGTTAATCAAAATACTGCAGTATTGTTCCTACTTGTATAAAAGTGAAAGTTGAGTTCTGTAATAAAATTTCATTTTCTTTTTATTTTGGGGGTGTGAGTTGAGAAGGGCAAACTTTAAAACAGTAGCCAGTATAAAGGGAAGGGCAGTGGGAAAGGTGCACAGGCACAATGGAACCACAGAGACATGTAAATTGACCACTGTCAAACCAGTGTAAGTTACTTGGTTTCTCATGGAAAACATTATCCACCTTTTCCCCCAAAATATTCATTAAATCCAGCAGCGTGTTCATTACAAGCTGTTGGCAATGTTTGTCATAGGAATTGTGGGTTTACGCTAGCCATTGCCCGTTGCCTAACAGAACTTAGATGATCTCAAATACTTTCTTTAGCTCCACAATAAGCTGCCAGTCAGTCTTCTGCATTTCATCTCTGAACCAGTCTTTCAGGGCATCAATGGACTGACGGCTAATCTGTAGAAAGAACACAACACTACATTGGCACAGAACACAAAAAAGAAAGTGTTTCCAATTCTCAAGCGGCAAGGCTTGAGAATTGGATTTTGTGATTTTAATGCTATATTAAAGATGTTTTTAATTCTATGTTTTAATTTTAAATGTCTGTGTTCTATGTTTAATATGATTCTAAGATTTAATTTATAGTTACATGTTATCGTTTCAGTTATTATTCTTTGGTTTGTGTAGATGTTGGCATTGAATTTTGCCATTACTTTTTGTACACTGCTTTGAGTCCCCACCATCAGGTGTGAGAAAAGCAGTATATTAATAATAATATAA
The DNA here is from genome assembly GCF_037176765.1 of Anolis sagrei. Lineage (NCBI taxonomy): Eukaryota > Metazoa > Chordata > Lepidosauria > Squamata > Anolidae > Anolis > Anolis sagrei. The sequence continues at coordinate 102,726,573 of NC_090023.1, read as the reverse complement.
ATGCAGTAAATAAAATAAATAAGACCATTTCCTTACACTAATCACAAAGATGTAATCTTCAGATTTTCATATTTTTAAACAGACATCTGGTTTTTCAAGCATTAAGGCCCTGGCAGATGCCACTCCACACCCATCTCTTTGAATTAGATCAGTGTACATCAAATGAACTTGTTTAGTATACATTCACTGCAGAACACCTCAACTCATAATACTAAGACTCCAAACCAGCTGTCATGCCACATGGAGTGACTTACAACCATCTAATTGAAATGTCACTGTAACACTTGTTACTATGGCTAGTTTTCAACTCAGAAAGAGGAACCACTGGTACATCAGCCTTAGCCAGTAAAAATGGCAATCAGACCAACTACTGCTCAAAAATATTTCAGTTACACTGAAGGTGAAGGTGTGAATCTTAAGCCCCACTCCTACCTCAGATTTATGTAACCAAACCAAAACAATAAAACAACGCTTACCTTGCTGACTAGTATATCTGTTGCTTCAAAATGTCGCCCATACATTTTAGGAGCCTCACCAGGAATAGGCTCTATTTTCACACACACTTCTTGGCCTTTTTTTGCTACATCCACTTGTTTGTGATTTATTTCAATACTTGTAACTATTCCAATATCTATGAACTGTAGCCAAAAAAGAAAAAAATAGGACATTTATAGAGTATGCATTTTTAAAAATTAAATTAATGTACAGAAGTACAAACTTGTAAGGAGTCCAATATAAAAAATGAAGTAGTATTCAGAATGTGCCTATATTCTAACAGTCAACTTTTCAACAGAAGGCTTTGAAGCTAATTAACATTGCAGTCCTCTACAACACATCCTATTATGCATTATGTATGAAAACATGCAGTGAAAGATCTTGGTCTGGATTGCCACATGGTGTCTAGCAGCTCAGGGGGCACAGCAAATTAATATATCATTTACCAAAAATATCTTCTAAAACTTAACACACACATGGTCAAGAGACAGTTTTAGATCATTAATATTATCACCACAGTCTTCAAAATTTCTAGCAACAAAAGTAATAGCCCATTGCCATAGAAAAGTCATTCATCAGTATAAACCTAGATCTTAATCCAGTCTCTGCTGTTAATACCAGAGGTTACTATGTACCACAGTCCCTCTATCATCTCATCAACAAAAAGCCTGGCGAAGAGTGCAATGACACTGATCAGTACAGAACCCAACACCAATTAAAATTCCCTTTTAAGGAACAAAATACTTACGTTTTTACTAGGTACACACATGGGAGTGCCTTGTTTTACCTGACCTGCTTCTACAATGACTCCCATCACAATAGGGTCACGAGAATTAAAAATAAATTGAGGAAGTATTTTCATTTTACAAGGAAATACTGCTATATGCCTAAGAAGGGAGAGGAAAAGAGTTGTTCAATATGTGATCTGAAAATCGCTTGTAAAATATATCCAAATATTTCTGTACCTCCTCTATCTGCCTTGACTAAAAGGAACTCCCTGAACTGCCTTGTGTTTGATGAAGACAAACTGTAGATTGATTGAGACAACCGTTTACCAAGCAATAACATACTATGATGTAACAACTGCTTGGCCAGCAGCTCTTAACAACCCATTCAAGCATCGATTCTACCCATATTTATTACATCTCCTATTGTATGCTAGCATCTTTAACATTGGGAAGAATTGCAGGATACCCTCAAATAGCTTTATTTATAGATTGGTCGTCTATATGAGTTATTTGTATTACCCTACAAAGTGGTAAGGAGAATTTCACTACATGACATATGCTCAGTGTGGCAAATGATCACCACAACGGGCCCAAATTCTGCAAACAACTCAGGAATAAGGGATTTCTGGTATTTTTCCTTATTCAATTAAAGACGCACATTAAGAAACGTTTTTCTGCTTGCTAAATCAGAAACAAATGCATAAATAGCACTGCATCAAAACATACAAATGTTCATTTGAACAAAGCCAATCTGTCATCCTGCTTTCAGTGGAGTTTCCAGTGACACAATGAGCTGAACCCTTGTGCCAGCAGGACTGCTAACCGAAAGGTCAGCAGTTTGAATCTGCGGAGCAGGGTGAGCTCCCATCTGTAAGCTCCACCTTCTCATGCGGAGACATGAGAGAAGCCTCCTACAGGATTGTAAAACATCCAGGCGTCCCCTGGGCAACGTCCCTGCACATGGTCAATTCTCTCACACCAGAAGCGATTTGCAGTTTCTCAAGTCGCTCCTAACATGAAAAAAAATGTGAGAAATACAGCCCTGATTTGGCACAACTAGTAACATACATAAATCTATTTCATGTTTGAAAACACACCCACCTGGAGCTAAGATAATAAGCAAACCGGTAAAAATCTTATGCATTACCTTGCTACATTGATCAGTTAATTTCAAGTTTTGACCCACAGCCTGACACTATAAGATGTCATTTGCTCTTAAAATGCAGAACGAAGCTTAGGCCTCAAACAAAGCCTGCAACTGCACCAGAAGTGATCAGCCAAGGCATTTCAAAACATTGCAGAGCCACTGACTTACAAGGACCAAGAAAACAATTTACAGTTCTGAATATGAGACCACAGACCAGAGCTTTCCAAACATTTCATGTTGGCGACACACTTTTCAGACATGCATCACTTTGCAACATGGTAATTCAGTTTTAATAGCAAACCAGAGGTTAAACCAACCCCTTATAAAAGATATGGCCGCATACATAAATTACAATGGTGAAATGTATCTCATAACAATTTATCTCATGAAAAAAACTTCCATTTATATATATATTAAATATATAATTTGCTTATTTCACAAAAACTCAGAGGCGTCTTCTTATGTTTGCATGCTACACCTACACACTGCAGTTGACACAGTCATGTGTCATGACACAGAGTTTGGACAGCTCTACCATAGTCTCTGATTTTTCTCACTGATTTTTATTGTTTGATGTAGATTTTTTTTTTCATGGTAGCCCTAAGAAGCCATTTTAAACCTACTCTCAGAGGCAAACAAAACCTTCTCATATTTTGGACCAGGACAAAAACTGAGTGGAAAGACCCTACTTACTTGAATTCCTCTTGCTTCTGTTTTTTGTAGTCTTGTCTGTATTTTGTGAAGGCATCAAAGAGGTGATAGATAATGTCTGCACTAAATATTCTAACTCCTAAACTATCCGCCATCTCTTGGGCTTCCCGTTCAATCTTCACATCAAATGCCAAGATTACTGCGTATCTAGAGAACAAAATCAGATTATGAGAGTGACACCAACAAGAATAACAACAGAAAATGTTGTTGCTTTTTGAAGTTAATTACTTACTGAGGATCGTGCTCCAACATAACTGATGCTTTCATAACATCCTTTTTATGAATGGGGCCTATATTAATTCCAGCATACTGTCAGGACAAAGCAAGAAGAAGCAGGGTTTTCATTTCAGGACTATATTGCATAACATTGGTGTACAGAAATTGGCGATAGTAGGGTGGAAAAGTAGGTACTCACTGGCACTTCTGATGTTTTGAGAAATTCAAGTAACGCCTCTAAAGATCCCAGAGTCGATGCCTGGACATAAACACCCTTCTCCTCTAATTTTATGGCATTCAGTGTTTGCTTCAATTCGTGTATTAATTCGTCCTTGTAATATTAAAAATACATTTAGAGATCCTGTTCATCTTAGCCTCTACAATGTCAGCATTCCTCTAACCAGTATTTCCAATCAACACAATGTGCCACTATTTATATACCTCTAGAATGGGCAATCTGTGGCCAATATGGCACTTAAAACAACTAAAATATCTCCAAGGCCGCACCTCTCACTGCTGACTAGACTCAGAAACTGTAGTCCAGCAACAGGGGGAGGGCCCCATGACCCCCACCTGTGCTCTTGGTCTTGGAGAGGGCATAGCTCCATATTTCAGCTTGGAGCACTGAAAGCTCATGCAATGAAAAATGCCTTCCAGAAGAAGTATAAAGCCGCAAGACAATGGTGCCATGTCACTCTATAAAAGATCTTGGCTGAGAAATGAGACATTTCACTGGGTCCCTCTTTCCCAAGCTACATTCCCCATCATTACTCAACAGCAACACTGAACAATTATTACTGTTTTTCTCCTAAACTATCTGGATAATAAGATAAGACTTCAATCTGGAATAAAGGTACATTTTCACCATCCTTTTTAGAAATTTTTTTTGATTGTTGAACTTTCTAACAAAATATTCCTGACTGTCATTCAACACAAATTTCACACTGTGATTTTCTGCCTGCTGATATTCTATCCTGATTCTTACACAGCTGCTTTATGTCTTACTTTAAGAACAGGAATTTCGTCTTCTTTGTAAGCTACAAGCAGAGGCAAACCGGCCAATGTTTTCTCCAGGTCTTTTCCAAGGATCTTTACTCCCTGAGCAGCAGCCACCTCTTTGTGTTTTTCATACTGGTTCTGAGGAGAGAGAAAGATACACTCAAACACCTACCAAGTTATTTTTGCAGTTCTCTAATACAGGGCTTCTTAAACTGTGATAACACACATCAATGTCATAAGCAAATCCTATTTAATGTGGCTTCCACTATCATGTATACAATTCTTTTGAAACACAGTCCCTGAGTTACAAACATCTGACTTACAAACGGATCATAGTTAAGGATGGGTGTGAGACAACAGGAAGTGAGAGAAATCTACCCCTCGGAAGGGAAATTCTCTCCTGGAAGAGTAATTATGGGAAAATGGTGTCTCCATTGAAGCTTTCTTGTCAATTCTTGTTTCCACAACAAGCCAATTTTTCCAAAATCCAACCCAGAGACAGAAAGTGAGGTGAAATCTTCTGAATAAGGGCACAGACAGCAAAACAAACACCACAGGGGTGTGTTAACCCTTCTGTATTCTACCCAAAGCTAAAAAAAAAATAAGTATTTTTGGGTTGAGTTATACTTCTAAAAGTACCTGTTATTGCTTACATACATGTTCAACTTAACAACAAGCCAAAAGAACCTATCTTGTTCACAACCTGGATACTGCCTGTAGTTACAAAGCTAAGTAAGAAATTGTTAAAATGTTAAGAGTAACTATGAGTATTATCAGTCCAGGATACAAAAGCCCAGTTTTCCAAAGAACTATCATTTAGACTCAACAGGTAAGCTTTGGCCACTTGAAAGGGCAATCTAGCTGAAACAAAATAGTCCAAATATTATGGATTTGTTTCCAGAAAGCCCACGCAGAGAAGCAAACAGAATCTTCTAGCATGAATGCCTCATATGCCGGCCACCAACAGCTGGCTTTGGAGACATTCTTCCACCTCCCGCTTCCTTACCTTGACTCTGAGTTCCTTCATGGGTGGAGGCAAGAGGAGGCCTCTTATCTGTGTGACGATGGGACCCTCTACTCCAGGGACGATAATGGTATCTCCTTCCCTGAGGCACCCATTAATTAAAATGACATCTATCGTAGTACCCATCCCAGGAAGTGCTTTGACCTTAAAGAGAGAAAAAAGACACTCATCACAAATGCTTCCTCTCAATCCACAACAAGAGTCAAGTCTTGTTCTAGATATAGGTTCCAAATTACCTCCATGACTTGAGCCCTCAGCTCTTCACAGTGTGCCAGTCTCTTGTTTAACATGGTTTGCGTCAGCTCCACAAGAAGAGCGATGAGGCTCCCCATGCCGTCTCCCGTGTGAGCAGAGGTGGGGACCAGGGAGACAAAGGTGCGAGGGTCCTTATTCTCATAGTACAAAGCAGAATTCAGGCCCTAAAACCAGAACTACAGCATTAGAAGAGGCAATCAACAGCTCACTTTTCACTAACCTGGAAGTCATGCTAATATACATAAAATACTAAAGAAAGAGACATTAAACATGTTACCTAACATCTAGTCTTTTTTAACTCGCGACTCACCATTACATCAGAAATCTTAGTTTGAAATTTTAGAATAATATCCTATTACATGAGAAAGCTTCTGAAGAATATTGGTGCTGGCTGTTGTTGTGGGCCTTCAAACTGGTTTCAATTTACAGTGACCTGTTCATTGGGATATCTAGGCAAGGTTTGTTCCAAGGAGGGTTGCCACTGCCCTTCTTTACTCCTCAAGAAAGCATAACTGGCACATTGACACCTACTGAGTTCCTCTGGTCTCCCAGAGTCCTAATCCAACACTCAAACCACTATAACACATTGGCTCTTATGCTGGCTATGACCCATTTAAAAATGGGAATTAACCCGCCATCTTTAAGGGAAGGAAAAAGCTTCAGAAAACAAAATGAAGCTCTCCCCATAGTTGCCAGATAGGTTTGTTTTAGCTTTGCAACTGCCAGAACCTTGTTGTTTTTCTTGTATTGTAAAACAACACATGCCCACATGGGCCTTTAAACATCTTTAATTGATGTTGATATTAATTATTATCACCTGCTGGGCAAATTCCACGATGATAGCTTTTGCACGTTCCTCAAATTCATCCTTGGTGTTTTTCTTCTGTTTCTTTAAAGTGGCAGCTACATCTGTATCAGGGCTTTTTTTCCAGTCATATAACCTATCAATCTTGAAAAGACAGATTTACAATCATCATCGCTACTTTTTCTGACTAGATCTGAGCAAACAGCACCAATTAATTGAGCACCAAGAAAGAAAACAACTTGTGCTTAATATTCTCATAGTCTTCACATTGTCAGTCATTCCAAAGAGCAATGCAAACACACACCTACTTCTGTAATTACTCCAATTTTAGAGAGAAACAATTTTGGTGTTTAAAAACATATTACTTATATAAAAATAAACCGTCCCACCACTTAGTAAAATGGGGAGACTTTTGTTAAAATTCCCCTTGGAAGTGCATCCTTTAGTTTTTGCACTTCTTGATGTAAGCCAGTATTGCTCTTTCACAAACAATGTGATTATAAATCAACTTCAATACTATGTATTCATTCATTTATTATTTACTGTTATTTATACCCCACACTTCTCATCCCAAAGGGGACTCAGAGCAGCCTTACAATAGGCAACAATTCGATGCCATATCAAACAGACATAATAAAATAAACATATATATTAAAACATAAAATTAAAAAGCAATATAAACATTTAAACCCATTAATTAAAACCACACAAGAAGACACCAATACATTAATAAGAATACTCTCATACAAAAGTTGGACCTCCTAACTGCAAAGCTTTTCCCCAAAAGTGTATTTAGGACAACTGCATTGTTCATTCATTCAATTTACCCACCACCTTTCTCCCAATATGAAACCCAAAGCTGCTTATTAGAACCTACCTAAATTGCGAAAAATGAACTTCAATACAAAAAGACTACAAAGATTTATAAGAATACTAGGATACAAAACCTGGACCCTGAAATCTCCAAACTGCAATGCAGGCTTCAAATATATATATATTAAGCACAACTCTATTATTCATTCATTCATTCATTCAGTTCATACACCACTTTTCTCCCAATATGTAATGCAAAGCTACTAACAAACTTAATTCACATCCATATATATGCAAATTCACCCTGCAAAATCAGCCTCCCCATTTGCTCAAATTACACTCAAGAATTTTGTATTTACTGTATCAGTCACAGTTAGATCTTACTATAAAAGTAAACTGGAAAAAAGGATTTCATAAAAGTTCTCTAACAAAGAGAAGCAACATCATGTGATAACAATGATATGACTGTTTTTTTCTAAATAGAATGAAATAAGGATAAAAGCTCTTCTCTTTGTATGAATCAAATTTATTCTGTGCTGAAAACAGACATAAAGAATTTGCTCGGAGGATTTAACACGGAAAAAAAAAAGAACAGTAGTTTTAACACATGCGCTGTGTAAATATTTTTTAAATCCTCACATTACAATGCTCATCCAAAGGCATCAGTCATGATGGCTACATGCTTTTGCCAGGATCAGAGGTAACATTCGTTCAAAGAGCAGCTGAGCAACAGCTAATGGCCTGCTTGTGGGTTTTCTATTGTTTTTTCTTAGTTCTCGTGGAAGAATAAGACAGGGAGAAATCATCTTACCTTGTTGAGTGCGACTATAAATGGACATTTTTTGGATTTCAATAAGTTTATCGATTCAATTGTCTGTGGCTCCAAACCATGCATTATGTCAACTACAAGGATGGCAATATCACAGAGTGAGCTTCCTCGGTTCCGAAGATTGCTGCAACATATTGGGGGGGGGGGGGGACAAACAGATGGTCAAACAGATATGATCAATGGAAAGACAAGGAGACAACTCTTCTAAAGCAAACTGTTATCAACAGGTAGGACCAGTAATTTAGTCAATTAGAAACAAATATACAAAACATACAGCATTTTTTTACCAAAATTTCTGCTTCTGTTGGTGGTTTTAACATTGTATGGTCCAAACAAGACATCCAAACATAATTGATGGAACATTACCTGAAAGACTCATGTCCTGGAGTATCAATGATGAGCATTCCTGGGATCTTGACAGCATCTTTGTCAAACTGAGATTAAAAATATTTTTCTGTTAGGACACAGCAGGAAATGGAACAACGGAAAACGATACTGGATTGTGATTAGGACGATGAGACGACTTTGAATGGTTTCGTAGTAATGATGATGTTTTTTATAATGCTGGACTGTGAATTGTATTTTTATACTGTGTATTGAATTGTGTTTTTTCTATGTTGTACACCGCTGTGAGTCGCCCCCGGGCTGAGAACAGCGGTATAGAAGCAAAGTAAATAAATAAATAAAATAAATAAACCTAATTTTTGACAACTGCAATAATAATAGATTTCAAACATTGAACTATAGCCTCTTTTCAGAACAACACAATCACGCTACTCTGCTGTTATGTGCTTTCAAAGTAGTAACTGTACCTTAGCATTTTCTTGGCAAGATTTATTCAGAGGAGGTTTGCCATTGGTGTCTGAAGCTTGAGTGGAGCTCTGGTCTTCCAGAGCAATAGTCCAACACTCAACCTTCCGACACCACGCTGGTTCCCCACAGCACTTTTAGTATCCATTACAGCGCCCCCACCAATTCACTGGTTTGACATTTAAGAAAATATTAAGAAAATATAAAATAGTAATAAAATAAATAAAAACGTAAGTCATTACTACAACAGAAGGATCATAGTAAGACATGGCCCTGTCCATTTGACTACAGTGGGGAAGGGGTGCAATTGATTGGGAGCCCAGTACCTTTCAAATTTACAACACGACCTGGAAAGGTATAGAATAAGGAGTTTCTCTATCAGAATGATTTCAATTTGACACGAACAGAATACTCAACCTACACCTTGATCTTACTATATGCATATAAAAGAATGAAAAAATCAGTTTCGTTAAGAAGTTATTTATCAAAATGGTTCTTTTTGCCAGACATATGTAAACCTAATCATGTACCAGTATACTTGCATCGTTAATTAAAAACACTATCCAAATCATTAAAAAAATAAAGTAGTAGTATATGGAAAGTTCTAAAAAAAGATCTTACTCACAGACTTCACCATCTTTGCTTGTTCATAAATGGCTTCAAGGGGAACGTTTGTGGCCCCAATTTGCTGAGTGATGCCACCCGCTTCACCATCTTGCACATGAGTATGCCGAAGCTGCAGGAAACAGAAAACCGAATTAGGAAAAATGTAAGAAGGATTACATTGATTAGGTGACTGATGCACACTCTGAAACAAGAGTGATGTATTTAAGTTTTGCATTCAAAGATTCTCAATTTTCCCCATGTTTTAGATGTAAGCAGCAAGAACATGCAATAGGGCCTTACCTTGTCTAGGATTTTTGTCTTCCCTGTATCTACATGTCCAAGTACACAGATAACAGGTGCTCGTAGCTTTTCCATGTTTACATTTTTATTATTTTCAATCCGACGTTTCTAGAATTAAGAAACAGAATGTATGCATTGAACACGATGACTGAACGAAGATTAGAACAGGAGGCTAAGGTGGATCTGAGCAGTGAACTGCAAAGGCTGAAAATCTGAGATTGATTTCTAACTTGGGAAGCCGCCTTCCGACAACAGGCAAGGAGGTTCAGAGCATTAAGTGGATTGTGTCAGATATCATTCTTCCAATCGAGTCATTCTCCTAAAAAGCATACCATGCACAGTTCAATTTCATGCAAGTCTACTCAGGAATATGACTTGGTTCAAAAAGCTTCCTGGGATACAAGGCAGGACATGTATTCCAACCTTTAAATACACTCCTCTTTACAATCACTAATGGGAGAAAACAGCAAAAAGACAGTGGGATACAGGAACCCCATGGGCCACATCAAGCATCATAAGCCACAGCTGTGGGCTAATCTGAAGACTTCCTTCTGCAAGCATAAGGACACCTTTTTTTCTTAACATAATATTACTGACATCAAATAAAGGGTTCATTCAAGGGAGAAGTGAAATGATCGCCCCACCTTCCCCCCCCCCCCCAATACACACAAGCAGGGGTGGCTCGTCCATTACGTGAAGCAAGCGGTCGCAGAACATTTTTTTTTTTGCCAGGGGCGCAGAGGCGCCTCTGTAAATGCCCCTCGACCGCCACTTGAGGAGCGTCCCCTCAGCTCACAACAGCCCTAGCAGTCCGGGGGGAGCCTTGGCTTTCTTGCCTCACTGCCAGGCAATCCTCTTCCCAAAGGGGCCGTGCCCTTGAGCCTCGCCTAGCCCCTCTCATTCCTGCTCCACCCGACCACCGGATGCACGAGCAGAGCCGGCGCTCAATCGTTCTCCTTGTTCGATCCCTTCCCCATGACCGGCTCCCTTTCCCGATCCCCCGGCGCTCCACCCGCCTCCTCTCCTCTCCCCAATCCGCAGGTGGGCCAAGGGGTGGAGCCGCCGCGCCTGGCCCGCTTCGGGTCCAGAGGCGTGTCTGAAGACCCCAGCGTGCACACCAAAAGTCACCTCTTCTCCTGACTTTCTCTTCAGCCATTGGGACCAAGAGAGAGAGAGAGAGAGAGAGAGAGCCCCTCCGGCTGGAGGTATCTCCCACCTCCGTCTCTCTCTCTCTCTTGGTCCCAAGAGACTTTTGCTGCACACGCCAGGGTCTTCAGTCTTCAGTCACGCCTCCGGACCCAAAGCGGGCCAGGCAAGACAGCAAGTGCGGCAAGTGTAGTTACTGGGATGTATAGTTCACCTACAATCAAAGAGCATTCTGAACTCCACCAATGATGGAATTGAACCAAATATGGCACACAGAACTCCCACGACAAACAGAAAATATATATCAATGATTTTTTGGGGGGGGACGCCAAAATACTGTTTGCTTACCGTTGAAAATTACCTAGGGCCGCCTCTGCACACAAGGAATAAATTGTTAGGAGGTAATTTCTAAAAAGGGGGGGGGGGCACTCAAAAAGGAAAAGAAGCAACAACAGCATTAGAAGCAGTCCTCTAATGACAGCAATGTGCCAGCAAGGGGTAGCCAAAGCCACTCACTGCCATTCATGAGTACAGCTGTCACAACTGCTCTTCTACTTGTGCAGGAAGGTCTTGAATATTCACTGGGAGAAGGGGCAAGAGTATCATAATACTGAAGGAAATGTCAACAGTGTGATCAATTTCCACCAAAAGGATCCTAGCCATTATCTATATACAGTTTCAGAAATGAAAAGACCAAGTACCTCAATTCGCTGTTTAGCTTTGTCATAAGAACGCTCTTCTTTAGTGCGATCATCATCCGAATCAGATTCCGAATCAGAACTTATTTCTTTGTTTAGTTTTTTCTCTGTGGTTTGTTTGGTAGCAGCATGAGACTCTGTTTCTCTTTCATCTGAAGTCTTCTCATCTTCACTTCCCTCGCTTTCTCCATCTTCATATTCCTCACTCTCGTCCTCGTCCTCATCTTCGTCCTCTTCATCCTCATCCTCATCATTTTGCTCCTTGACTTCAATATGAACAGTTTTCCTCTCTGACAAGAGCAGATGCAAAGATGAAAGATTATGTAATAGGCTTCTAATCTGAAAAGAACTAAGCACAAAAGTTCTCTGTGGTCTTACAGAAAACAGGTACTATGTACAGAACTTTAATTTCACTTCACTCGAACATATGAACAAAAAAGACACGCTGCATCAGAAAATTTAGCCATGTATGATTCTAAACTTAATGTTGCATCTTTGTAATGTTCACATTTTAATTCATGATTTTTTTTACATATGGGTCTACTTTCTTTGTTTAACCAATTATATGGGACCATGTATTTTACTGCTTTAATTTACAAGAGGCTGGATGCTAGACAAAGAATAAAAACAAAACCTGTAACCACAGGAATCAAGTGGAGTACACATGTATAGGTCAAGTTAAAATATATTTCTTTTCACAATCAGTACTGTTTGCTTTTTGTGTTTCCACAAGCAAGAAAACAAATGAAATGTTTCAAAAGAGGGAGACGCCTATGATCAACATTGGATTTTACTCCTCTTCCAACACACACTCACCCTTCTCTCTTTCTTCATCGCTGAGCATAGCTTCCCAATCATCTATTCCTGTCTCATCAGTTTCTTCTTCCTCTTTTTCTTCTGAAACAACTAAACAATGGCAAGACTAGAAGTAAAAATGAACTACAGACAGTCTCCAAGTTATAAACACCCAAGTTACAAATGACTCCTAGTTAAGAACAGGGGTGAGACAACAGAAAGTGAGAAAAATTGACCCCTCGGAAGGGAAAATCACTCTTGAAAGAATTATCATGAGGAAAGAGAGCCTCAACTGAAGCTTTATCACCTATCTTTATTTCCACAACAAGCTATTTTTTTTTTCAAAATCCAATTATCACAGAGACCAAAAGTGAGGTGAAATCTTCTGAATATGGGTACAGACAGAAAACAAACACCACAGGGGTGTTAATCCTTCCTTTTGCTATGCAAAGCTTAAAAAATATTTTTGCCTAGTGTTACAAAGGCGACTTTAAAAATGTACCTGTTCCGACTTACAAATTCAACTTAAGAACAAACCTACAGAATCTCTCTTGTTCGTAAGTTGGGAACTGCCTGTACCATTATCTTGTATAATGATGACAAAAGTAATATGGGATGAGGCAGACATATGGATCAGCCACACATTAGGCAAAATTTAAGTAGAGTCAGAGACTGCTCCCATGATCTTTCATTAAGTCAAGTGAAATAAACACTTCTCACTGGGATAGCTCAATGATTTAGTCTTGGGTTGGGTAAAGTATGACCCTGAAGCTATGCATGGTTCCTAAGGGCTGTTTCTGTAACTCTCGAGAATCTCCAGATCTCTCTTGTTGCACCCAAAAAGTGGTTTGTCTTGGAAACTTTCAAAAGCAGAAAATAACTTTTTTTAAAATAGGCTGAAGCATCCTACATGTTGTTTCACAAAAGTAATTGCTAATTTTTCAGAAACAGAATTGGACTACTGATCATCACCTCTTATTCTCTTGCTTGTTTGCTTTTGTGCGTTGCATGCCTTTACAGCCCCTGGAAGGTCCAGAAAACTGACCCCTACTCCCAACTCTCAATCCTACCATGATTTAGGTAAAAGCAACACATAATGCCCAATTCAATACTCACCTGGTTCGGTTGAAAGAGCAATTTCCTCTTTTACCGGTGCAACTTGTTCTACAGCTTCTTCTGTTGGAGAAGACAATTCTGCAATTTCTATAATTGCAAGAGAAAATTACTACAGCACTGCTGAAAGGCATTTAACAAGAGACATCATCCATTTTAAAGATATTTGCTCAAAGCAAAGCTACTGGAACCACAAATTGATTAAAGAGTCTTGCAACACCTTCAAGACTAAGGCATTCATTATAATAAAACACAAGCTTCCAGTGAGCAGTGTCCACATCATCAGATGTATCAAGTGTTGTCCTAAGGAGGAACATAGGATTTTGGGAGAGTGGGGGAAAGGTGCAAAAAATATAGGGACTGTGAGAGTATCAACTTCTTCAAAATCTGATCAAGCGCTTCATTCAATAAGCAGCTCACCATTACTTAAAGTTCAGATTTCATTCTAAAGCACAACATTCTGTTCCAAAATCCTATTTAAAGTTTCATCATCATCATTATTATATTTATATCCCACTTTTGCTCTCCCGAAGGAGACTCAAAGCAGCTTAACATAAAAGCATTATAGCATACAATTCAAAATATGCAAACATTAAAACAGAATTAAATATAACTAGTATTAAAAATAGATGTGAGGCAGTGGTATAATGAACACTAATAAATACCGTACGCCACCGCATAATAGTCACACCCTCTTTTTTTGGCCCCCCAAATTGGTCTTTTTGTTTTTATCACATAATACAGACTCCATGGCAGAGCAAAATACTCCAAATGCTCGAAGTGATTACAATATCAGTTATAAAGAAATACTCTGAGACCCACTTTCTCCTACAATATGTAGACACAACTGAGTTTCTGGATTGTCAGTCATTACTTCTGACTGAATAAGGGGAAAAGAATTGTTAAATTCAGGAAATCTATAGATTTCTCTGTGATAGCATGTTTATCCCCCATCAGATGAAGACCAAAAACAAGAAGAATAAAATTTTAAAATTTTATAGTTGCTTTTGTAATTCAAATTCCTATTTCAGTAAGGAAAGGGGGCTGAAGGATGCATGGACATTGGTTTTCAGTCTCAAAAACCAGTTGAGAAGGGCTTTTGTCGAGGAGGTAAAATAAATCCCTGACTTCTTTCGCCATACCTGGACCACCGAAATGCAAACTATAATTTTAGTAATTAAAATGCAATTGAGGCCTTTTATTTAAAAATAAATACACAGGCCCCTGAGCCAGGTTGGAACCCATGAGCACCAATAAAGGGATAGTTAAATTTGTCTCCTGTAACTGATTTTTTAAACATAAATCCCCTCCAGTGATGCCATACACAAGTACTTTTTTGAGGGAAAAAAACTCAATTAGTGTCAATAAAGGGTTTTTTACCTTTTTGTCAGCCCTATGGCGAGCACATTTAAGAAGAAAACTGACTTTAAGAAGATGCAGAATACATGGAAGTGAAAGGATTTAAACTGTCTTTTGAATTTGGGGGGGGGGGGGGTGTCTAGGTAGAATCCTGTCAATTCCCATACTAACAAAAAAAACTGCATTTTCCCAGAACCAACTGCATTTTCCCAGAAGTTATTGAAAAGCAGTAATTCTGGAGACACATGCAATGCTCTTTCACTTTTGACTTGATGAGTGGGATGCGAATCAATCATTGCCCAATGGATGACCTCAGGGTCATGGCGTAACTGTGTTTGTGTATATTAACAGTAGCCTCAAAGCTTACAGCATCTACATCTCTAAGACTAACTCCCATTTAAACAACATTCCCACCTTCTTTGTTTTCCTGCTGCTGCTGTTTCTTTTTCTTTTTGTCTTCATATATTGGTCTTTTTTTGGGTACAGAATCTTTGGATGGCACCTCAACACCTACAAGGAAAGTGATCAAAACATTCAACACAGCTAGAAAGTTCAACACATTTGCCGAGTATGCAAAATTTCTGCTGCACAGTAACATATATAGGCAGTCCCCGATATCTGTGTTAAATACAACTCAAGCGTTAAGGATTGTAAATTTATCATAGGAAAAAGATGTCTCCATTGAAGCTTTATCACCAATCTCTGTTCTCACAACTCCAAATGTTCAAAATCAAATTGTCACAGGTCCAGAAAGTGAGGTAAAATCTTCTGAAGTGGGGCACAGACAGAATGAAGAGACATTGCAGGGGTGTTATCTTCCCCATGCTATTCAAAACTAACTATCAATCAATCAAATGGAGTTACATTTAAAAATGTACTGATTCCGACTTACATACAAATTCAACTAGAGAATAAACCTACAGAACCTATCTTGTCTGTAACCCTATAAGGCTAAATATTTTGAAACAAATAAATCAACACATCCAACAAGCTGAATACTGACTAGCTTCTCAAAATAGTTATAAATGGATATTAAGATGTCATTCATACTCCATCAGAGAATAAAGAGACTCTGAACACATTTCAGACCCTTAATGGATCCCATGATATTCATAAAACCAAATACCATGTGCTTGAGTGATGGATTAGGACTCTTGGAGACCAGGATTCAAATTTGTGGTTAGCAACTAAATATCTGCTGCTCAACTTTGGCAAGTCAAGACACTCTCTGAGGCAAAATGGAAAGCTATGGCAAAATCCTCTAAACAAATCTTGCTAAGAAAACCTGGTGATAGGGACACCTTAAGGTCACTATTTGAAGGCACACAGCATCAGCCACAATAAAAATCTTCCAGAGTTTTTTACATGGTTAATTTAATTTATTGTCAAAGGCTTTCATGGCCGGAATCGCTTGGTTGTTGTAGGTTTTTTTGGGCTATATGGCCATGTTCTAGAGGCATTCTCTCCTGACGTTTCGCCTGCATCTATGGTTTTCAGTCCAAATTTAATTTGCTAGAACTAAGGACTTCTAGCTCCTAATTTGGGAGCAATTACCCATAGCATACAATTCACACACAATGGTCATCGGCAGCTTCTATTTTCTACCACTATTTTTGTAAAAGTGGAAGCAAAGAGTTAGCAAATAGACAGAATAAGTCCATAAAGAGTTTGTATATAATGTGGTTGCTTTTCCTGGGATATGATTGTTCAAACAAGACTATTAAAACTTCTGCTCCGCATGATTTATGCCTGTACTGATTGAGTCTAAACAAGGTTACAAGCAAGGAATGTACCATACAAATCACTCAATGTACAGTTTATGACAATTTTACAAATATTTTAAAAACAGGGCTGTTCTGTCCATCTTCGGTATGTTTCTGTCATTTCATTTAACTGCCCAGAATTGAACTTTCCCTAATAAAAGAAATTTGTCATGGAATTTCTCCTAGTATATGAATTCTATGCATTATTTTCCTGCTGGGAACTGTTACTAGCCGCTTTTACCCTACTGTTGGGGGAAAGGAAGGATATAAATAAATAAAATGTACTAAATTAATTGAGGAAATTAATTTAGTTACCATATGAAATCCTCCAACATCCATACTGGACATAATTCCCACGTGATTCAACAGAAATTATTATGGGACATAGCAGCACAACATTAAGCAGCTCACACATTATACAGACAAAAGAGGAAGAAATTGAGTAAGTGAACAGGAGTACTGAATGCTAAAAGCTTTTTAAAATTTCCTAATAAATACTACTATTTACATTCCTTTCCAGCTACTAAACACAGCATTCTGCTGAGATAGCACGGTGTAAAGCTTTTCCTTAGTTAGTAAACTAGTTAAAACATCAGGGTACACATCAAACTTTACCCTGCGCTTGCAGTAGTTTAAGAGTGGCCTCTGCTCTGGCTCTCGCTTCCCTCTGAGATTTGGTTAAGAGCTTTCCCTCCTTTTTCAAACGTTCCTTCCTCTCTTTCTCCTTTTGTTTTCTCCTTTCCTTTCTTTCTTGTTCCAGGCGTTCCTACAAAATGCAAACATGAATGCATCACACATTCAGCACATTCAATTAGACTTTCACAAGGAATAACCATTCACTGACAGCATGCTCCCCCTTTGATTTGGCTGCAGTGCAAGACCCAACAGACCCAAAAGGAATGTTTTATGCAACTGAATTGGAAAAAATACTAAGATCTTGAAAATGGAAGCACCAAGAAAATAACCAAAAAGGTCACTCTTGGCCACACTCCTGATTTAACTGTTCCCTCAGGCATCTTCCATAAAAAGTAAGGGAATACATATTATCTTTCTATAATGCTGAAGTCACATACATAGGAGCCTGCATTATCCAAAAGAATGAGAGATATTACCTCCTCTAGCCTTTTGGCTTCTAGCTCCTCAAGTCGCCTGATGCGCTCTTCTTCCTCCCGCTTTGCCCTTTCCTCCTCTTCTTTGAGCTTTGCCAAGGCTTCCTGCATTGCCTTCACTGTGGCTTTACTAGGACCCTTTTTCTTCTCTTTTTCTTTTTCTTCTTTCTCTCCTTTCTTTTTCTTTTTCTCTTTCTTCTTTTTTTCTCCTTCGTTATCATCAGCTAAATAAAAAAGACAAATCAAATCATAAAAACAAATCAAAAGCTGCAGAAAAGCAATAATGCAAAAGCTTCTGCACAGACACTTGTCTCCCCGCTTACAACATGGTTTTCCCCACTATGTCCTTAGTATTTCATCTAAGAAGCAGAGGGTTTGCTTTCAGAATAATAACAACAGTAATAATAATGTAGGGTTGTTGTTGTTATTATTATTATTATTATTATTATTATTATTATTATCCTACTTTATCCCTCTAAAAAGAGAGACCAAAAATGACTAACTCTTTAAAAAGGCAATATATAATTTAAAACTTAAATAACACAATGGTGCATGCACAGAACTTACTATGTGGGCTTTTAGATTAATGTATATGAGAATTAACATCCACAAAGATATTTACCACAGAACAAAGCTAGTCAAATGAACCACCTACCACATGAAAGCAACAATGTGATCAACCACAATGTATATTTGAATAAATTCAAACTATCTTTTTTCCTCCACAATAGGGCAATTTAAGAAATAAATTATTAGTAGTGAACAAGATACTGCGAACAGGTTTAAACCTTGACTGGATTAAATGACAAAGGCAGTCACCAAGTCTCATTTTGAAAATTGCCAAAGTGATTAATTCACTCTGGAAAATGGACTGGCTATCTTTTTTTATGATCAACATAAAGGTATATAGCTGAAAACCAAGTGGAAAATATTGAGAACAGTATTAGTGCAGCATAGCGACATTTCACCAAATGTTTAAAAAACAGGCCAAGAGAAACTCAAATCTCTCGACTCTACTAATTTTCCTGCATTTAGACTGTGCCTTTTTCTCAGCTTGCCTGTTCTCTGCCAAAATTAAATGAAGTTTTTAAAAAACCCCACTTTTTTCTCCAGTATTACTAACCTTCTGCAGCTTCTCCCTTTTCCACAGTGATGGATGCTGACACTGAATCCGCAGCTGGTTCTTTTTCAGCTTTCTTTGAAACTTCCTTCTGTTTTGCCTGATCTTTATTGGCTTCCATGTCTTCTTTCTCCTTCTGTTTCCTCAGTCTGGCCTTTTCCTCTTCCCGTTTTTTCCTCTCCCGTTCTTTTTTTTCTGCCTTTTTCTGAGCCACTGTTTTGATTTTGAAGGCAGATTCTGTATCTTCATCACCACTTTCAGCGTCAGCCACTGGTTTGTCCTTCTGGTTCTTCTTGGGTCCCTTTTTAAACTCGGAACTTTCCTCTAATTCCTCACCACTCTCCCCAGAGGACACTGGATGGGTATGCTCTTTGGATTTCTGGGCTTTTCCTTTCCTTTTCTTGGGATCAAAATCATCATCCTCGCTGCCAGAGGGAGCTTCCTTCTGAGATTTTGCAGTTTTTTTATATTTTTTGTCTTCCATTTCTTCACTGTTATAATCATCATCATCATCCAAGCTAGTCTTTTTATTCTTTCCTTTCTTTTTCTTATCTTGTTTTGAAACAGTGAATTCTTCATTGTCGTTCTCAATCTGATAAATTTAAACATCTTTCTTAAAGTCAACACGTCTAGAAAGACTTTTAACAGAAAGTAAACACTAAATGGGTATTTTGTGACAACTAAATTGCAAAAGCAAAATTTGCCTGATGCAGAGTAAGCTACAATAAAATTTCTAAAAAATCAATCACTCAATATTTAAAGGAAAACACATATGTAGCAAGTATTTTAGGGTGACAGGATCACTGCATGTGGAAGGTTGTAAAAAAGAATTTCTCAAACTGCTGACCTTACAGTGAAAGTCTGCCATCTACTGAAATATTTGTATAAAAAACTGACTGTATAAAATCTGTGCATGGTAGAATACACACAAGAACATTACTTTCCAAACATAAAACAGAGTGTGTATTTTTTTCTGGAACCACAATTCTTTCTTTTTTTTAGGATTTCAGAGTTTTAATCAAGGTTTTCAATATTTCAGCTATCTTTCAGCTAGGCTATTATTCAATATTACTACATATAATTTTTACCTTTATTGCAGCTGGTTCGTTTTCAACTTTTCCTCCTTGTGCCTCTAGAGACAATTCTTCCAATTCTTTTAAGATATCATCTTCACTATAAAATGAATTACATCCTTTGAAATACACATTAATTCACTTGCAAATACATAAACAAACAATAACTGGACAACTCTACTGCCTACAGCTGCCTGTTTTTTCAGCTTCCAACATTCTTTCTCCTTTTTAAAACCAAATCAATGGATTTGAAAGGAAGGATAGAAACAGAGTGGAAATTAAATAATGGCTATCTATCCCTTATCTGGAACCCCAAAGTTCAAAATACTCTGAAATCCAAAACTGTCCACATAGGTAGTTAAAATAGTGACATCTTTGCTTTCTGATGGTTTAACATGCACAAAATTGGTGCACAAAATTATTAAAAACATTGCACAAAATTCCCTTCAGGCTATGTTTATAAGATGTAAAGAAACATAAATGGATGTCATGTTCAGACTTGAATTTCATCTCCAAGATAGTCATTACATCTATTCTAAAATCTCCCCAAAAAAATCCCAAATGCAAAACACTGCTGATCCCAAGCATTTCGGATAAGGGATACTCAACCTGTATTATTCTAGTCCTTATGTGGCCCACTGACCCTCTTTTTCTTATATTTATAAATGAAGAAATACCTTGCAAATAGGGACAAGACAAATAAAATTCCTCACACAAGTATAGTCCTTTCCTTGAACACATTTTTCATTCTTTTAAATGAATTGTGGTTGCTCAGAGAATAGTAGCTAAGCTTGTCGTCAAGCCAGAAACAGTAGGTTTATCCCACTAGTGAGAATCCAAGCCATACACACATATGTTATACATTTATTTTCCTGACTGAAAACAAAGCACTACAACTGAAGTGCTAATAAGCCAGATAAGGCAAGGCGACAACAAACAATTGCCCTGGCAAACTCACACACAACTATAGCTATCACTGAAAATCTTGGCTCCTAGATGCAACTTTTGAGGTGGGGAAAAATATCCAAAGAACACATCTTTATATATTGATTTCTACTACTTTTATACAGCGTTAGACTTCTCTAGGTTAGGACTTAAGAATGCTTACTCATATTCTGTTTTTTTCTTTTCCTTTTTCTTCTTGCCTTTAGACTTTGGAGGTTCTTGCTCCTTGGCAGCACCTGCCCCCTCTATTTCAGCAGCAAGGGCATCAAGGTCAATATCATCCTTGGCACTAGAATTTTATGGAAACAAACTGCTTAAAAACATGCAATAATAATACTGTTTTACATCAACATCTGTTTTAAGTTTATGTGGTTTTACTGTACTTTGTCTTTTGTAAGATGCTTTGAATTCGAGTCTGCAGAAAAAGTAAAATATAGACTAAATTATGGATATTCCAGTATACATTAGACTCCACAACTCGAATCTCCACTATCAACTATATATGAATGAAGCAATTTATTTCAGTCACATGTCATAAGTAAAACACTGTAATTACCCCTTTGAATGCTATGTCTGCATCCTATGGAATTCTGAGGTTTGTAGTTTAATGAAGCAGCGAATTTATCAAGGTGGGAATTATAAATGCATCTTCCAAACTGCAAATCCCATAATTTCATTGGACAAAATCATAACTCTGTATATGTTTAAACCAAAAGAACCCCACAGTGAGATTTCTCTAGAGCAGTGATTTTCAACCTTTGGTCCTCCAGGTGTTTTGGACTTCAGCTCCCACAATTCCTAACAGCTGGCAAATTTGCTGCAATTTCTAGGAGTTGAAGTCCAAAATACCTGTTAAGATAAAAGGTTGGGAAACAATACTCTAAAGCCAAGCATGATTATCTTCAACAACATACTTCAATGATAGCATGAAGAATTGATCTTGACATGAATATGAATAAGCTATATTAGCTCCCCTGCAATTTCCCTGAAGGCCTTGCACATCTGACTCTTGATTTTCTTTGCAATGCTGGGCCTTAACTCTCTTTGCAGCTGAGGCAGCTTGTGTATTTCCTGAGGAATTTAAACTGCTTCTCTCTACCCCCACAAAAAAATATTGATATATCCCAAAACAAATTATCTCATCTGTAGGCAAAGCAGGAAAAAAATCTAAAGGTTGTTAACTCCATTACAATATAGTAGGGAGGCCCCAGTGACACAGTGGGTTAAAGCGCTGAGCTGCTGAACTTGCTGGCTAAATGGTCACATGTTTGAATCTGGGGAGCAGGGTGAGCTCCTGCTGTTAGCCCCAGCTTCTGCCAACCTATCAGTTCAAAAACATGTAAGTCAGGAAGGTAATGGCGCTCCATGCAGTCATGCTGGCCACATGACCTTGGAAGTGTCTATGAGCAATACAGGCTCTTCGGCTTAGAAATTGAGATGAGCACCAACCTCCAGAGTCAGACATGACTGGACTTAATGTCAGGAAAAAACCTTTACCTACGGTATAGCAAGTTGGGCAGTTGTGCTACCTCTGGGAACATTTTTTTTTTTTTTGTCTCTGGATCCCCCAGAGAAAGTTGCTTCTGGAGTGAGAGAATTGACCGCCTGCAAGGACATTGCCCAGGGGACGCCTGGATATTTTACCATCCTGTGAGAGACTTCTCTTATGTCCCCACATGGATCTGACAGATGGGAGCTCATCCTGCTCCCCGGATTCGAACTGTTGACCTTTCAGTCAACAATCCTGCCGACACAAAGGTTTAACCTATTGTGCCACACTTTAAAATTCATGGGGTGACATTAAGACAAAAGGCACATACACCAAGACTCTTTTTTAAGGAAACATGTTATAACAAGGTGAACACCCATTAACCCAATTTCTGAAAGCCAAAATCCACAATTAACCACAATTTGTTTCAGGGGCCCAAAATATTTTATAAAATCATCTTCAGGCTTTGTGTAGAAGGTGTATATGAAGCATAAATGAATTTTATGTTTAGGTTTATGATCTCAAAGATAGCTCATGTTGCAAATTAGATATTCCGAATCCAAACAATACAGAAACTTTGAAGGGATAGTCAACCTATCCGCTACAGAGCACTGAAAGGAGCCTGACAGGGGGGAAATGGTTATTAATGTCCTGAAGAGACTGTCCCTCCCTGATTGAGGGCCCTTCCACACAGCCATATAACCCAGAATATCAAGGCAGATAATCCCACAATACCTGGCATGTATGGCAGTGTGGACTCAGATAACCCAGTGCAAAGCAGACATTCTGGGTTATGTGGCTGTGTGGAAGGGCTCTGAGGAGAAATGCATGCTGTAGAATTAAACCAGTTTGACAGCGCTTTAGTTGCCATAGCTGGATGAGATGGAATCAATGGGGCTGTGGTTTTACAACATCTTTAGCCTTCTCCACCCAAAGGTGCTGGTGCCTTACCAAACCTACAAATCTTATTGGCCCACTGTGGTTTAAGTGGTGCAGATCAGGCCTCTTCCAGCGTCTTGGAGTCCTGGGCATTGGAGGCCCAAACAGCTGGAGGAGGCCTGGTGTAGATGCCACCTGAGACCAGTGGTTCTCAATCTGTGGGTCCTCAGGTGTTTTGGCCTACAACTCCCAGAAATCCCAGCCACTTTACCTGCTGTTAAGATTTCTGGGAGCTGAAGGCCAAAACATCTGGGGACCCACAGGTTGAGAACCACGGCCTTAGTCGCAGGCTCAGTGCTACCCAGGCCCCTTCCACACAGCTGAATAAAATCCCACATTACCTGCTTTGTGGACTCAGACAACCCAGTTCAAAGCAGATATTGTGGGATTTTCTGCCTTGATATTCTGGGTTATCGGGCTGTATGGAAGGGCCCATAGTCAAGAGAGTTGTAGTTCACTCTACTGTAGAGGAGGCTACAGTAGAAAACTGAACTCTCACGGCTCCATAGCACTGAGCCAAGGCATTTCAAGTGGGGTCAAGCTGCCTTCGTTCTTCAGCGCCGATGTGCCCTCTGCCTGTCTCTCTTTCTCCCACAAACACACACACACACGACGAGGAGGAGGAGAGAGCCGAAGGGAGGCCGCTCTGGGCCTGCTTCCCTCGGCCACCCAGAGCGGCCCTCCGCGTGGGCCCCGGCCTCCGCCTACCTGTCCTCGCCCTTGTTCTTCTGCTTCTTGCCCATGGCTCGGCCGACACCAACCGCCGTCCCTCAGAGGCCCCCGCCCGCGTCTCTCTCCCGCAGCCTCCGCCAAAGGCCCGGCCAGCCGCATCCACGCGCAAGGCCCGCCGCACATACGGCAAGCGAGAGGCCGGGGCCGGAGTTTCAGTCAGCAGCCGCGCAGGCGCTTTGCCTTCCCTCCGGCCTGACTGCCTTGCCTTCCTTCCGCCCGGACAGACAACCAACCGGAAGCGCTCCCAACGCGTGGGACGACGACGCGGAAGAGCAGGAGGCGGCAGACAGAGAGAACGCGCGCCCCCTCTGGCCGGAAGAGGAACAGCGCGGCGCGTGGAAAATCCAGGAAGTACACGACAGTCGTAGAATTGGAACAGTGATTCCCAACCTTTTTTTGACCAGGGACCACTTGAGCAGGGACCACTCTCCAACATTAGTACCAAAAGAGGTTACGAATCAGTTTTATGGTCAACTTTAGAGTCTGTTTGGTTATTTGGGGTGGTGATTCAGACAATTGCATTGGATAGACCACATCAGCTCTAGTTTCTGATACAGAAGATATGCCATCCAGTAGTCGCCATCTACTCGCCCGTAGAAAATCATACAGCCTCAGAACTGTAAGAGGGTTTTGCAAAAGCAGCCTTTGTTGCAACGGTGTAGTAACGGTGATGCTGCGGACCATATTTTAGTTCTTGCAGACCACTGGTGGACCTTGGACCACAGGTTGGGAACCACTGAATTGGAAGAGGCCATATGGGTCAATCCGGTCCAGCCCCCTGCCACGCATAAAGACTCAATCAAAGCCCCCCAATAGATGGCCATCCATCTGTCCCCCCGTAATGTCCACCTTTCATAAGGACCTGAAACCCCAGATGTTTAAACAAGCTTTTGAAAAGGCCTAGTCCCTAGTTGTTCTGTGCAATTGTTATGCACTCTTGCACTACATCCCATGCCCTCCTCCCATGGCTGTACCTTTGCACTTCTCCCATTCCCTTGCTCGTTGTTTACCCTCTGGTAATGGTTACAGTAGCTTACCACCAGAAGTGCATCTTTTTAAAATGAGTTTTAAATTGTTTTATATGCTTGTTTGTTTTATTTAATTGCATTTTATATTGTGTTTCATTTTATACTGTTTTAAGGCACTTTTGTGCTGTGTGTAAGCCACCTCAAGTCACTTTGGGAAGATGGTAGTGGGACACAAGAATAAAGTTATTCTATTGTTATTATCCAGCCCCTGCTTAAAAACCACCACATTCTGTGGGTCTAAGGGCACAAGAGTTCTCCCCTATAAATGGAGGACTCCAAATAAAGAAATTGCCTTTTTTTGTCCCGAGGAGAACACCTCTCTAGGAATGTCTTTGTTTATATGGAGGAAGTTGGCCACAGAGTCACAGTGGAGGACCTAAAGATTCCTAGAAATAATTCTTCTTGGTACTGGGTTGCTTTGGGTTTTCCGGGCTGTATGGCCATGGCCCAGAAGCATTCTCTCCTGACATTTCACCATAGATGTGGTGAAAGGTCAGGAGAGACTGCTTCTGGAACATGGCCATACAGCCCCGAAAACTCACAGCAACTCAGTGATTCTGGCCATGAAAGCCTTTGACAACACATCTTCTTGGTACTGTTCAATTATCCTGGCGGAGACCACTAGGGGGCACTAGAGAGATAATTATAGCCCATTTTATGGGGAGAGAGTTGGAAGAGGAAAACCATTTCCCCTGTTTTTGCTGGTTTTTCCCTCTCCCCCGTCCCATATCATAAATAAGGGTTGTTTCCACAACAGAGACATGGGTGATGGGAATAACAGGAACACAAGGAGAAATGGTTTTCCTCCTTCAACCCACCCTCCACCCCCATAAAATTTATTATCCTTCTCTAGTGCCCCCAAGTGCCTGGGTAATGGAACACTACCCTTGTGACGATGTGTAACTTCTATTCTTATGGTTATGTGTTGTTTAAACAGTAGTTAATAAATTGTAAGTATGTAGGATTATATTTTGTTAGAGATGGTGGCTAGTGGCTTGAACTGAGTTGCCATAGCAACGGGGGCGGAGCCAACTATCACTTCACGGCGCAGCTTTTTGAAAGTGGCAGTCTGTAGCCGGTGTGCTACAGGGAAAACTGAATCTCTGGGTGGAGATTCAGGGAATTAATTTGTGACCAAAGGGGTTACAAAAAAGGACCCGGTAGTGATAAAGCTACAGGGGGTTATTGATTCTGGATTAAGAATCAAGGTTTGGCTGTGAGCCAATTCTATTGAATAGGCCTTTTGGCTTATTTGTTTTGTTGGGACAGTTGTCCAGGAAAAATACTTCTGCGTATAGAAACCTCTTGAAGTCTGTGCCTTAGGTTACTCATGAAACCTTACTAATGTAACCAGTCAAGATTCGTGCCTCTTGTGAAGAAACAATCAAATCTGATATACCTTGCTTGTTCTAATAAAATTGTTACTGTTCTCCTCAAGCCTTGCCTGATACAGTTTCTCCTAAGTTGAACAGCCTGCAATAGTAAAGTCAAGCCAGGAAAGTAAACGCTACACTATCAAATAAATAAAGCCTTCTGTAATTAACAGTCCCTTTATGAAATAGCTCCTAGGTTGATATTGATCGTTGCCTGGCTTCCCTCATAGATTAGGTGGCAGTGGGTGTTTTACCACTCACACCTTCACATTCGGTGGCATTCGGTGGCATTAAAACGGTCTTCTTCACAATTGGTGGCAGCAGTTTAACAACTTCTTCACAACCCTCTTCTTTAAATCAGATCCATAAGTGATCAAAACCACCAGTATGACAGAATGGCTGTAATATTATCTCTCCCCGTGTGTGTAATGTGTTGAAATAGTATATATAGATATCCCTTTGAAGTTGTTTTATGTTTTTGAATTGTTGACACATTATGACACATTATAAACTGCATTAATTCTTCGGTGTAGCTGTACCTTCAAAATGATCTATGATGTCCCTAAATTAAGAGACAAAGTCACAGTGCAACTTTCCATTACAGGAGAAACTAAATTTGTGATACAGGAGAAACTAAATTTGATTGCAGAGATAGCTGCAATCAAATCATGGCAGAAATATCAAAAGAGGCCCAGGTGAAGGCAGGAAAGAAAGCATGGTGTTAAAGCCAGGAAAGAGAACATAATATTAAAGGCAGGGAGCTGGTTGCCTTTGGGTTTATAAAGCATTGAAGTCCATTTAATCATACAGGCTTGTCAGCTTTTGCCCTAAATGCATTCCCAACTGGAAAAACAAACTGAGATACCAAGAAAGAACTCAGTTTGCATCTACTAATTTGTGGGGATCCTTTAATTAAAATGCACTGGAGCACTGAAATGGGTTATATTTCTACATTAACTATAGGGTCTCATTTCCAAGTATTTCTTACACTTTACAGCCGAAGGTGACTTAAAGAGAGGCCTTTTAACATAGGAAACAAACAACAGAGATGTATTTGATAATCCTTCCAAGTACACTGGCTCCTGCATATAACTGGGGTTATTGCCATTTCAGGGTGCATCTACACTGTAGAATTAAGGCAGTTTGGAATTACAAGCGCCCCACCCCCACCCCACCCAAATATTTATAGACAATCATGAGACTAAACAAGTTAGATGACATTTCCTTTTTATTAAAACACTAGCCATCCCCTGCCACACATTGCTGTGGCCCTGTCTTTGTATAAGTGTTTTGTGTGTGTATATATTTGTGTATATGTGTATATGTGTATATATGTGGTTTTGCACATGCATTGTAATGTATTATTTATTATTTGGCTTTTTAAGTCTCTTCCACTGTGTTTTTCAGTGTTTTTATGAGTGATGGTCACTCGTTGGCCTGAGAGGTGTTTTGTGTCCAAATTGGGTGTCGATTCGTCTAGTGGTTTTTGAGTTATGATAAGCCCACAAACGAACATTTGTTGTTGTTCATTCGTTCAGTCGTCTCCGACTCTTTGTGACCTCATGGACCAGCCCACGCCAGAACTCCCTGTCAGCTGTCACCACCCCCAGCTCCTTCAAGGTCAGTCCAGTCACTTCAAGGATGCCATCCATCTATCTTGCCCTTGGTCGGCCCCTCTTCCTTTTACCTTCCACTTTCCCCAGCATAATTGTCTTCTCTAGGCTTTGCTGTCTCCTCATGATGTGGCCAAAGTACTTCAACTTTGTCTCTAGTATCCTTCCCTCCAGTGAGCAGTCGGGCTTTATTTCCTGGAGGATGGACTGGTTGGATCTTCTCACAGTCCAAGGCACTCTCAGAACTTTCCTCCAACACCACAGCTCAAAAGCATCTATCTTCCTTCGCTCAGCCTTCCCTAAGGTCCAGCTCTCACATCCGTAGGTGACTACAGGGAATACCATGGCTTTGACTAGGCGGATCTTTGTTGCCAGTGTGATGTCTCTACTCTTTACTATTTTATCGAGATTGGACATTGCTCTCCTCCCAAGAAGTAAGCATCTTCTGATTTCCTGGCCACAGTCTGCATCTGCAGTAATCTTTGCACCTAGAAATACAAAGTCTGTCACAGCCTCCACAATTTCTCCCTCTATTTTCCAGTTGTCAATCATTCTTGTTGCCATAATCTTGGTTTTTTTTATGTTTAGCTGCAACCCGGCTTTTGCGCTTTCTTCTTTCACCTTGATTAGAAGGCTCCTCAGCTCCTCCTCGCTTTCGGCCATCAGAGTGGTGTCATCTGCATATCTGAGGTTGTTAATGTTTCTTCCAGCAATTTTCACCCCAGCTTTGCATTCATCCAGCCCCGCACATCGCATGATGTGTTCTGCATACACGTTAAAAAGGTTGGGTGAGAGTATTACATTACATTTTTATTTATATAGATTTTCCACAGTTCCCGAGTTGCAAAATACTAAAGCACTAGAACTGACGTAACTGCAGCTGAACCTTACAAACCCTATTAGATCTAACCCATCAATGAATGTTAAACTTGAGATTTTATGTGTAACTTGTATCTTTTATGTACTGTGTCAATTTCTACAAGTATAAATTATATCAGATGAAGTGTTTCAAAATGTATCCATGCCTTCAGTTTTCACAATCTCTTGGAAAAGGAAACCACAGCCAGGGTGGTTTCCTAAACCAGATAAATATTAAAATCCTTTGTCTGTGTGTGTGTGTGTGTGTATGCAGACCTCTTTGTCACCAGGGTAACCAGGGTAAGATCCTCTTTGTCACCAGGGTAAGCTCGGGATGTTTCTTTGTTTAGCTTGAAGCAGACAGTCCACCTCTCCCACAGAAGAGGGGGCTCAGTAAATATTACTCTAGTAACTCTGAATGGGAACAGCCAAAAGCCTTGATTCTCTGTGGTCGTCACTTTTGTGGGTCTTGCACACTTTGTCTCACATGGAACTGGACACTTGACTTAACCAGGGACTCATCAGCATACCCACATCATCATTTCCTCCTGGATTGTGCCCTCCCAAGTGGTGTCCCTACAACAGACTAACTCTTTAAACCAGGGGTCCACAAACTTTTTAAACAGAGGGCCAGGTCACAGTCCCTCAAACTATTGGAGGGCTGGATTATAATTTGAAAAAACATGCATGAATTCCTATGCATACTGCACATATCTTATTTGTATTGCAAAAACACTTTAAAACAATACAATAATTAAAATTAAGAACAGTTTTAACAAATATAAACTTATTAGTATTTCAATGGGAAGTGTGGGCCTGCTTTTGGCTGATGAGATAGGATTGTTGTTTGCTTTCAAATCGTTTCAGACTTAGGTTGACCCTGAGCGAGGGCCGGGTAAATGACCTTAGAGGGCCGTATCCAGCCCCTGGGCCTTAGTTTGAGGACCCCTGCTTTAAACTGAGTAACTTCCAGCTCTCTTTCTTCCCACCACAAGAATCCCCACCTGTAGGCTGTGACATCAAGAGAACTCTTGGCTAATCTGAGTGTGGATCCTAGCCTGCCTCTTTTTCCAGCCAATCAGGGGAGGGAGCAGAAAGTCTGAATATCTGTGAGAACTGTATAAGATGTCTTGTATTTTTCTGTAAATTTATGTTTGCACCTTTGGAAGCGCATTGCTTGTACTCGTTCCCTATTTGGCCACATTGTGATAAACCTCTGTAGCTTCGCCTTCAACCCACCACACTTTTGACAGGAATGGCTCAATGTTTTGTAATCCTGGGATCTGTAGTTTGACGAAGCACCATTACTGCCTGGTAGAGAAGGCTAAAGGCCTTGTCAAATTACAATCCCAGGATGCCATGGCAGTTCAGACGATGCCAAACTGCAGTCCTTCTAATCTACAGTATTGATGCACCCTTTGGAGTAGGCTGTTAGGAATTGTGGGAGTTGAAGTCCAAAACACCTGGAGGGCCCAAGTTGGCTCATGCCTGCTCTGGAGAGTCTGAATGTTGATGCCAAAGGTTTAGCTTTCAATGTCAGTAAAAGTGCTAATAATTTAATCAAGTTTTCACAAGCGACACGAATATCCAATAGTCTATTGTTCCTAGAGAGGAACCCTGTGGCTCTTTCTGAACTCCCAACTCCTTGTGAAGCGCAAGGCATTCTGGTCCTTGTAGTTTGCAGCGATGCGGAAGTCCTGGGAGCGGTTCCCTGGCGCATTGCATGCTGGTCCTTGCAGTCTCTCTCCCCCTACGTACGGTTGAAAAACAAAGCTTGGAAGAAGACGCAGGACGAGATTCTGGATCACGCATGCGCAATAAAGGCCAAGCCGCTTGACGACCAATTCGTGCGTCAGTCACCAAACGTCTTTAGGGCGCGTCAGGCAACGGCTCGGAGGCGTTTCGCCGGCTGGAGAGAGGAAGAGAGAGGCCTCCGCGGAACGAAGCCGTTTCAAGCCGCGTCCGCACTACTTCGGGCGTTTGGCCTGTACTGCGGTGAGTCACCAGGTCATGGCTTCCGAGGTGTTGCCCTGGATGGGCGCCCTGATCCGGTTTCGTCCCGGCTTTAGGCCCGGTCTTTGGGAAGAAGGTAGAAATGGGGGCCGTAGAAACCACCTTCTGGGCCTCCATCTACACTTGAACATAACGTAGTTTGAAACTGCATTATATGGTCACTCCATGCTCATATAATGCAGTTCAGTGCCGTTAAACTACATGAATCTATCCCAGGCAGGGCCCTCCCTCCAGGTGTTTTGGACTTCCACTCCCACAATCCCTAACAGCCTCAGGCCCTTTCCTTTTCTTCTCCTTTTCCCCCTCAGCTGCTTAAGCCTCCAAGGAAGAGACTTCCAACACACCGAGGCAAAGAGTTCCACTGCTGAACAATCAAGAAGTTCTTCCTAATGGGGGGGTCCAACTTGGGCCCTCCAGGTGTTTTGGAGTTCACCATTCCTAACAGATCCTTTCCTTTTCTTCTCCTTTTCCGCTTAAGCGTTTGAGGGGGGGGGGGAAGGAAACGCCCTGAGGCTGTTAGGAATTGTGGGTCTTGAAGTCCAAAACACTTGGAGGACCCAAGTTGACCCATGCCTGATCTATACTGACCATATAAAGCCGTTTCAAAAAGCAATGTGGACGTGCCCAGAGTTGCAGCCCCTTCCTCTGAGTCTTATTCATTCCTCTTAATTGGCTACAACAACTTCTTTTAATTCAAGATTTTTCTGCATAGTGTGCTTTGCCATTAGCACACAGCTCTAGGCTCAAAGCAACGTGACGTTTTCATGCTATTTGGATATTTTCCTTGTGTCTCGCTAGTTATTTACTGATTTGGAAAGACATCATTAGACATACACATTGTCAGAGTTTGATGAAGCTCATCAAATAGATTAGTAAGGTCAAGGTTTCCCTTGGCATTAGCAGTTCGAAAATATGCAAATGTGAGTAAATCAATAGGTACCACTCCAGCGGGAAGGTAGCAGCGTCCCATGCAGTCATGCTGGCTACATGTCCTTGGAGGTGTCTATGGACAATGCCAGCTCTTTGGCTTAGAAATGGAGATGAACACCACCCCCCAGAGTTGGAAATGACTAGACTTAATGTGAAGGGGAAACCTTTACCTTAACTTTAGAATAAACTGGTACAATCAAATTTTCAAAAGATAACAAAAAGCTTGAATTAATCCTGTGTCTTGGTCATTAGTGAATGTGAATGAAGGTCTAATTTCATTTCATGGTGTCTAGCTCTGACTTAAAAACCTACTCTTTTTCCAGATTTAATGTTTCTGTAGTCTATGTAAAGGAGAAATGGCTGCAGACATGTTTTCAAAAGCTCTGGAGGCTCAGATGCTTCAGACAGCTAAGATTGTAGAAGAGCAACTGGATGCTGAGATTCAAAAACTTGATGAAGTGGATGAAGATGAACTGGAAATCCTAAAGCAAAGAAGGCTTGAAGCACTGAAAAAAGCCCAGCAACAGAAACAAGTAAGCAAGGATTTTAGGAAACTATTTGAAAGTAATACCAACATTAGTAGGGACTTTTGTATGACAGAGGGTGCCAGACTTTGGTATGTTACAGACATTACTTGAAAAATGTCCAAATAAAAGAAGGCATGATGTGTACACCAGAGCTCGCTGTATAGGTGGAAAACCTCTTTTCCAGAATTCCAAAACCAAGAATCCTCTAAAATCCAAAACTGTCCACACAGGGGACTAAGATTTTGATGTTACTTTTTGATGATTCAATGTACACAAAGTTTGTTTCATGCACAAAATTGTTAAAATATTGTGTATAAAATTATCTTCAGGATAAGCATATAAGAAACATAAACATGTTTCATGTTTAGATCTGGGTCCCATCTGCAAGGTATTTAATTATGTACATATATGTAAATTTTCAAAAGAAAATTCAAAACACTTCTGTTCCCAAGCATTTTGGGTAAAGGATACTCAACCTGTATGTCAACGTTTTAGCCAAAAATCTGAAACTTTTTCAAGGCTGTCTTACTGGGGGGGGGGGGGGGGGACTGGCTGGTGGGAATCCTGTGGTGCTGCCCTATAACTCCCAATAGATGCAGTCAGCATAGGCAAAAGTAGGGAATACTGGCATCTGCAGTCCAACAAACTGCACTGTCACAAGATTCTCACCTTTAAACTAAAACCTACATTCATTTTCCTGGTAAGTTGGGATTGCTATAAACAGACATTCTGTGTTGTTGTAAGGACTCCCCCCACCACCACCTCGCATCTTGTTGGTCTTTGGGGTGCTAGAAGATCCCATGTTTTCTGCTCCAACACACCAACTGCATTCTCTCACTTGACTCATTTATTAGTTACTGAAAACAGTATTTTAACATTAGATTGAAAGCTGACATTTCCTGAAATGAATTACTCACTGATAAAAAGGTCTGAAAATCAGGCAGTTTTATATCTGATGTAAACAATATGTAAGGGTGAAATATCTTTCATACTTTTTCTTTAGAACAGAGCTCGTTGGGTAAAGTTCATAGGACTGAACTGCCAAATAAAACATGCATAAGTTGGCATTAGGAGCCTACATCTTAGATGTCAGCCCCGACTCTTAAATGTATTTGTCCTTTTAGAATTGATGCCTTACTAATCTTAGATATAAATTGAGAGAAGGAAGCATGCAGCACTCTGCATGATTCATAGAATTGGGCTTCTTATGACTAGTATACTTATTTTTTAAAATCAGGGGATGCTATTTGTCTCATTCCATAAATAATGCGTAGAAATGTTATGCTAACTGGTTGTATTAAATAGGAGTGGCTTTCAAAAGGACATGGAGAATACCGGGAAGTCCCCAGTGAGAGAGACTTTTTTCAGGAAGTGAAAGGAAGCAAAAATGTGGTTTGCCACTTTTACAGAGATACCACTTACAGGTATAGTATGTGCCTTGTGGCATTTTATAGTATAAAATGCTTAGTAAAAGAGATTATCAATTGAAGATATTGCAGATAGGTTGTGGAAATGCCATTTTCTTAGAACTAATTACCTAATCTGGTGCCCTTTTTTGGCTAGTAATTAAACCTCAATTTGAATTTCTGTGCATTTACATTATTATTATTATTATTATTATTATTATTATTATTATTAATAGACCCTATCTCCCCGAGGGGACTCAAAGCAGTTTACACACAAAAGAAAGGCAAACATTCAATGCCCTTTATTTATTTCTCGTGTCAGGGCAGCCAGTCAATTATATTACATTTCTAACAGAACAAAGCAAACAATGCCCTGAAACAAATACAAACACCTCAAAAATACAAAAGAATAACAATAAACATGACAAACTTTGTAAGATATATGCATGCTCTTGCTTTCTTGACCCCTACTTACTTGATCCCTGCTGGTTATCCAGGGAGGAGATGCAATTAGATTTCAGATACAACAAATTTTCAGTGCATCTCTCAGGAAAGGGAATTTTCCATCCTGTTTAAAAGAAGAAGTAGTTAGACTGCTACTGAAAAAGCCCTTCCTGGATCTTAATAATTACAGACCAGTGTCTATTCTCCCTTTTTTGGGCAAGGCGATTGAAAAGGCAATTGCTCTCCAGTTCCTGGTAGTCTTGGGCCCCTTCCACACAGCTGAATAAAACCCCCATTTTCTGTATTGAACTGGAATATATGGCAGTGTGGACTCAGACAACCCAGTTCAAAGCTGATATTGTGGGATTTTCTGCCTTGATATTCTGGGTTATATGGCTATGTGGAAGGGCTCTTGGATGACAAAAATGTCATTGACCAATTTCAGACAGGCTTCAGAGCAAGATGCGAACTTGAGATGGCTGTGGTCTCCTTAGTGGATGATCTCCATCGCAGCACCAACAGGGGGAGTGTGTCCCTGTTAGTGTATCTAGACTTATCAGTGGCTTTTGATCCCATCAGTCATGGTATCTTTCTAGAACACCTGGAAGAGCTGGGAATCAGAAGCACTGTACTGCAGGGGTTCTGATTGTACCTCACAGGCAGGTTACAGATGGCAGCACTTGGGGATAGCTACTCCTCAGAAAAGGAACAGTTATGTGGCATTCCACAAGATGCCATTCTATCTCCATGAAGCAACTAGGAGAGCTCATCCATAGGCATGGGGGGTTGTTATCAGTATGCTAATGACAACCAAATATATTTCTCCATGGCTTCAAAAACAGCTGTAGCATAGCATATAGCAGAGGTAATGAGTTGGATGAGGGCAAACAATTTAAACTGAATTCCGATAAGGCAGATGTGCTTGCCATCAGGGCTTCTAACCTGGGGGTGGAGGTGTGTCAACCAGTTCTGGATGGGGTTAAACTCCCCCTGAAAGGCTGTGTTTGCAGCTTGGGAGTGCTCCTAGACCGTTTCTCCAAATGTCTGCCCAAGTGTATGCGACGGTCAGGAGTGCTTACTATCAGCTTTGGCTGATATGCCAGCTGCGCCCCTTCCTAGATTTGGAGGACCTTAAGATGATAGCGCAATCACTGGTAACCTCAAGATTAGGCTTTTGTTATTTTTTCACAGTGATTGAATAAATTAATGCTTTATATATTTTAACGTCTTTACAGCATTAAGGAAAAAGAAAATGGGATATAGTAAATCTACTTTTTAATTAAACATTTTATGTATATTTGAATTTAATGTTTGTATGCTACTATTAACAAAACAAATTTAACAAGTTTCACAAGGGCTAGATTATTTTCCAAAAAACAAAATGGGCTTTAGCTCCTAGTTTCATCATTGCACTATATAACATTTGACTTTCTTGCTTTATTTTTTCTCAGATGCCTAATATTTGACAAACACTTAACAGTGCTTGCAAAAAAACACATTGAAACTAAGTTTATCAAGTTAAATGCTGAAAAATCTCCATTCCTGTGTGAGAGACTTCGCATCAAAGTAATTCCCACACTTGCACTTTTAAAAGATGGAAAAACACAAGATTATGTGGTTGGTTTCACTGATCTTGGCAACACAGATGACTTCACCACAGAGACCTTAGAGTGGCGACTAGGTTGTGCAGATGTCATTAACTACAGGTAACGTTTTTTAAAATCCCATACAAAAAGTTCAGATATTTATTATAAGGACACAAATAATAACGGAGCCTTCTTTCTAACAAGGCTGTAAAAAGCCATCCCGGACATTAAGTTGAGTTCATTAGATTTATGAAAGCAATTCTGATTCTGTATACTGCACATTTTGGTGAAAAGAATGTACTCTGATATAAAATGCCCCTCTTCATCTTACTTTCTTTGTAGGAATCCAAGTAAGTAGTAATAATATTCCCAAAGAGATAATATAGTCAACTTTTACTATCTAACTTTGAAATTGAATATTACCTGGCTATTTCTTTGTTATCAGACACATTCTCTTCCCAAGAAGTTTGAAACCAATGGAATACTGCAGTTATTACCCACGTTCGACTTTATTGTTAAGTTAGATATTTATGCATTAATAGGAAATACTGTTCAAAGA
Source organism: Anolis sagrei (assembly GCF_037176765.1). Taxonomy (NCBI): domain Eukaryota; kingdom Metazoa; phylum Chordata; class Lepidosauria; order Squamata; family Anolidae; genus Anolis; species Anolis sagrei. The sequence goes on along the minus strand of NC_090023.1, from coordinate 102,690,217 downwards.
CTTGTAATAAGTAATCTTACAGGATACATGATGAGTTTGTTTAAACTGGTTAACAGGTGTAAATCTGCAGTAGAAGTTTATTCATTCTTCTCTCCCTGATAGCTGTATTGAAAAACAGTGTTTTATATGTACAGGTGGTTTGAATTCAGTTTGATTCAGTGCTTCTCAACCTGGGAGTCGGGACCCCTGGGGGGGTTGTGAGGGGGTGTCAGAGGGGTCGCCAAAGACCATTAGAAAACACAGTATTTTTGTTTGTCATAGGGGTTCTGTGTGGGAAGTTTGGCCCAATTTTATCGTTGGTGGGGTTCAGAATGCTTCAGGTGAACTATAAATTCCAGGAACTACAACTCCCAAATGTCAAGTCTCTTTTCCCCAAACTCCACCAGTGTTCACATTATTGAGTATTCATGCCAAGTTTGATCCAGATCCATCATTGTTTCAGTCCACAGTGTTCTTTGGATGTAGGTGAACTATAACTACAAAACTCAAGGTCAATGCCCACCAAACCCTTCCATTATTTTCTCTTGGTCATAGGAGCTCTGTGTGCTAAGTTTGGTTCAACTCTATCGTTTGTGGAGTTCAGCATGCTCTTTGATTTTAAGTGAACTATAAATCCCAGCAACTACAAGTCCCAAATGACAAATAACCCCACCCCAATATTCAAATTTGGGCATATTGGGATGAAAATACATCCTGCATATCAGATATAAACATTACGATTCATAACAGTAGCAATATTACAGTGATGAAGTAGCAACAAAAATAATTTTATGGTTGGGGGTCACTACAACAGGAAGAACTGTATTCAGGGATCACGGCATTAGGAAGGTTGAGAACCACTGTTGTATTGTTTTTAAGTGTTTTTTTGCACTACAAATAAAATATGTGCAGTGTGCATAAGAATTCATTCATGCTTTTTTAAAATTATAATTCGGCCCTCCAACAGTTTGAGGGACTGTGACCTGGACCTCAGTTTAAAAAGTTTGAGGACCCCTGCAGCAGACTCTCAGTTAACAGGCACCCATGGGGATTAGATCCTGGATGAATGTAATTTCTAGTTGTATGAGAGTTACTATCAAAATAGATCTAAGTAATACTACCCCATACTACACCATACAATGAACTCTATATTGACTTGATGTTAAAATAGAAATAGTATAATTAAAAGCAAATGAAGACAAACGAAGAAATACTTAATGTAACACTGTTTTGCTGTTTTATAAAAATAGTGCTTTTTGTTTAAAGTATTATCTCTTCGATTGTTGTGTATCTGAGTTCCAGTTAACTGAGAGTCTACTGTATTTTGCTGGATTTAATTCATTTGATGCATTTTTATTCTTTCTTTCCTGCAAGAAACCAAAGACAATGTTGTAAATAGTAATCCTCATTTTTAACTACTGTTCCTGGGAGAATAAGCAAAACAAGGTCACCTCATTAGCTTCATGTTTAGGTAGGGATTTTAAGCCCAGACTCCTGAGACTTTGTCCAACACGCTGATCCTTGTAACATGCTTAACTACTACTTCTGGTATTTGTCACCTCAAAGAGGTTCTTCCATTGACATCTGTATTTTCTTATTTCAGTGGCAACCTGATGGATCCTCCTTTCCAGAGCCAAAAAAAATTTGGAGCCACCTTCACAAAGCTTGATAAGAAATCGATCAGAGGGAAAAAATACGATTCAGATTCTGATGATGACTAGACATCACAATACAAATAAATCTAAATCATCTTTTCTTTTCAGCTTAGTACATTTCTAATAATGTTTTTATAACACTGTTTGTTTTCTGAATCTTTGCACACGATACTCATTTTTTAAAAAAATTTGTATAACTCATGAAAAGAAAATTGAGATATTTTTTCCTCCCAAGAGGTCATTTCTAGGCCAAGAAGTCTGAGCCTTTTTTGAACTATGTCATGTTCCGTGTTTTTAATTATTTTAAGGGTAGCTTTTTTAATCTACATGTGAGTGCTGTGTTCCATTTTGCCATATTATTTTGAAATATTAACAAAGGACTTCTGTCTGGAATTGCTATAAAACTATTCTTGAAGTAGTGCATTTTAATAACATCCTTGTTTATCTGGTACGGCCATGAGTTTGGCATTGCCTGACCCAAGTACATCATACTGCACATTATGAAGCCATCTAAGCCTCTCTTTTAAAATACCAAAATAAAAAACAAACTACTTTTACCAGCTGCATGTTAAAGCTGAATCAGCAGTAAGTAGAGTATGACAAAATGATACTGAAGCATTCCTCGCTTACAGGATTATTTCATATAATTCTGAGTTTTGGAAAACAGACTGGATGCAAACAATATAATGGCAAATATCGTTGTGGCTTTTTCTTTTGATGGACACAGTTTAATACAATTCCTTGCAATGTTGTTCTTCAATAATAGGCATATTTTGTGGAAGACTCCACCATTTTGGAAAATTATGGGTCCCTTGAAAATGGTCTTGGTGGTAGGCGAATGAACCTCTCCTCTGTGCTCATGATGTCCATTATTGTTAATATATAAGTCTCATTGATCTTGGGGCATCACAGTGGGTCTTTGAAGAAAACATGTAACTAATGCTCAAGAGGCATTGCTAGGCCCAAACCCATGGCCACCTGTCCCTGAATTTATGGTCCAGAGCCCCAGGTCCACATGGGAACTTGTTTTCTCAGTCTAAATACCATACAGGGAGCAATTTTAGGATGGTCAGCGGTAGGTACAGAACAATTAAAATGTGTTTTATTCTAGGGGATTTAGGTGAGAAGCTAATTAGGTCAATTTACCTTTCTAAAAAAAAAAATTGAAAAAAAACCCAATAAAAGCTGAGTCTCCCTCTACTTTAATATATGCTAACTCTGTGCAGATTTGTGTCCTTTGAGCCTGGGTCCTGAATCTTTGAAGTGCCTAGCACCTCCCCACGAGAAATAAAATAAAAGCTAAAGTCCAGTCATTCCATATGAGCATGGCCTTTTTGTGGTCAGCTATTATTCTTTTTCTCTGTAAGAGGAAATGAGTGAACTGGAACTTCCTTCTCCACTTTTCTCTTTAGGAGGACAACGTGCCTATCTGAGGATATGGCTGAGAACAGCCTAGAAAAAAGTTACAAGTTACAGCCACTCCCTCTCCTAGGCTCAATGAGTAGATGTTGCTGTTAGGGAGAACCTTGCCATACCATCAGATTCTGGGCACTGGCTACCAGGGAAGGTGCAAACCTGGCTCTTTAGCACAGTAGGTCAGCAATATAAATCTCTTAACTGCATTTTTTTAGTGTTTGTGTAAATTGAAATAAAATTGAATTCTAATAGTCAAGTGTCTGTGCCTATTTGAAATATTGATACTAAGCTTTTGTTATAGATGGATCTCAGTTTGAGAAGGAAGGCTCTCAAAATGAGCTAGTTTTGGTCTAAAACATTTGTTTAATGGAAGAAATATGGACTTGTTATACTTTCCTGATGCAAGCCATTGTATGGCTGATGGGTGTGAGGTGTATTCCAGCCTTGTATCCTGATTGGGAAATCTGGACTTTGTTTACTGAGAAAGGATTGCTTTTTTCGTGTCAGGAGCGACTTGAGAAACTGCAAGTCACTTCTGGTGTGAGAAGATTGGCGGTCTGCAAGGATGTTGTCCAGGGGACGCCCAGATATTTTATCATCCTGTGGGAGGCTTCTCTCATGTCCCCGCATGAGAAGCTGGAGCTGACAGGCAGGAGCTCACACCACTCCCCAGATTCGAACTGCTGACCTTTCAGTCAGAAGTCCTGACGGTACAAGGGTTGAACCCATTACGCCACCAGCGTCTCCATAGGAAGAAGAATGTCATTGGTGCAATGTACCCCATCTACACGGAGTCTTAATTGACAGCCTCTAGTTCAAAGTGATGCAGTTCAAAATTCTGCCACTTGATGACTCTGTTCATGCAGAAACAGAATGTGTAAACTGCCCTGCAGCGATAAAATGCCTACCTTAGATTATAATCAAAATATGACATATACACTCTGGATAGTATTGTGATGCAGGCATAGATCAGTTATTTCTCTGCTACACAAATAACACTCTAGAAGATAAATCTATTTTGATTCTGATGTGTTTTTATAATAGGGAACATTTTTCTTTAAACAACCAGTTCACATTTCACACTAAGATCTTGGAGGGTAACTGTATATTCAGACTCAATTAGTACACACACACAATGATTACTTATTTCTATTTGTAACGGGAGTTCTATTGACCCTACAATCACTCAAATCAACAACCTTACAGAGTAGCCATGGTCTTGTGACCATGCTATTATCGTAACCTCATATGGGGTTAGATATGGAGCTATATTTTCCATCAAAGGAGAACCCAAGGAAAGTCAATGATACACCCAGATTGTCAAGGGGTAGAGGACGGTAAGGGTGGCTATCCAGTGTTGTTGAACTGGAATTGTTGTCACTGGGCGGCCAGGACTCCTTCCCTCCTTTGCAGTGGTCAGGGGGATTGCTTTGGAAAACATTCTAGTCAGATCTGGTCAGTGTAGATACGCCCTTTGTTTAGTCAGGGTTCAATGTTAGAAAATTGGCAAATGCTCTTGGGTGATGTTGAAAGTGGCTGCCAAAACAAATGATTCATTTTCTGAGACGCACCCTGAATTTTCATAATCTTGAAAATTTTAAACCTATACATTAAGCACATTGATGTATTTTTCTACATCATTGGTTCCCAACCTGTGGGTCCTCAGGTGTTTTGGCGTACAACTCCCAGAAATCCCAGCCAGTTTACCAGCTGTTAGGATTTCTGGGAGTTGAAGGCCAAAAGCATCTGGGGACCCACAGATCGAGAACCACTGTTCTACATAACTTATAATCCTATTTATGCCATTCTGTCTGGCGAAGCTTACTTTCTTTTTTCTAAGTTAAATAACAACCTGTGAAAAGCTGTACAATGCATTTTATTTTATAGCTATCTGCAAGCATCAACATTTATTACTAATAAATTCTCAAAAAAATATGAATGTAAGAAGGCGATTCATATTATTTTTTAAATAGGTACATATCTCCGCAGATTTTATTTATTTATTTATTTATTTATTTACTGCACTTGTAGACCGCCGTTCTCAGTCCTAGGGCGACTCAGCCCTAGGGCGATTTACAAAATGGTATCATTGCACTAGTAGTCTGGGTTTGTGTATTCTACTTATCAGAAAAGTTGGGGAAAACATCATGTTTGCTGGGAGGTGACTTGGTTTTAATTTATCTTCCCCTTTCCAATCCTGCTTTAGCCACAATACTGTAGTACAGGCAGTCCCCAGGTTACAAACATCACATTTACAAATGACTCCTAATTAAGAACAGGGGTTAGACAACAGGAAGTGAAATACTTACTTATTTACTTAGTTAGGCGATCCCTCGTTGGACGAGTAAGATGGTCTTCCATTATGTGTTTCCTTGTGGGTTCGTAGGTGGCTGTGGAGCCCTATTCTTGACCCACATCTTCTCCCAGAGTGAGGGCATTGGTTTCCAGGTGGAAGGCGGTCCCGGTCGGGGTTGGCTTGACGCACCTTCCTCCTGGCACGTTTCTCTCCTTCGCCCTCCACTTGTGCCTTCTCGAATTCTGTAGCACTGCTGGTCACAGCTGACCTCCAGCTGGAGCGCTCAAGGGCCAGGGCTTCCCAGTTCTCAGTGTCTATGCCAGAGTTTTTAAGGTTGGCTTTGAGCCCATCTTTAAATCTCTTTTCCTGTCCACCAACGTTCCGTTTTCCGTTCTTAAGTTCAGAGTAGAGCAACTGCTTTGGGAGGCGGTGGTCAGGCATCCGGACAACATGGCCGGCCCAGCGGAGTTGATGACAGAGGACCATCTGAAGTGAAATAAATCCACCTCTCGGAAGGGAAATTAATTCCTGAAAGAGTTATCATGGGGAAAAGGTGTCTACACTGAAGCTTTCTCACCAATCCTTGGTTCCACAACAAGCCAAATTCTTCAAAATCCAATTCTGACGGACAAAAAGTGAGGTAAAATCACTTTTGAACAGGGGCACAGACAGCAAAACAAACACCATATGAGTGTTAACCCTTCCCTATGCCATCAAAACACACACACACACACACAGAGAGAGAGAGAGAGAGAGAGTATTAGACTGGAGTTACACTTAAAAATGTTCCTGTTCCAATTCACATGCAAATTCAACTTAAGAACAAAGCTTTAGAACCTAACTTGTTCATAACTTGGAGACTGCCTGTAGTTTCTTTGCTGCTATTAGTAATAGGGAGAAGTAACTTGGGGAAAGAGAAGTATAGGTGATTCTGAACATCGGCTGGTCATAGAGAAGGCAATCATAAAGCCTCATCCTCTCAAGGTCCAAATCAAGATGGTTAGTTCAAACAATGCTATTAGTGGACAGACAGCAAGTACTCTTCCCTCGTGATTAGTTAGACCCCTTTGCTAGCAGGCTGTGGCTTCAACACAACATTACTAGGTCTGACATCCTTCCCACTATGTTGTCTCGTAAGGACTGTCATTAAACATTCAGTTCCTGGTCTGAAAGTGATCAGGTACTTCAGCTTTAATTGATGGTGACTCTAGGTTGGTCCCGTGTACTATCAGTGGCCCTACCATCTCTAGTATGATTGGTGCTGTTTCATTCGAGAATTAGTCAAATGTAGCCTGCCGTTCAAATATTGGAGGAAGTGGCGTTTATGGCTCACTGCTAATACTAAGCTATCTCCTGATGCTATTTATTACTATGACTAGTATATAATATTTTCACTGACTAGGGTCAAGAGTTTCTAATATTAACAATGTACATGTTGTAAAATACTCTTAGATGCTTGGACAGGGCCATAAGACAGACTTCATTGTGCAGCTTTCCCCAAATATCTAGTTATTTCATTTAGAAAAAAGTAAGTTTTGCCAGGTAGAATGGCTTGAATAGGATTATGAGCTTATGGGGGGAAAGATTTCCGTGTGCTTTATGTACATGTCTAAAATGTCCAAGATTATGAAAATTCAGACTGCTTCTCAGAAAATGACTCCTTTGTTTTTGTAGCCACTTTCAACTCCACCCTAGAGCATTTGCCACTTTTCTAACATTACATCCTAGCTAAACAAAAGGCGGATCTACACTAACTCGTTATTCTGGGGACACTCTGGCATGACATATGTCAGATTCGCCCCAGAATTATTTTCACAGCTACCTCTTGGCCATTGCAGAGGAATGAGGGAGTGCCGACCATCCAGCACCACTAAAACTGGTTCAGCGGTACTGGATAGGTACCTTTTCCACCAATCTCATTGTCAAAGGGACAGTTTACAGGTTCAACACTCCCCCCCCCCCCCATTTTTCAGGTTAAACACATTTTACTAACTAATATTAACTGATTAACCAAATCCCCAATTAAAAGCAAAAATTAGAGTTCCTCCAGAACTGCAAGGACTATCTCAACCAAATTTTGATAATGTGTTCACACTATAATTATCTACCTTTCTGCCAATTCACATTGCAATAGCAGCCATAGCTGACATAGAGGAAGCAATCAAATTTTGACATTGCTTATGTTTGATCAAGATTTTTGACATGATTTTTGTTTGTTTTTTGTTTGTTTTTTCGTTTCCTACTTTACTATAGACTTAATGTTCTCCCACTTTTATGTAAAATAATAAAATGTTTTTCCTTTTATGGATAATAAAACATTATTAAAAGAAAAAAGATTTTCGCCATGAAGATGATGCAGTCCACCAAAACTGACATCAGAATTAGACTCCCCAGGTTAAACTTCATAAGAAAAACTTAATTTTAAATACAGTTCCACAATGTGTTCAGGTATATAAAAACTATAATTTCTGCTTGCTTTTAAAAGAAAACTTTAATTTCTCCTAAACAATCAAATATTTATGAATACCTACGTAACAGACACTCTTGTGTGAGCCTGTTGTGAGAGGATTATGATAATCACGAAGCTGCTTCCTGAGATCTGGGGTGCAGTGTCACAACATTCCAGGGGAAATTCATGAAAAATGTTACTATAGGGCAAAAGGAAAAGTCAGTGTGGGCTTGCTGTATGTCTCCATGGAGTTGCATACCACAATTCATAATGTTTGGATCTATTTTTTGATAAAATAACTAGAGACCTCTAATGTTAATGTAATTTTCAGTGGTATGAATTACATAGCTGTAATTTTTCAGTGAAGAGAATAGACAATTAGGCATTTTTACAGTCAAACAAATAATCTGAGAACCAAAATATTGCTCTGATTGAGGATTAACATGACATAATTAACTCCAAAGGATTATGCCAAGTTATTATAAGGAGTCAAGTAGTTGTATTATTTCTGTGGTGATCCCACCCATCAAGGAATGTCAGCGACTCCCCTTTTGATGCAATTTTCCCAAATTGCTCAACTACCAGGACCATAAATAAGCCACCAAGCAACCAGGAAGGAAACTGATACTGAAAGTGAAGCTGGACTGTTTCTTTTCTTTTTCCAGTTACAGTTCCAAGAGAGACTAGAAACTTCAAGGAGTCATGGCAGGTATGTATTTTACAATAATTTGATGTATTTTAATGCTTAAGAGTGCTTTTAATTATTTTATCTACAACAGTGTACATGTGGTTTCCAAACAAAGGCGTAAGGCAATGATTTGCTCCAGTTAGGAGGAATCATATAGTAAAACACATGATAAATCAGTCACAACGTGTTGTGGTTTGGTAATAATTAATATTTGTTTCTGTTGTCGAGTTGTTGTCATTCTTTCCAACTTACCAGGAAGTCCTCTTGTATTCAGTGTCCTTTGCATTAATGCTTTCCCCCTCTATAAGTTTTTTGTAATGTTTTGGGGGTGGGAAATTTCCTATCAAATTCCCCAACAAAGGTGTTATTATCAAATTTTAGTCACTGGGACCATCTAGTGAAGTGGTTCCCAACCTGTGGTTCATGGACCACCAGTGGTCCACAAGAACGAAAATATGGTCCATGGCTTCACCATTACTACACTGTTGCCTCAAAATCATGCGCCAATGAGAGTGACTGGTCTCGTGAAACCGTCTTATAGTGCCAAGGCAACAATCATGTTGGGCGGGGAGAGGCTGACTACTATCACATCAGCTCTAGATTATTCAATATGGTTTTCTGTGGGCGAGCAGATGGCGGCTCCTGGATGGCATATCTTCTGTTTCAGAAACTAGAAACTGAATCAGCACCCCAAATAACCAAACCAAATCTAAAGTTGACCAAAAACTGACTCGTAACCCTTTTGGTACTAAGGTTGATTTTTTTTTTATCATCAAGTTTGAGATCTAGATCTCAGATCCGGGCAGCAGCACCTTGCAAGAAAATTCTAAAAGTACCGTATTTCTTCAATTGTAGTATGCCATCGATTGTAAGGCACACCAGAATTTGAGTACCAACAACAACAAAAATACATAACGTACATCTGCAGTTCTAAGACACACACCATTTTTAGATATGTTTATATAGGGGGAAAGTGCACCTGAGAATTGAAGAAATACAGTATTAAGGAATTAATCCAACTGCTAGTCCGAACTGAAGTAAGATTATTTATCTAAGGACTCATGTCATTTAGAAGCTAATTTAATATTCTTGATGGAAACAGAAATTAGTTTTAGACTCAAATCTTCCAATTGGAAAGATGGCTAGAATTTGGGTATGTTACTTTATTCCTTCTAAGAAAGCAAAATTAATTACATAGATGGTATGGATCAACATATGTTTCCACCAAGCTAGATGATGAAATTAATAATGGATCTATATACTGCCTTAGAAGTACAGTTTAATCAGCAAGCATGTATTTTTTTAGCACATTTAGCACTTCCTCTCACAAGAGGTAGTCAAGTGTAATCTATTTTTATCTGACTTCATTGTTTCATAATTGTCTTTATTTTTGTTAGCTCACTCTTATGGCAACATTATGCATGTTGATACTACTGGAGCATCCGCTGAAACTGGAAAGCAAGAAGGCCTGAGTTATGGTGGTAAGATTATTACTTTTAGGATTGGATGCTGCAGTAATTTTGTTAATGGACTGGTGCTCCATCATGTATATTATTAATTAAGAATATTCTAAAAGCAAAAGTTATACACTCTATAAAAGAGAACAAAGTGCTAACTTTAGGGAAAGATTTAGGACAAAAGTAATCAAGAAATTATATGCTTCAGTGTATATACTGACATGGGGAGAACAGCAACATTGATAATGTGATCAGATGTTCAAAGCCTTCAAGACATATGGGAGTTTCCCTTTAATTGGCTCAATCAGAATTACTAAGGCCCCTTCTACACAGCCATATAATCCAAATTATCAAAGCAGATAATCCACATTATATGTTTTGAACTGGATTATATGAGTCTACACTGCACATAATCCAGTTCAAAGCAGATCATCTGGATTTTATATGGAAGTGTAGAAGGGCCTAAAGCCTCAAATTTTATCTCCTCTCTGACAGTAGCAAGACTTGTTGTGATTCAGTCCATGAAATAACTTTGACTCAAACTATAGGTTCAGGTCTGGATGATAAGAAGTAAATAATTACACTATTTGTTGTGTGCCTTCAAGTCATTTCAGACAATGCCATATTCTGCCTCAGAGTCTGGTGGAGTCTCCTTCTCTGGAGGTTTTTCAGCAGAGGCAGCATGGGTATCTGTCAGGAGGGCTTTGATTGTGGCGGGTGGGGCAATATAATTGCTGCCTGGCTCTCCTATTTTCTTCCCAAGGGAGGAGCTGCAGCAAAGGGCAGACTTTTTGGAAATCACAGCGCATAACACAGAATGAAGGCTGGGTGGAGAAGGGAGGGAGGGAAGCCAGACAAACACTCGTCCAGCAGTAGCAGTGGGCGCCTGGGGCAAGCAAGGCAATTGGGGAGCCTTCCTTTGCAAAGAAATACAGAAAAAGATGTGGGGGAAGAGAGAGGGGGAAAGGGGGTTACTGAGATGGGATGCTCGAGGCTGGAGCTAAATGAGAAGAAGGCAATGCGTAATCGTGGGGGACGCAAGAGGCCCCCATCTCTCTTTCTCTCCTCCGGATGAGCCCATCTTTTCCAGGCCCCTGATCCCCAAGAAGGAACAAATGAATAAAGAGAGAAAGGAAGTCAAGAAAGGGAGGGAGGCCTGGAGAGAGAGGGCCAGTGTAAATTTGAACAATTGGCCCGCAGGCTAGACTTTGGATATGCCTGCCATGAGGTGACCCTGTCACAGGGGTTTTCTTGGCAAGATTTCTTCAGAAGAGATTTGCCATTGCCTTCACATGAGGCTGAGAGAGTATGACTTGCCCAAGGTCACCCAGTGAGTTTCTTGACCAAGTGAAGATTCAAACCCTGATCTCCAAAGTTGTAATCTTAACCCTCAAACCGCTACACCACACTGTCTCTTTTGTTCAGTTTGCTCCCAGCAGGATGAAACCAAATCTAAGACTGTACATTGGCACACTTGTTATTGTCTCTCTCTATTTTACTACAATTACATTACAATATTTTATCATGTGTATTCAGACAAACAGGGAGAGGACAATGCAACTGGAACAGAGGCAGGTTTCCTCTCCACCTCCTTTCCTCTTGTTGATACTTTCTAACAAAGTAACTGATGATCAATGGCTTTATAGTGAAGAGGATTCTTTAAGGGATCTGAGCATTTCTAAAAAATTGCCCTTTTGAATGCTTGTGTGTTCTGAAACATCTCCCAAAGCAGGTGGAAAGATCAGTATGTTACATTGTGACTGCAATTGTTGCCTAATAGCAGAGCTGGCCTTAGAGCAGTGGTTCTCAACCTACCTAATGCCGCGACCCCTTAATACAGTTCCTTATGTTGTGGTGACCCCCAACCATAACATTTTTGTTGCTACTTCATAACTGTAATTTTGCTACTGTTATGAATCGTACTGTAAATATCTGATATGCAGGATGGATTTTTATTTACTGGACCAAATTTGGCACAAATACTCAATACGCCCAAATTTGAATACTGGTGGGGTTGGGGCGGGGATGGATTTTGTCATTTGGGAGTTGTAGTTGCTGGGATTTATAGTTCGTCTACAATCAAAGAGCATTCTGAACTCCACCAATGAAGGAACTGAATCAGACCTCGCCACACATGACCAACAGAAAATGCCAGAACGGCTTGGTGGGCATTGACCTTGAGTTTGGGAGTTGTAGTTCACCTAAATCCAGAGAGCACTGTGGACTCAAACAATGATGGATCTGGACCAAACTTGGCACGAACACTCAATATGTGCAAATGTGAACTCTGGAGGAGTTTGGGGAAAATAGAGCTTGATATTTGGGAGTTGTAGTTGCTGGAATTTATAGTTCACCTAAAATCAAAGGGCATTCTGAACCCCACCAATGATAGAATTGGGTCAAACTTGACCCCATGACCAACAAAAAATATTGTATATTCTGATGGTCTTCGGGGACCCCTCTGACATCCCCTTGTGACCCCCCCAGGTGTCCCGACCCCCAGGTTGAGAAACACTGCTTTAGAGAATGAGAGATGCCAAGGTATAGAAACATGATTTCACATATGCAATTGGTGCAAATATTTATGCATGTATTTATTTATTTACAACATTTATATCCCGCCCTTCTCACCCCAAAGGGAACTCAAAGTGGCTTACAAGTTATATGTGCATATATTATATTGTTAGCATATTACAATATTAGTATTATATATCACTATATTGTACTATACTATTATACTGAAATATTATTAGTAATATTACATGTAATATCAAATATATAACTATTATATTATTATATTGTATTATTATTAGTATTATTATATTGTATTACTAATGTTGTATGACAATAATTATCCTTGGACACAGCTTTCTTTTGATGGAGATAGGCTTTTATATCCAATTGAAACTGGATTGTGGACTTTCTATAAGCTTACCATAAAATATTACCTGCAAACAAGTGCAAATTACTTTTTTAAATCCTCTTTTTCCCATAAGGGGTTCCAGCTTCAGAAAAAATTGCAGAGAGAGATCTAAAGAATCTGGAGAAATATAAGACAAAAATTATGAATGTCAGTAGAAAAACAGGTATTGATGCAGCTATAATTGCTGCTATAATCTCCCGAGAATCTCATGCTGGGACTCTCCTGAAGAATGGCTGGGGTGACCATGGAAATGGATTTGGTTTGATGCAGGTAAAGGTGTTATATTTGATAAGTAATTACTATTCTTTTGGAAGTGGAGATAAGGGGTGTGTGATGGATCTCTTGCCTATGCTCACCAATGTTTTCATAAACATCCTAGAGGCAGGCATGCAGAGGCTGCTTGTAAGAATTAAAGATAAGATGAAGCTAAGAGGGATGGTCATCATTGCTGCAGAAGATAGGATCAAGCTCTGAAAGGAATGCTGGGTCACAAATCAATATTACATACAAGAGATAAATATTAATTCTTGCAGTTAGGTATCTTCTACCTAAACCACACACATGCAAAGACAGCAATCTAACGTGACTTGGCAGCAGTACCCAGTACTCACACTCGTACTCAGTATCAGAGGCTGAGTCCGAGTGTGAGTAAGCAATACAGTGCAACTGCTTTAAAACATACTGCAATCTTATGTGATTTCAGTTCTATGATAGATACATAAAAACCTAAGCCCCATTTCCAAGCATTTTATTGAAGTAAAGAACCATTGTCATTGTCGTGTGCCTTCCAATAAGTGACCCTATCATGAACATTTTCTGGGGCTAAGGGTGTGTGACTTACTCAGGGTGACCCAATGGATTTTTATGGCTGAATGGGAATTCACAACCTTGGCCTCATCATGTCAAAGTCCAAAGGATAATTACCCCCAAGTCAAATAAAGCCTTATACAATTGCAACAGCTCTAAGAACTACCCCCTTTTCCCTTCTTTTGGTCATCTTCCCGATTGTCAATATTTTGACTGCAATCTCCTTGGTACAGGGACCTTTTTCTTGCCTCTCCCTTATGTAAAACAACTAACTGAAATTCTTTTTTTTAAAAAGGTTGACAAACAATTTCATAAACCCACGGGCACATGGGACAGTGAGGAACATATGACCCAGGCTACCAGCATTCTGCGTTCTCTGATCAAGGAGATTGAAAAAAAATTTCCACAGTGGACTAAGGAACAACAGCTCAAAGGTATGAAGCTACTTTTCCCAAAACATTTTATTATAAAAAAATGGGAATCCAAACAAAGCCAGAGGGGTTTTTTAAAATGTCAATCCCCCTCCCACCCTAAGCTTTCCCTCTTAGCAAGGAAGGGAAAACAGGGGTAAATCTACACTGACCGGGGAATGTAGAATGAATGTGGTAGAGGAGGAAGCAATTCAAAAGTGGAGCTGAGCACATATCAAGCTCAGGAACAAAGCTTGAGTGGTGTTTATATGCACCATAGAGATCAGCTTTGGCCAATTCCCAGGATTTGCAGGAGCCGCGGCTTCACAACCATGGAGCATTTGGGTTTTCGCAAATGTGATTAACATAGTTTCGCTAGGAAACTCTAGGTCCTCCAGTACACCCCTATGACCAATATCCACTTAAGAATTTCTAGGATATCCACAGGAGGTTAACCATAGAGTCACACTTGAAGATCCAGAGACTCCTATAGAAGTGTTCTCGCGAATTAATGAAAATTAATTTGCAGTTTTCCCACTTTCATAGGTTTGCTGCACTTCTGAGCCCAGCAAATGTGGAGGGATGAGTGGTATATATGGAGTAATATAGCCTGTGCAGTTAAATGCAGTCAGGTATCATATCACATAATATTATTTCATATACTGATAAGGATAGATAGACAAGCTGTTTTATTAGCAACTGATGTCAGATGTAACTGTGTTCCTCTGTATATAGAAGGAAGTCCTTTTGACCTCAGTACCAACTATTTCTGTATATCCATAAGGCATCAAAATGTTGAAGAGCAAGGCCTATGTCTTTGTTTAGTGCTAATTTCAATCACCCATTAAACAGATTATGTCATACGGTCTTAAATTATTTCACCCATAGGTGGAATTTCAGCCTACAATGCAGGTGTTAAAAATGTCCGGAGTTATGACCGAATGGATATAGGCACAACAAAGAATGATTATGCCAATGATGTTGTTGCAAGAGCCAAGTTTTACAAAAGAAATGGATACTAATAATGCTTTCCAACAATTACTTGAAATGAATTCATAAACAACCAATTTATAAAAATGTTTATCTATATTCCTTCCAAGTTCATTGTATTTTATCTCTTGACTCTTATATGTAACACACTTTCCAAATCCCATGTCCCAGGTTGTTTTAAATGGTTTTGATGTGAAATCATGGTGGTAGTTTAAATGCATTAAACTTGGCAAAGTAAAGGAAGTGCTAAACGACTGTTTTGTGTAAATTAGCATGCATGTTACACACTTTATTTTCACTTTTTTCTGCCCACTGCTTATGATTTGCTTTGGAGATTTGAATTTTCTTCCTTTAAGCTAACAGCTACTATGTCCATTAACATAATATAAGAGATAGTTTGATGTATTAGTTGAGATTTAAGTTGTTAAGATTGTAATTACTTTCCTAAATAAACTAATTTGGGCAACCCTGGCCAGTATCTTATTTTACTTACTTATCTGCAGTCTGCATACAATCTCATGTGCATTGATAACACAAGCTTTGAATATGCCAAGAGACCATATAAATGCTGGCTACTTCCACTACTGTGTAATGAACTTAAACTTTGCAATACAACAATGGAAAAGAATTATAGTTTAATTTGCCTCAGCCATATAATCATCCCGGGAAAAGGACTGACCTCTTTGGAAATTTGATCGTACAATTCCAGAAGCAAACCAAATTGTATGACCATATTAATGCCTCCCTAATCAAAATGACAGACATGGTCTTGAGATAACAAAAACATATACTGGAGAAAGGGATCATTTCAGTTACTTTTCTGACACAGGATAAAAGCATGTTCTGGTCATAAAGACGGAACAGTACATATTATGAGACACCCATTTGATACAACATAAATATAAAATAAGTTTCAAAGCAATTGCACATTGCTTCAAGGCTTCAACAATGCATACAACAAAGCCAGAAAAGTAATCAACTGCAGTATCCTGGAATAAAGAGGCTGCTTAAACACCTCCAGAGAAGGAGATAACTACGCTTTAAGGCAACATATTTCACTGTCAAACAGCTCTGTCAGGAAGTTCTTTGTAATGTTTAGATGGAATATTCTTTTTCCCCCAATTTGAATCCATTGTTCTGTATCTTAGTCTCCAGAGCAGCAGAAAACAAGTTTGCTCCTTTTTCAGTGTGACATCATTTCAAATATTTAAACATGGCTATAATGTCCCCTCTTGACCTTCTTTTTTCTAAGTTAAACATACCCAGCTCCCTCAGCCGTTCCTCAAAGGACATGGTTTTCAAACATTTTACCATTTTGGTTGCCATCCCCTGGATCTGTTCCAGAGCTTGTCAATATCCTTCTTGACTTGTGAAACCCAGAACTGGACAAAGTACCCAAGTGAGGCATGACCAAAACAGAATAGATTGAGGCTACAATTTCCCTTAATCTAGACATTATATTCTTATTAATGCAGCCTAGAATTGCATTGGCTTTTGAGTGTAGCACATATAGATTAAGTTAGCTTACTAAATACTTTTGCTTGCACTGTTTTAACTTCCATTTTTGTCTATAACTGTAAACATGGAAACCTCTCATACAATCTGTTCCAGGAAACTTCAGAAGCTTACAGAACTGTTTTACTCAAAAGACCAGTATAAACCAGTTTTTTTTCTAAAAAGTGGCTTAGTCCTCCACATACAGCTTCTCCTCTATAATGGAGGAATACCACAAAAGCAGCACACAGCATTATAGGTACTTTTTCTTAACACAGGGGAAAGTGTGCTTTCTGTCGAAGAGATGTATGAAGTAAAACACCCTCATGTTACAATGCAAAATTTCTTCAGCAGATAAAAAACAGAGGAAATGCTCTCAGCAAAAATAAGTGTAATTACTTTAATGTATATAGTCAGCAAACTGGAGAAGCAATAACCATTTGTAAATCCAGAGTGATGTGAGCTAAAACAATTATTTTCTCATATTCTTGTTATGTTTGACAAAGCAAGTGATTGAGATCTTTATAATCATTTCAAAGATAATCGCACTAGTATAACTTGTGGCTTAATATTTTTATTGTATAAAAGGTCACTATACTTAAGAAGAATCAATTGCTTTCTGTTCCACTGGTTTTAGACGACGGCGAATGATTAGTTCACCTGTACTACTGTTAAAGTATGTATCAGACATTTCCTCTTCGGTTGGAATTCCATGGGGCAGCTTTAATGGTTTTATCCTACAACCAGGAGAAAAAAAATTACAAAATTACACTTTGAAAAAAAATTCAGAATTATACTGACTAGAAAAATTAACAAACCTTATTAGGTGTTTGATGACTTTCAGTTGATCATTCACAGAAGGGACGTTTTTGTGCACTCTGGGTTCATATCTCTGTAAGTAAACATAAGTCATTTTTAAAAATTCAGTTTGAATATGATCCACACAAAGAGTTTTAATGAATATATTGCTCTTAATATATAAATGTAAAAAGAGTAAGTACAGAGCACTGCCTTCTGAAACTGTGGGTACTGACCTCAAATGGGGTTGCCTCAGCTCGATGTTGAGTTTATTAAAAATTTGGCAACAGCAAAAGGTTTCTGAATGCCACCCATTACTCCAGTTTGCCAGCAACAACAGATTTGTGTAGTATTTAACAGTGGACTCTGCAGAAAATGCTTCAGCAGTTCTCCACAAAAAGGAAAATCAGCCTATTTAGTGAGTACTGCAAATACTGATTTATTTGTAAATTCTTTATTTTTACATCTATTTTATATATTTATATACTCGGGAGTTACACAAACATTTATTGGGTGGAAAGAGGTCATGAGTTGAAAAAGTTGAAGAAACCCTCATACAGACAATTAAAATTAGCACATTTAATAAAAATAACATCGCAGAACCCGTGTATCTACAGGACTGATGACCATGATTTCAATTTTCCACGTTTGACAAAATATGTCCTCTTTAGCCATTTTTAAGTCCTTCAGCATGACTCTGGCATTCTTGATTCAGAAGTCTTTCATTTCAATAGGGTTCACTCTTACCTCTGGT
Source organism: Anolis sagrei (assembly GCF_037176765.1). Taxonomy (NCBI): domain Eukaryota; kingdom Metazoa; phylum Chordata; class Lepidosauria; order Squamata; family Anolidae; genus Anolis; species Anolis sagrei. The sequence goes on along the minus strand of NC_090023.1, from coordinate 102,672,101 downwards.
TTTGTTCATTCTCAGAAAGTTCAGAAATATATCCCATATCAGCAGTTTCACGAATCTTATGCTCACACAGCAGCCTTAGGCTTTGGGGGAAGCCCCTCTTCCAAGGAGGTGGAGTTACTCTCCCCTCCATGTGGCAGAAAGTGAGCAAGGAGGAAGAGGAACAGCATGCACACTATTATCAGAATAAGTGTGTTCGCTGTTATCTGTGGGAAGTCCTGGAATGTATTTCTTCTGATACAGGGGTTGTATTGTAGTTAATACAGAAAATAAATATATGTTCCTCTGTATTTATCTAAAAGCTTACATCACGAGAGAGAAGAATAGGTGTAAAAGATTTTAGCCCTGGTGATGCATTTTAACTTACACTTCATGTAGCCCTTTAAGGAAAAGAAAATGCCCTTCCCTACTTGAGCCTACCAAAAGAATTGCAAGGTCATCTGCTGTTGAAATTAGCTATCGTAATCATTACAGTCACTAAGAGGTGGAATGGATGCACACTCTCACTAACCTTGTACATACAGACAACCAAACAAGTATCTTGTCCCTTGAGATGGAAATACTGCTCTGCTATGCCAACTGAACTATACAACATTATAAACTTGTGTAAGACTGCAATCCAGTGAATACCAAAATATAGTTAAAACCTAATTTAGGGGAAGTTGCTGATAAATACATATGCTTGAAACTGAGCACTGTGAGTTAAATGTCTAAAGCAAAAGAAAATCCACTAAGCACTTTTCCAGGAGTAAGACAGAAGGGCAAACAAAATTGTCAGTGAATTACATACCCTTCCCAATCCAAGAACTCTGATCATATCCTTTTCCCAATAGGGTCGCCTTCTGCCACTTTTGATCCTGGTTATGAAGTGCAATTTATGAGGCTGCTCTGGATCACCTCCGTATTTTTCATGATCACCAGGTCGTGGCTGAAATACCTACAGTGAACATAAGGAGGACTTTAATTTCACCATTACTACCAGCTAATGAAATATATAGATTAAAATTAAGTAACAAAGATGACAAGATGAATTTTAAAATATCAAATCAGTATAATATTTGTATCAAAAGTCCTATCTACACAGTATTTAAAAGACAATTCTCTCCCTAAAATGCATACATAATGCATTGTAATTGTCAATTTGCATTTCGTCATTGTCTTTTTTTTGTTATGGTTTGTTATGTTGTGCATCCAAGTTGATGATATATTCTTATTTTTAAAAAGTATATGAAGTGTTAAAAATGAGTAAATGCAACAATTCTTAAGCAGAATGATTGTGTATTTATTTAAATCAGTGGGTCTCAACCTGTGAGTACCCAGGTATTTTGGTCTACAACTCCCAGAAATCTCTACCAGCTGTTAGGATTTCTGGGAAAACATCTGGGGAGCCACAGATTGAGAATTACTGATTTAAATTAAGTCATAGGCAAGCACTGGATGCCAAGGTCTGAAATGCTGTACTCAACCTCTTAACCTCCCTAGATATCTTTCTACAACTTCTTCCACCTTTGTTCTTAACACTGAAAATATATCAAGAAGAAAACCAAGAATGACTACACAAATGTCTTCTAACTGCTAGGCCCTTCAGTCTCTTATTTGAAAGAATATTCATATTATGGATCTAAGATTCAGATACTGCAACCCTTCTCTGTCACACTTGTTTTGGCGTATGCCTGAGGTTTATTTCTGATTAAATGTGCAGAAATATATTATGAAACTGCAGTGTAACTTCATACATGGCAATTAGCTATTTAGGCCTAGATAGCATACATTGGGAGCCCCTGGTGGCGCAGTGGGTTAAATTGCTGAGCTGTGATACTTGCTGACTGAAAGCTCAGCAGTTTAAATCCGGGGAGCTGAGTGAGCTCCCGCTGTTAGGCCCAGCTTCTGCCAATTTAGCAGTTCGAAAACATGCAAATGTGAGTAGATCAATAGGTACTGCTTCTGTGGAAAGGTAATAGTATTCCATACAGTCATGCTGGTCACATGACCTTGGAGGTGTCTATGGACAACACCGGCTCTTAGAAATGGAGATGAGCAACACCCCCCAGAGTAGAACACGACGAGACTCAATGTCAAAGGGAAACCTTTACTTTTTAGCATTCACTGGACATTTTCATTTGTGAGTTTTAATGAGAGCAACATAGAAATAATGCAATATTTGTCACCACAAGGCTTACCCAGTCAGGAACTCTTGACTTCGTGAATTTCTGCCTAATCCAGCCCTGCCAAGTGATAGGCTCTACTCTGCTTCCTGCAAGACTCTAGGCAAGAGAAAACCAAAATGTAAGGTAACACCATGATTACCCAGACTATCCTTTCTCCCGCAGCCTGGTTACAGGGTTCAACTATAGACACGCTCAATTCTAGATCTCTTGCTGCGTGAGGCCGCTTCTCACCTGCCAGGGAAGAGATGAACTCCGCCACACAGTCCGACCCCACAGCCATCTCAGCGCCGCCATTTTGAATCGGATGTGACGTCTTGATCGTCTAGGCAACGAAAAGACGCCTCACTCTGACCATCCAATCACAGCCGGGCAATAGAGTGCTCGGAAGTTAGCTGCATGGAAGGGACTCTACAAGGTCTTAGCTCTATGGGGAAGCTTTCCCCCAGCTCCGTGAGATGCCTTGAAGTTTCCAATTCCCAGATGTCACGTGTCCCGCGGAAGGCGGGGATTCCAGGGATGATTGACGCCTCCTCCTCCTCCTGAGCGACCCGCCCGCCTTGGGGAGGCTCCGCGGGGCCCTTGTGCCCGGCGATGGAGGACCCCGCGGTGTCGGTGCTGAAGCGGGCGGTGGAGCTGGACGAGGCCTCCCGCTTCCAGGAGTCGCTGGTTTGCTACCAGGAAGGCATCGCGCTCCTCTTGCAGGTGCTCAAAGGTAGGCGCCGGCGTTCGTTTCCGGGTTTGACACCGCTTTGACTGCCCTGGGGTCAAACTGCGTTAATTCTACAGTGTAGATGCACTCCGCACCCCATCCTCTTTGGGCAAAGCAGGGCTATTTGAAGTGGTGGTGGCATCTCCCCAGTATTATTCACCAGCCAGACTTCTGCAGCTACAAGGTCAGGGCACGAAGGGTGTGTCTGCACTGTAGAATTAATGGAGTTTGGCACCACTTTAGCTGCTTGGCTCAATGCTATGGGAGTTGAACCTTTTCCAGGTCTTTAGCCTTCTCTGCCTCACAAAACTACAATTCCTTGTAGTCCCTGACCATGATTCCCTATGAGGAGCGTCTTAAAGAGCTGAATATGTTTAGCCTGCAGAAGAGAAGGTTCTACCCATAAGTTCTACTGCTTCTTAGGAATTTTATAATTTTATATGTATGATTTTTATGCACTGTTGGTTGTACTTATGTCATTATATATGCTTATGTCAGAGGCCTATTAAATCCCACCACTCAGGATGGGAGCCCTGACAACTCAGCAGCCCGCTGTGAAGCATTTGCTCGGTTCTTTGCGGACAAAGTCGCTTTGATCCGTTCTGGTCTGGACATCATGTTAACTGCAGTCTCTGAAGATGTAATACGAGCATCTGCTTGTCCGGTTTTGTTGGATTCATTTCAATTAGTGAAGCCCGAGAATGTGGACAAGATACTTGGAGGAATGAGAGCGACCACATGCATCCCAGACCCCTGCCCATCCTGGCTTCTAAAGAAGGATTGGCCGAGTGAGTAAAGGTGGTGGTTAATGCCCTCCCAGTGAGCTTAAAACAAGCTATAATAAAACCGCTGTTGAAAAAACCATCACTGGACCCCACTTAATTCGTCAACTATCGGCTTGTTTCCAATCTCTACTTTTTGGGCAAAGTCCTGGAACGCGTGGTGGCCTCACAACTCCAGGTATTCTTGGAAGACACGGATTATCTGGATTCGGCACAGTCTGGCTTTAGACCGGGACATGGTACCGAGACAGCCTTGGTCGCCTTAGTGGATGATCTGCGCCGGGAGCTAGACAGGGGGAGTGTGTCCCTGTTGGTGCTGCTGGACCTCTCAGCGGCCTTCGATACCTTCGACCACGGTATCCTCCTGGGACGCCTCGCTGGAATGGGCCTGGGGAGCACTGTTTATAGTGGCTCCGGTCCTTTCTGGAGGGTCGCACCCAGAAGGTGTTTTTTGGAGAACATCTGTTCAACCCCGCAACCTTTGTCTCCCATGTTGTTCAACATATACATGAAGCCGCTGGGGGAGATCATCCGGAGTTTCGAGGTGCGGTGTCATCTGTACGCGGATGATGTCCAACTCTGTCACTCCTTTCCACCTGCTACTAAGGAGGCTGTCCAGGTCCTGAACCGGTGCCTGGCCGCTGTGAAGGTCTGGATGAGGGCGAACAAATTGAAATTGAATCCAGACAAGACAGAGTTACTCCTGGTTAGTCGCAAGGCCAAACAGGGCATAGGGTTACAGCCTGTGTTGGACAAAGTTACACTCCTCCTGAAGATGCAGGTTTGCAGCTTGGGTGTGATCCTGGATTCATCGCTGAGCCTGGAACCTCAGGTTTCGACGGTGACCAGGGGAGCATTTGCACAGTTAAAACTTGTGTGCCAGCTGCGCCCGTACCTTGGGTAGATGAAATGGCCAGATGTAACTGGAGCGTATACCAGTACGTACATATGATCCATGCATGATAGTGCTTTCCTCAACTTGAGTTTGTGAGCTTTGGCAGAAAAAAGAGCTACTTGTGTTTTCGGAAGTATAGAAAACACATTAAAGATAAAGAAAATGTAATTTCCCTTTGTCTGTTTGTTAGTCCAGTGTAGCTGTAAGTTGTTGTACATCCAATATAGTTGCATAGAATCTGTATATCTGTATGTCTAAATGTTTTTCTGTAATCTGATATACCCTCTCACACTGGAAATTGCAATTAAAAGAACCTATGTTTTAAAGTCATTGAAAAGTCATTCATAACAAATACCCCAAGATTTCTGACCAGTTAAGCTTAGGAGTTAGCTGATTCCTGCCATTTATTCTATGTGAACCATTATCGTTGCTACATCAGAATCGGTACCTTTGGGCCCTTCCACACAGCCATATAACTTGGAATATCAAGGCAGAAGATCCCACAATATCTGCTTTGAACTCTGCTATCTCAGTCCACATTGCCATATTATCCAATTCAAAGCAGATAACATGGCATTTTATTCAGCTGTGTGGAAGGGGGCTTTGCTGCATATACACAGGTGAACATTAAAAAGGAGAAGTGGAATTGATGAAAAGAAACAAGGATTTTGCTCTCTTTTATATGGTTTACATTCTGTTTTCCAGTTACAAAGGATGAGAGGAGAAAGGCTCATTATCGGGACAAGATAACACATTACATGAACAGAGCGGAAAACATCAAGGAATATCTTAAGAAAGAGAAAGAAGGTAAGAAGATATAATGTAGGTTTTCTTTATTACCGTCACAGAATATTTCATTGGAACTCTTTTTTTAAAAACCTTAAATGTACAATGCATGGCTTTTGAGCATCTTTTTGTACATTTTCAGATGGAAAATACCACAAACAAATTAAAATCGAAGAAAATACCAAAGGTTTTAGTTACGAAAAACTATTCCAAGAATATCTTAATGAAACTGTTACAGAGGTTTGGGTTGAGGATCCATACATTAGACATGTCCACCAGGTAAGGCAATGTAGACTCAAATAGTCAAAAGAGTTTGTTGGTTTTTTATCTCCGAAATGTATTGTTCTTATTTGCTGTCAAGTCAGTTTTGTGAATGAGAGAGCTTTGAGTCCTCATCAGCAGGCTGTCTCAGTTCTTGGAAGCTCAATGCTGTGGCTTCCTTAATTGACATAATCCATTTGTGTGTGGGTGTCTTATTTTCCTACTGCCTTTTGCTTTACTGATGTTTATAATGTTTTCTGGTGAAATATGTCATCTCATGATGTGGCCAAAAACTTACCCTATTTTCAATTGCTTACAGTTGTACAACTTCTTGCGATTCTGTGAAATGCTCGTTAAGGGACGATGCAAAGTGAAAAGCATACATCTTCTTACCTCTTATGATGAAGTAAGTCTGCGCACTGAAGATGCAATCCTGTATCCATTTGCTAGGCACAAAAGTTCTCAAAGTGTGCAGTCTCCGCAAAGCATACTGAGACGCTCCATGGTTCCCTCCTCGTCCCCCCCATCCCCTACAAGCTTTCCCTCCTCTTTCCTGCTCCTCCTCCAATTATTATTACTATTATTACAATGCCTAAATGGCCATCTGTTGGGAGTGCTTTGATGGTGATTTTTCTGCATGACAGATGGGGGTTGGACTGGATGGCTCCTGAGGTCTTCCACTGAAATACTGTTATGTTTATGTTTATGTTGGTCAGTATTTGTCCATGCCTGATATATATACATTATTCTCTCTCTCTCTCTCTCTCTCTCTCTATATATATATATATATATGTATATGATAACATGATACACACACACAGTGGCTGCAGTGGTGCAGCAGGTTAAACTGCTAAGATGCTGAACTTGCTGACTGGAAGGTTGGCGGTTAAAGTCCACAGGACTGGGTGAGCCTTGTTAGTCCCAGCTTCTGCCAACCTAGCAGTTCAAAAATGCAAATGTGGGTAGATCAATAGGTACTGCTTTGGAGGAAAGGTAACGGCACTCCATGTAGTCATGCCGACCACGTGACCTTGGAGGCGTCTACAGAAAACATGGCTCTTTAGCTTAAAAATGAAGATGAGCACTATCCCCCAGAGTTGGACTTGATAGACTTAATGTCAAGGGGAAACCTTTACCTTTAGTTATATATAATATAAACATTTTTGGGGCTACACAAAGGGCTCTGCATCTGAAAAAGCTTGAGAACCCCTGGGCTAGAGCATGTCTTCCTCCAAACTCAGAGGGCCTTGTGAGTAGGAGATTGCGCTATAAATTCTCTTAATCTGGATAATACTGAATCTGTTTAAGTGAGAGAGTTCTGCAATCCCGTGTTACAAAAATGTGTGTGTGTGTGTGTGTGTGTGTGTGTGTGTGTGTGTATATATATATATATATATATCTTAGGATATTTGATTGGTTCTTACAATTCATGGCAGATATAGTAATGTAAGAAAGATGTGTTTTTGTTTATAAATTCTGACTGTTTCCTGTTTGCTATGTAAGAGAAAATGGTTTAGTTTTTAAAAATTGGAGAAACAAGATCCGGACACTATTACTAGTGATACGTTGCTATGAGGTAAAAGATATATCAATGCCACTAATATGGACAAGCTCTTTGTGTTTCTCCAAGTGGTCATACGCATGGGTCCCTTGCACCTGTGCAGTGCACCATTGGAGCCTTCTGGAGCTCTAGCCTCACTCTCCCCACTTGTACAAAGGACTGGCTGCTTCCAAGCCAGCAGTTCCAAGGCCAGCAAAGGAGACGCATGCCAGGATACATAGCGGGAAGAATGGGCTCATGTTTAATTTCTTAGCTCTTCTTTTTCTTCTCTATCGTGTCTTCCTTCATTCTTTTTCACCACCTTCTCCTATTTGTCTTTCTTTCAACTTCCTCCCTCTTCTTCATTCTTCTCTTCCTTCTTTCTTCCTACTCCTTTCTTTCTTCATTTTCATTCTTTCATCCTTTTTGACTTTTTTATTTCTTCCTCTCCTCTTGAACGTGGAGAGAAAAGAGAAGTCTCAAAGTTCTCAGAAAAGTCCAATAATTGAAGATTATATATATAGTAATGATAATAACAATAAGAGTAGAGTGAAAATGAAAAGAGTAGATAGATAAGATTTCTCAGAGAAATAAAATAGTAAAAATAAAAATGAGTAGGGATATAGCTGTGTGTGCAAAAGAAAATCATGAAAAAGAGAATTAATATGATAAATGATATTTCTTTTGTTATGAAAAAATAAAAAGATGTTAAAAACCGAAAAAAGAATTGTAAAAAATATAAAAAGAGGGAAATAACCAAAGGAAAATAATAAAAATACTAATAAGTAGTGTAATAAAATTAAATTTAAAAGGAAAAACAGAAGATAAGAAAAAACAAAAAATATTTTTAAAAGCAAAAGGCAAAGATATGTAGATACAAGAGAAGAAAATACAAGAGAAAAATAGTTTCTGAGAAAAGTTTTAAAGAAAAATTAAAGTACAGTGCTATAATAATAACAATTATAATGGAAATGGATACAGAAAATCAAAATATGCAAAAGTAATTGAATACAAAAAGAACTTTAATCTTGTCTAAAAAGACTTCCCAGAAAATTATTGGATCAATAAAAAGATACATAATATTGACCATAAGATTAATTATAGTAATACTAAATATGGACAATTTAGGATTTTGAAAAATCTAATACTAATGTTATAAGGTTAAAAAGCTCCAAAGTACTAAGTGAGTAATACTACTATTAAAAATAAGAATGTTCTACTAAACTTCAGATTCCAATTCCAAAAAAAACACAAAACACATAAATGCAGAGGGGCTTAAGATAGGGACCATCAAGCTTGGGCAGCTTCAGGAATGACGTGGAGAAGACCATACCCTGAGACAACATGGCTAGGATTCGAGACCAAGAGAGGGAAAGGCAAACCAATTGATTTTGTTGCTGCACATCTCTCAAATGCCCAGCATAGGCATCATGATATATGCAGTAGTAGGGATCCTTCTAGTACTTACTGTGGGAGCAGTACTCCCCATAAAGTGGTCAACTGTAATAAAGAACAGTCAACACTCATGGAAGCAGATCACTTTGAATCCCACAAAGCTGATCTGTGCTGAATCTAACATGGTTTTGGAGAGTTCAACCAAGCTAGGGAGGCCAATGGCAGTTGGTGGTGCTTCTGATGAGCTGAAATAGGTACAATCTCAGAGACGGCATCACAGTCTAGGCAGTGTCCCCCTGAATGGCAGGAAGTGGTGGTGTGTCCAAGATGTCATCCTCCGAAAATGGCTGCTACACTGGGAGACCGACTGTCAAAATCCAACTCTTAAGTGTTTATTGGTGTCAGTTCATAACAGTATCAACTAGATTGATGCCCAAGAGGAGCCTACTGTCACTGTAAGCATAGGGTGTTCTGTCAACAGCTTGGGAAGGCTGGAGTCACTGTTTTGTGAGGCTAATCCCTGTGCTGTTTCTCACTGTGCTTTTTGCAAGAATGGTTCACACTCACCAATTCTACCAATCTCCCAGGTGTTGTGTGTTTTTTCACCATGACCTCAGGCTTGACGGTCTTGGTCTTCTTGGCCTGAATACAAGTGGACTCCTGAAATGAGCGTTTGATGGCTTTCCGAATGGTTGAAGTAGATGGTGCTTGGAAGGTGGAAGTTGATGCCATCAATCCTGGGATCAAGGAAGGTTTCAGACTTGAAGCCAAAGCCAAAGTAGTTGGAGAGGCCATTTGCAAGGATGACTTAGACCCAGTCTGGGGTATTGCAACCAACTTAGATGCTGCTGGATTTGAGACCAAGACGCCCTTCGCCAACATCAAAGGCTTGGAAGTTGTAGGCTTGGCAGTAGCCAGATGGGCTGAGCTCAAGGAAGGCTTCAATGCTGATACCGAATCAGACTCCACCTTTGACAGCCCTGATACTTGTGACGCCAATTTTGTGGACGTCGAGATCACAGGAAACAAGGCCTCTTCATACAGACAGGCTTTGAGGAGTGTCTTCCGATCCCGCCTTTCCTGTGAGGTGAACGCCCGGCAATGAACACAGGCATGCATGACATGCCCCTCACCAAGACAAAGGAGGCACTTCTCATGACCATCCTTTTCCGGTATCTTCGTTCCACACTTGACACAACACTTGAAGGATGGTGTTGAAGGCATCCTGAGAACAAACAGCAAGCCAAAGAGGACAAGAAACCAGCAGAGAAGCCGTAAAGGTCAAGCCAAAGATGAGAGAAGACAAACCAAATCCTGAATTGAAAGGAAAGCTGACCAACAGTCCAGATTCAAGAACAAAGTAACGCGAACACAGACACACAGTGGGAGCAGCTTCCTTCAGTGCTGCTGCTGCAACGGACGAAAGAAACGGTCAGCTTGGTGGCAGTTGGCCCTTTATACGTGCAGAAAGAGTTCTAGAAGGTTCTGAAAGTTCTGTGTAAGAGACCCATGTATGTGATTTACCAGAAAAAGGGGACATAATGTCCCATATGAATTAGACCAGGTAACGTGATTGGGTAGATATTAATTAAAAGAAAAATCTTGGAAATAACCATTACTAAATTATACCTTTGGTCAATCTTAATGTTATATATATATTGGGATGACCAACACCTAGAAGTCTTGGGCTGCACTTCTCCAAACCGTTGAAGGCTGCACACACCTCCTGTGTCCCCCATTCCCATGCCCAGGGTACAATTGGCAGTTTGGGCCAAAAACTGGAGGCACCGCAGTTTTCTACAGTAAAGGCTACAAGCTACAAACAGGTAGCATTTATTCTACTCCTGCTTTTCAATCATTAGCAATAGCTGTACCATTTCAGAACATGGCTGTTGCATTTCTCCTCTGGAAATGCCAAAACCTCAGCCTGGCAACCTCTATATGAAAAGCATTTAACCCATTGCACCACCGGGGGCTCCACCTTTGAGTTATAGTTGTATCTTTTTTTCAGGCCAATCTATAGTACACATTGGTGGGATATGAATATTGGGTGGACCTGTGTAGAAGGCTATGTTTAAATAAGTTATTAAGAATGGTTAGAGGTTTTTATTCTTCCTCATCCCTCCTATTGAAACCTGTCTTTTGCTTAAGGTATAGCTATGCTAAAGAACCATTTCATCCTTCTTGAACTGACACCATCCTGTGGATTTTTTGGGATTTCCAAGTTTGCTGAGGGTATTGCTATGCTAATGATGACACAATTAAAATTCTCTGCCAGAGAACCATACTGCTCTTTCCTGAGCTATAGCAATAAATTTTTGGTATTTCAGCAATCTACAAAGATGTATTCATGACAATTATATGAAATTAATATATCCATGTAGTGTAGAAAACAGAAGATAATACACAGTGTTCTTCATAAGATGCTTTGTGGATCTGGGCTGAAAATGCTTATCCTTAATGCACATTTGAATTTAATATGTTCTGAATAATTTTCAGTTTAATTTGAAAAACATATATACACTTTAATAGGGCAATGGACGGAGTCAACAGATAAACAGCTTGGAAGAAATTCGACAGTCCCTGGAGGATTTTGGTGTAACTCTGGATATATCATATTCTTCTTCAATACATGATCGAGAGATTAGGTTGGTGAAACATGCCAGAAAATAACAAGTTCTCAACACTACTTGGTGTGTTTAACATTATTTGATAAGTGTGGTTTGGAAACCTACTCTTGCCAAGATTCAGACCTGTACTTTATATATCAATATCCACTTCCACTTGCTGTCCAAATTAATATTTGCCTATCCTCCTTTTCTGCTGTCTATCAAAACAGGTTCCACCTGATAGAGCAGCAGGCAAAAGACATTTGTGTACTTATTAGGATATTAGGGCAGGTGACTTTTCATATTACATGGTTGTGTCCCATAATCCCTCCACCCTTTGGGTCTTCTCTGAATCATCTGCTACATAGAACATATTAATATGGGAGAGTAGAGCAATTTGGACTCTTGTCCTTCCTTGTAAAAAGAGAATATCCAGTAAATGTATTAATGAGAATACAACAACAAATGCAATCACAATGCATAAAATTAAGGTATAATGGTAGAGATTCAAACAAGCAAATGTATCAATGATTACTGATGCATTGATACAGTTCTTCTAGTCATTATGTAGGTGCCCTGGTGGCACAGCGGGTTAAAGCGCTGAGCTGCTGAACTTGCTGACTGAAAGGTCGCAGGTTCGAATCCCGGGAGTGGGGTGAGCTTCTACTGCTAGGCCCAGCTTCTGTCAAACCAGAAGTTTGAAAGCATGTAAATGTGAGTAGTGGGAAGGTAACTGCGCTCCATGCCGTCATGCTGGCCACATGACCTTGGAAGTGTCTGCGTACAACACCAGCTCTTCGGATTAGAAATGGAGATCAGCACCACCACCCAGAGTCGGATACAATTAGATTTAATGTCAGGGGAAACCTTTACCTTTACCTTTTAGTCATGATGTAATATATTTAATCTCTTCTTATCCTTAACAACAATCCTGTGGGTAATTGTTGTCTTCATTTGACAAATGAGCAATGTCTTTGAAGGTGCTTGCTTTTACTGCTTAGCAATATAAAGCTTGGTTTCTCAAATCAAAATCTAGAATTTCACTGGATAGCATTGGTTCATATATTAGTTAAATTAGTTGTTCATATTAGTAAACTGTTATGAAATCAATACATTTTAAATATTGATGAGATGTAAATAATAAAAAATATGTTTTGAATTCAACAGATTCAACAATGGATGGACAATTAAAATTGGAAGAGGCCTTGATTATTTCAAGAAACCGCAGGTGAGGATTGCTTTTATTTAATCTTTGAGTAAGCCTGTGTTACTGAATCATATGTTTAGCAAAATCCTTTGTCTCCCACAGGGCCGTTTTTGCCTTGGATACTGTGACTTTGATTTGAGGCCATGTCATGAAACTACTGTGGATATCTTTCATATTAAGCATACGAAGAAAACATGATTCCTATTCCAACCACTCTTACTACTTTTGTGAGCTATTTTGTCTACTGTGCACTTTTGTAAATAAATGGAACTTTTTGTTATTTTTTAAAAATTGCAGTTTTTCAGTCTAGCTAATATCTCTAAGGCAAACGCATCACAGAGGCTGAGGACTCCAGGACTATTGTTTTTAAAGCTAAACAAATCAATATGTATATATATTCCAAATCTGGTCTTTTAGGGTTCATCATAATTTTAACTATAGTCTTACGAATGTTTTAGACCAAAACTATTAAGAAACTATAGCCATGTATTATTATATAGATGTCTACCAGATACCCCAGTCATTTGACAAAGTATAGAGTTGCAGCCACCTTAGGCAACAACTGGGACTACAAGGGAGCTGTGAAGGCAGTCATGCAGCAATCGCTTCTGTCACAATTATCTACTGATGTCATTGCCCAACACTGGAATCACTCCTTGGAAACCCAAGATAATGGTGTACAGTATATATATTAATGATGTCTAGATAACCAGGTTGAGAGCATCTGGATATGAATTGAGGGAACAAGGACTGAAAAAGATGTAATTGTGGGGGTCTGCTACAGACTGGAGAACTGGATGAAGCCTTCCTTGACCAGATGATCAAACATGCAGAAAGAAGAGATATAGTGGTAATGGGGGATTTCAACTACTCTAGTATTTGTTGGAAAGCAAACTTTACCAAGAGTACAAATTCCTCACTTGCCTTGCAGACAGTTTTATTGTCCAGAAGGTAAAAGAGGCAACAAGGGGATTGGCTATTCTGGCTCTGATCCTAATAAACAGTGAGGTCAATGGCGTGGAAGTGGTGGAATCCTTAGGTGGGAGTGACGATGTACTCCTGGAATTTGTGATACAAAGGAAAGGAGAAACTAAGAGAAGTCAAACATACATTCTAGACTTTAGGAGAGCTGACCAGAAAATTTAACAGAATACTGAGCATTATTCCATGGAACTTCTTTGTGTCAGTCTTCTCCCAAAAGCAGATTGGTGTTCAGCCTGACTAGTATGAAGTCAAAGAAGTAACAGGGGAAATGCAACCCAAAAATAGGTAAGTAGTCCAGGAATACCCTGCTACTCTAAATGAATTGAAGCCTCCTGGGCCAAATGAACTACATCCAAGAGTATTGAAGGAACTAGCAGAAGTAATTTCAGAACCATTGACAATAATCTTTTAAAATTCTTGGAGAACAGGAGAAGTCCCAGCAGACTGGAAAGGAAGGCCAATGTTGTCCCTATCTTCAAGGAGGGAAAAAAGAGGACCAAAACAATTACACTCCAGTCAGCCTGACATCAATACCAGGAGAGATTCTGGAGCAGATAATTCAGGAGGCAGTCTGCAATCATCTAGAAAGGAATGTTGTGATTGCTAAAAGTCAATGTGGACTTCTCAAAAACAAGTCATGCCCTACTAATCTTACCTCTTTTTTCAATAGTTACAAGCTTTGTAGATGCAGGGAATGTTGTGGATGTAGCATATCTTAATTTCAATATGACCTTTTTGCAAACAAACTAGTCAAATGTAAACTAGTCAATGCTACTATTAAATGGATCTGTATTTATTTATTTATTTACTATATTTATATACCGCCCCTCTCAACAAACAAACCTAAAGGGTGCTCCCCAATGGTTCCTCTTCATCCTGGAAAGAAGTGACTAGTGGAGTTCGGCAGGGTTAATTCCTGGGCCCAATACTATTCAACATCTTTATTAATGACTTGGATGAAGGTTTAGAGGGCATGCTTATCAAGTTTGCAGATGACACCAAATTAGGAGGGAGAGCTAATACTCCAGAGGACAGGATCAGAATTCAAAATGACCTTAACGGATTAGAAAGCAGGGCCAAAACTAACATCATGAATTTCAACAAGGACAAATGTAAGATAGTACACTTAGGCAGAAAAAATGAAATGCAAAGATACAAAATGGGTGGCGCCTGGCTTAACAACAGTCCATGTGAAAAAGACCTTAGAGTGTTTGTGGACAAGTTGAACATGATCCAACAGTGTAATGCAGTAGCTAAAAAAGGCAATGAGATTTTGGGCTGCATCAAAAGGAGTATCATATCTAGATCGAGGGAAGTCATGGTGCCTCTCTATTCTGCTTTAGTTAGACCTCACCTGGAATACTGTGTCCAATTCTGGGCACCACAGTTTAAAAGAGATATTGACAAGCTGGGATGTGTCCAGAGGAGGGCAATTAAATAATCAAAAGTCTGGAGACCATGCCCTGTGAGGAGCGTCCTAAAGAGCAGGGTATGTTTAGCCTGCAAAAGAGAAGGTTGAGAGAAGATGTGATAACCATGTATAAATATGTGAAAGGGTGTCATATGGAAGTGGGAGCAGGTTTGTTTTCTGCTGCCCTTGAAACTAGGACTCGGAGCAATGGGTTCAAATTACAGGAAAGGAGAAAACACCTGAATATTAGGAAGAACTTCCTGACCAAGTTCTTTTCAGCATTGGAACCTTGCCTCAGAGCGTGATGGAAGCTCTTTCCTTGGAAACTTTTAAACAGAGGCCGGATGGCCATCTGTCAGGTGTAGTTTTATTGTGCTTTTCCTGCATGGCAGGGAGTTGGACTAGGTGGCCCACGTGGTCCTTTCCAATTTTATTCTATGATTCTATAAACAATGCATCCACTTTGCACTGAAGTTGCAATCCTGTATCTGTTTGCTAGAGCATGTCTTACTCCAGATTCAGAGGGCCTTGTGAGTAGACATGGAGGAGATTGAGTTATAAGATCTCCTATTCTGGATAACGCTGAATTGGTTGAAGTGAGAGTTATGTAATCCCACATGAGAAAAGATATATATATCCCCCCACTCATGCAAAGAGCTGGCTGCTTCCAAGCTGGCAGTTCCATAGCCAGCGAAGCAGCAGTGTGACAAGGCACACAGCAGGAAGAATGGGGTCATTCATAGAAGACCCCTCGAAGAAACACAGTTATAGGTAAGCAACCTGTCTTCCTTTGTGGTCACTGCGAATCTCAAGACATGGATGATGAGCAAGCTACTAACCTAAGGAGGTGAGTGTCATGCCACACATGAAAAGATAACTGCCCTTTTCTGGAGGATTCTCATAGAGATGGCCTTCATTTGTTAGTTATTAGATAACCAATGTTCATTTTTATATGTTTTGCTCCTGTAGTATTTGGTCTCTGGTATGCGTTTGAAGAGAGTAAACAATCATATCACTTGGGCATTTTCATTGACCCACTGCTTTTGATTTAATTCTGAGCACTCTATCCATATCCATTTGCACCCTCTCCAGACTTTCTCCCAAGAATTTCACCAACATATTGATTACACTGGGGAACACACTTTTTGGTGCCTCAAAGGTTAGTCCTGTTTCTAGGCATATTTGACCTGCTGATTCTAAAAATGGTTCCAATTTTCCCCTATTGGCTCTATTTTTTTGAGACAGAGAAATATGCGAGCAGAAATATCTGCTCGCCCATAGAAAATCATAGTAACCATTATCTGAGGCTGGATCTACACTGCCATATAAAATCCACATTATCTACTTTGAACTGGATTATATGGCACTGTAGACACAGATAATCCAGATAATCCACATCCCGCCTTGACTACTGCAACGCTCTCTACGTGGGGCTGCCCTTGAAGACGGCCCGGAAGCTTCAGCTAGTCCAGCGCGCGGCAGCCATGTTACTAACAGGAGCAGGACGCAGGGAGCATACAACGCCCTTGTTGTTCCAGCTCCACTGGCTGCCGATCTGCTACCGGGCCCAATTTAAGGTGCTGGTGTTATCCTACAAAGCCCTAAACTGTTCTGGCCCAAAATACCTTTCGGACCGCATCTCGGCCTATGAGCCCACGAGGACCTTGAGATCGTCTGGGGAGGCCCTTCTCTCGATCCCGCCTGCTTCACAGGCACGTCTGGCGGGGACGAGAGAGAGGGCCTTCTCGGTGGTGGCCCCCCGGCTGTGGAACACCCTCCCTAAAGACATGGCTATTTGAGAAAGCATTTAACTGAGTGCTATATTAACTGGTAATGACAAATGGAACGGAATATGGACTACGAGATTGGTTATGATTCTACGATAAGACGGAGCGGATTATTTTAGTGTAATTAGATGATTGTGTATTAGTGATATGTTGGTTTTTTCGTTATAGCTTATTGTAAATTGTCTTTTATATGTTGTACACCGCCGTGAGTCGCCCTAGGGCTGAGAACGGCGGTTAACAAATGCAGCAAATAAATAAATAAATAAATAAATAAATAAACCAAATAATGTGGATTATCTGCTTTAATAATCTGGATTATATGACGGTGTAGATCCAACCTATGAAACAAGAGCCAATGCAGTCTATCCAATGCAATTTTCTGAATCGGCACCCCAAATAACCTTAGGAACAGACCTAAAAACCAAGACATCAAGGCATTTTGTTTTCTGGTTCTCAGCCTGTGGGTCCTTGGGTGTTTTGGCCTATAACTCCCAGAAAGCCCAGTCAGTTTACCAGCTATTGGGATTTTTGGGAGTCAAAGGCCAAAACGTCTGGGGATCCACAGGTTGGGAACCACTGCTCTAGTATGTTCCTGTTGTTCTTGAACTCCCCTGCATTTTAAACAAAATGCTGTCTCTTTTGCCCCATCAATGCCAGAACATCTTAATCTTGTTCACACTCTTGTTTTAATGTGTACTGTTTTTCCAGCTCCTTTCTTTCTTTTAAAGTGCTCAACTTTTTCACATGCCTGCCTCATTTCAAGTGTCATCTGTGATAGGGTTAGTTTGACTTCTATCAGTTCTTCTCTTAGTTACATTCTAATCTAAATTATTTTTTTTAGATTGCTCTCCATATTTGTTATTTCAATCGTTATCTCTTGTATTTCCTTCATCAAGATTATGCTTATGTCTCCTGTTTTTAAAGGCACACCTGCAGATCCTCTCCTCGCTTCTTGTCCTAATTTCAATCTATTTGTCACTATGTTTTAATTTCTTAGCTCTTCCTTTTCTTCTCTATCTTGTCTTCCTTCCTTCTTTTTTGCCTTCTTCCTCCTCTATTTCATCTCTTCCACTTTCTTCTTCATCTTCTTCCTTTTCTTCCAACTTTCTCTCTTCATTTTCACTCTTTCATCCTTTTTTACTTTTCCTCTCCTCTTGAATGTGGAGAGAAAAGAGAAAACCCAAAGTTCTAAAAAAAAAAGTCAAATAATTGAAGATTTTAAAATGCAGGAAAAGATTATGTATATAGTAATGATGCTAATAATAATAATAGTAATAATAATAATAATAGAGTAGAGTGAAAATAAAAGTATCATCCTCCAAGAGCAAATCGATAATATTCCTCAGAGAGAAAAAATACTAAAAATTAAAAAGAGTGGGGATATATGTGTGCATGTGCAAAAGAAAATCATTCAGGCAACAAATATGATAAATATTTTATTTTAATATAAAAAATAAAAATGTTAACAAACTGAAACATTGTTAAAAACAAAAAGAGGGAAATGAAAATAATATAAATACTAATAAGTAGTATAATAAAATTAAATTAAAAAGAAAAAGAAAAAAACAGAAGAAAAAACATTTTTGAAAGCAAAGGCAAAGATATTTAGATAGGCAAATGTATGAGAGGAAAAGGTTGTGAGAAAAAATATAAAGAAAAAATAAAATAGAGGGGTATAATAATAACAATAATTATGGAAATGGATACAGAAAATCAAAATATGCAATAGTAGTTTAATACAAAAATAGCATTAATCTTCCCAAAAAGGACAGCCCAGAAAATATTGGTTCAATAACAAGATGCATAATATCGACTATAAAATTAATTATAGTAATACTGAATATGAACAATTTAGGATTTTGAAAAATTTAATACTAATGTTATAAGGTAAAAAAAATCTCCAAAGTACTAAGTGAATGATACTACTATTAAAATGATAATAACTGTGTTCTACCCAAGTTCAGATTCCAAATTCCAAAAACCAAGAAACACATAAAAGCAGAGGGGGTTAAGGAAAGCATAGGGACCATCAGTCTTGGGCAGCTTCAGGACTGACGCGGAGAAGACATGCTCTGAGACAACATTGCTAGGAGTCAAGACCAAGAGTGGGAAAGGCAAACCAATTGATTTGGTTGTCATGCATCTCTCACATGCCCATCATGACATAGACAGCAGTAGGGATTGTTCCAGTACTTATGTGGGAGCAGTACTCCCCATAAAGTGAGCAACTGTGATAAAGAACAGTCAACACTCATGGAAGCGGATCACCTTGAAACCCACAAAACCGGTGACGAAAACCAGGAGCAAAAGTGACTGTGCTGGATCCAACATGGGGGCCTCAACTAAGCTGGGGTGCGGGGGGAGAATGGCAGTCAGTGGTGCTTCCTATAACAAGATTTCATGCACCACTGACATCTTGGAGAGGGCTGGAGTCACTGTTTGTGAGGCTAATCCCTGTGCTTCTTCTCGTGCTTTTTGCAAGAATGGTCTGACGTTACCAATTTCACCAATCTCCCTGGTGTTGTGTGTTTCTTCACCATGACCTCAGGCTTGATGGTCTTGGCTTTCTTGGAAATGGAAGTGGAGTCCTGAAATGAGCGTTTGGTGGCTTTTCGAATGGTTGAAGTAGATGGTGCCTGGAAGGTGGAAGTTGACGCCATCGAGGCTGGGACCGAGGAAGGCTTCGGATTTGAGGCCAAAGCCAAAGGAGTTGGAGAGGCCATTTGCAAAGATGACTTAGACCTTGTCCGGGGTATCACAACCATTTTGGATGCTGCTGGAGTTGAGACCAAGACGTCCTTTTCTAACGTCACAGGCTTGGAGGTTGCAGGCTTGGCAGTAGCCAGATGGTCTGAGCTTGAGCAAGGCTTCGATACTGACATGGAATCAGACTTCACTGATGCCTTTGATGGCCCTGGTGTTTTCGATGCCAATTTTGGGGACACCATGATTGAAGGAAACAAGGCCTCTTCATACAGATAGGTTTTGAGGAGTGATTTCCGATCCCGCCTTTCCTGTGAGGTGAACGCCCGGCAATGAACACAGGCATGCATGACATGCCCCTCACCAAGACAAAGGAGGCACTTCTCATGACCATCCTTTTCCGGTATCTTCGTTCCACACTTGACACAACACTTGAAGGATGGTGTTGAAGGCATCTTGAGAACAAACAGCAAGCCAAAGAGGACAAGAAACCAGCAGAGAAGCCGTAAAGGTCAAGCCAAAGACGAGAGAAGACCAAACCAAATCCTAAATCGAAAGGAAAGCCGACAAACAATCCAGATTCAAGAACAAAGTAAAGTGAAAACAGACACACACTGGGAGCAGTTTCCTTCAATGCTGCTGCTGCAACGGATGAAACGAACGGTCAGCTTGGTGGCAGTTGACCCTTTATACGCACAGAAAGAGTTCTAGAACGTTCTGAAAGTTCTGTGTAGGAGACCCATGTATGTGATTTACAGGGATCAGAAAAAGGGGACATAATGTCCCATATGAATTAGACCAGGTAATGTGATTGGATAGATATGCATTAAAAGAAAAACTTTGGAAACAACGATTACTAAATTACATCTTTGGTCAATCTTAATGTTCTCTATGTATTGGGATGACCTACAACTAGATGTCTGGGGCTACATTTTACCAAACCCTTGAAGGCTGCACACACCTCCTGTGTCCACCATTCCCATGCCTAGGGTACAGTTGGCAGTTTGGGCCAAAAACTGGAGGCACAGCACTTGCCTAGAGCAAGCATTTGTCCTATTACTACAATCATTAGCAGCAGTGTACCATTTCAGAACATGGTTGTTTCATTTCCTTGAGGAAATGCCAAAACTTCAGCCTGGCAACCTCAGTATGGAAAGCATGTGGAAGTAACTTTGGGTTTTAGTTTAGTTTTTGTTCCAGGCCAATCGATTGTACACATTGGTGGGATATGAATGTTGGGTGGACCTGGGTAGGAGGCTATTTTTAAATAAGTAATTAATAACAGGCAGAGGTTTTAGCCCTAATGTCATATTTTTAATGTATTGTCAAAGGCTTTCATGGCTGTAATCACTGGGTTGTTGTAAGTTTTTTGGGCTATGTGGCCATTTTTAATCTTCCTCATCCCTCCTATTGAAGCCTGTCTCTTGCTTAGGGAATAACTATGCTAAAGATCCATTTCATCCTTCTTGAGCTGACTTCCTCCTATGGATGTTTTGGGATTTCCAAGTTTGATGACTCAATTAAAATTCTCTGCCAGAGAACCCTACTGCTCTTTCCTGGCCTATAGCAGTACATTCTTGGCATTTCAGCAATCTACAAAGAGAAGATTCCATAAGATGTATTCATGACAATTATGTGAAATTAATATTTCTATTTATTGTTCAAATTTATATTTGCTCACCCATCTTTTCTATTTTCAATCAACCTATTGCAGCAGATAAAACACATTTATGCACTTATTAGGACAGCTGGCTTTTCATATCTAATGGAGACTCCCATGATCCCTCTATCCTTTGGGTCTTTTCTGAAGTATCTGCTACATATAAAATATTAATGTAAGAGAGTGGCACAATTTGGACTATTGTCCTTTCTTGCAAGTTGGGAGGAGGAGACTTTCTGAATGGCTCTATTACCTTATCTACAAATCTGCCTGTCAGAAAGAATACAGGGCTCGAGAAAAAGTTCAACTAAACTCAGCAATTACTTTAGAGCCAGCTTGATGTAGTGGTTAAAGCAGTGATTCCCAACCTGTGATTCGTGAACCAAGAACTAAAATACGATCTGCAGCCTCACCATTACTACATTGTTGCAACGAGAGCGACTGGTCTCGCAAAACCCTCTTATAATGCTGCGGCAACAGGGATGTTGGGAGGAGAGAGGGTGACTACCCACGAAAGGCACAACAACAAGCCTCTTGACTGCTGCTTCTCGTGCTTCTCTCTCCTCGAGTGGAGCTGTTCCACGTGGCACCTGGAAGTGGGGGCACTTTGGTGTCTTTGTTTTTAGGCCTGTTCCTGGGGCTATTTGGGGTGCTGATTCAGAAAATTGCATTGGATAGACCACATCAGCTCTAGATTATTAAATATAGTTTTCTGTGGGTGAGCAGATGGCAACTACTGGATGGTATATGTTCTGTATCAGAAACTAAAGCTGATGTGGTTTATCCAATGAAATTTTCTGAATTAGCTCTCCAAATAACCAAACCGAATCTAAAGTTGACCAAAAACTGATTCGTAACCCTTTTGGTACTAATGTTGGAGAATGGTCCCTGGTCAGAAAAAGGTTGGGAACCACTGGGTTAAAGCCATGGACTATGACTTTGCAGGCCAAGGTTTGAATCCCAGCTTGATCATGGAAACCCACCTGGTGACTAAGGTAGGTTTTACTCTCTCAGCCTCAGAAGAAAACAAAGGCACTCCTGAAGAAATCGTGACAATAATATGCTCTTGATAAGTTCACTTTATGGCCACCATAAGTTGTAAATGTCTTGGAAGGCACTCAACAACACAGCTAAGACATGTCAACAGTTCCTATTGTTCACTTCTTTTAACAAGAGTTTACCTTATGTTCCGATTTTACATTTTAAAAACAATTTATTATTTCAATATAATAATTAGATCTCTTATGTTCAGTCAAGTCAGGAAAACCATACGCTGGAACAATCTTGTGCTGGACCACCTTAACGATCAAGGACCAAACTTTGTCACATATTGTTACATTATAGCAACTAACTTCTCACATAGCATATTCCACTTGTTGTGTAATTTGTAATCTGTACATGTTCTCAGCAAAGCTGTTGTCACTGCAGAGGTTTCGCTGGGACAGAATTTGCTGCCAATAAGATAATCATTGAGTTCATCACACATGGTTGGTGGTAGCCAAAACTGAGGCACGTCAATATGGCAAGTTTCAATTTTGCCATTTTTGATCTCCATATTTATCTTAATTTCAACACTAGATTGTTCGTGTACTATGTTAAAAGATGTACTAATACTGAACTTTGGTGTTTTGCCATACAACCAATCCCAAGCTTGAAGTTCTCTTGCTTTGTCCTTAATCCCATGAAATTCTGTTTCATCAGATGGATTTATAAGAATTATATGGTTATTGCTTTGATGGCGTGAAGCATATTCTTCAGCAATGGCATCCACGAGCATCTCACAGTTTAACGTTGGGTCTTCTTCAAAGAGGTTCTTCACTAAGGCAGGCACACTTGGAGTGGCGTTGCTTTTGATCCCATTGTAGGGACTCTTTAGCACGGTTGATAAAACAAATGAATCCACGCTACATAGCAAAGTGCAATGGTGATAAGCGGCAGCTCTCCCTAATTTTGCAGCTGTTCCTGAAATCTTAAAAATCCCATTTAACAAGAGATCGTATCTTTCAGTCGCCTTCACATCTAATTGGGGTCGAAGGGCTTTTAAAGCTTTAACAACTAATTTCAAATTTTCCATTCTTTCATATTTTTTCCGATTGGTAAAGAAAGTGAGGTTGATATTGCCAGGATCGTGGTAAACGGTGCCTCCCCCACTTCTCCTTCGAGCGAGTTTTATGCCTTTCTGCCTCATGAATTTGAGATTACATTCCTGCCAGGGATTCTGGTGCCTGCCAATCACCACCGTAGAAGAATTCCTCCACAGGAAAAGAACCTGTCTGTTCTCTAAATCCATATTATCATGGATCCAGTCCTCTAAAGCCAAATTCTCATAAATGTCCTGGGAAACAGACTGTAGGACCAGCCCTCCCCTTGATGCGTGCTGGAAACCAGCATTTGGGACTTTGAAAACATGGTATAATGGGAAGCACTTCTTCAGAGATAACTGAAGGATCATGTTTCAGGGAAATCCAATGATCAATTTTCAAAAATTGGCACTTTTGCATAGTCTGTTCCTCTAATAAAAATGTATCTTTTCAAACCATAGTTCCAGTGTCATCCTTTTCAAAAAGCACAGGAAACAATCTTGTCAACTGGATGATTTTGTACAATTTCTCTTTTTCCTGATGAGTAGACAATGGAATATTAAACACTGGAGGAATGAAGGAAATTACTTATTTCTTTTGTGTGCATCAGTGGTAACCTAAGGAGAAGAACACAGAGTATTTATTATTTATTTATAAATAGTTAATTCAATTAATGCTATACCACTACACTGCAGTATTATTAGAAATATTACATGCAATATATAATATACAATTATTATATTGTATTATTAGTAGCATTATATTGAATTACATTATAATGTTATTATCAATATTATATGTATATACAATATTTTATATTATTAGCCTATCACTGCCTCCTAAGGGGCTTTACCTACAACACTAACTGGTTTGTGTAAACTCAGAAATTGAGGAAAACTTTCATCCTTCATGTGCCTCCCATGGTTGCAGCAACCTTGGTTTCAGAACCAACTGGCCCAACATCCCTTTTTGCTAGAATGCAACAGTATCAGAAGATCAACATCTTTTGGGCTCCTCATCTAAGCTTCCTCCCTTGATATCGTCATTCAGTTCCATAGTGGAGAATACTACACACACTTGATAATCTCAGGATATAAGCATGGCCAGGGCTGCAGCCTCAAGGCAGAATCCGAACCCAGTCCTGAAGGCACTGCTACCTGGGCAGCGAGTCCTTAAAGTGGTAGGCGACCCAAATTACCCTCTCAGGGGCGCTCAGTTCGGGAAGGGAGCGATCCACCTTCTCCTTCTCTTTGTGGCTCTCTGAACCGGGACTCGGCTCTTCGGCAGCGCAGCCGAAAGTTTCCGGAAAGACCCGAGCGCCCGCAGCACCAGGAAGTCGGACCGATCCATTTGCATGTAGAGATACGAAATAGAAAAGAGGCGTACATCAGGTAGGGAACTTCCGGCCATCTTTGCTATTTCTTCATGCGGGAAGTGAGCTTGGCCCGAAGGAAAGGAGGTAAAGCCGGGATTTTTTGAATAGTTTGCGCATCTCTGCTGCTCTCTCCTCTGTTGAGATCGCACTTCTCAAAATGTAGGTTATATTTCGTGGCGTTTTATCTTAAACAAACCTTGAACTATTTTGTGCAGTGGAAAAAGTGCTTTAATGTTCCTAAAATTATGTCAGACTACACAGGGAAGCCATTGAAATCCACAAGCATATGGACAATCTCAACAGAAAGGAGGGAGATATGAAAATAAACAAAATGTGGCTACCAGTATTTAAAAAACTAAAAATCAGGACAGTAAATAGAGGAACACTTAATAATGATAATAAAATAAAACAGAATCCCAGACAAGACTCAACCAGGGCCAGCTAACACCTCCCAACGAAGGATTCCTCCAAGCAGGAAGCAGCCAGGCTTTGAAGCGACAAGGCCATTCAATGCTAACCAAAGTGGCCAATTGCAATATTCACACTTGGCTCAAGACGACGAGTTCTTTTTCCCACCTTGGACATTCCAGATATACATACACCACACTTGCCTCATTTCCAACACACTTCTGAACAAACCTCTGAGGATGCTTGCCATAGATATGGGTAAAACAGCAGGATAGAATGGTACTGGAACATGGCCAAGCAGCCCGAAAAACTCAAAGCAACCCAATCACATTCTTCATTTTCAAAGGAAATAAATAATTTTCTAATACGATTTGCTCATACCATTAAATGTAAATATCTTTATGATGAAAAATTCAACAGGGTATTGAAAACAAGACTTGAGTCATTTAATTTAACTCTTTTATTATTTTGGCTAACTTTTCCAATTAACATATATACATAAAGTATCATGTCATATATTACACATTTTAGCAGAATATCCTTGAACCTTTGTAACATCAGGAAATATAAATAACTTCCAAACTATCATTTCCTTTATGTTCTGTAAACCCTGGGCATTATTGCTGATATCTTCTCGCCGAGTGTCTGCATTATTTTGAATCCTCTGTGGTATTTTTTTCCCTGTAACTTGGAAAAAGTTCGTCATAGGTCCTAGACATATTTCCTCGTTTTTTGGGGGGAAATGATCATTTATTGCCGATTTTCCAGGATTTGTGTCATTTTGAATTATAATTATTAGAGTATTCGTTTTACTGCAGCATTTTCCGATTATGTAGTTAGCGTGCATATACAGGAAACGACCACGCTATCTTGAAATGCCAAGTAAATGAAGATGTCCTATAAGACTGTCCTTTTTACCCTACGTGTGGGAAAAAAAACTATTAGAATGCTTGATTTAATTTAATTTACTGCTGGAAGTAATATTAGAAATTGATGAAAAATAATGCTCTTTATTACAGTTAAAGTGCATTGGCTATACATAAGTAATACCCTTGGCAGTCACTGTTGCCAACTTATTGCATTTACATAAACAATTACCATTTGATGCAGGCGAAACGTCAGGAGAGAATGCCTCTAGACCATGGCCATATAGCCTGAAAAGACCTACAATAACCTACCATTTGTTTATTTCTCTTACTTTATTTATGTCGTCATTATCATATGCAACCTATTTAACTCAATTTATGTATATATCACCTATGTATATGTCGTAATAAAGCTTTTATCTTTGTAAATCACAACCACAAGTTTTTATTTCTCGAAACCTTCCAGAATTCTATTTTTGAACATTGTCCATATATATGGTATGTATAAAATCATATATGGTATGTATAAAATCAATGCTATTAAATATTTCATATCAACACATACCTCACCACTTTGTATAAGAAACTACATTAAATTTGAGTTAATTTAGAAAATATTGGTAATGGTGTTATAACAAAAAATAAAATTGTCATAGTATTGAGGCATAATATCCCTTGATGTTATGCTGTGGTCCAACTATACTTTGAATTCCATAATCAAACATATCTAACATAAATACTATACAGCC
The DNA here is from genome assembly GCF_037176765.1 of Anolis sagrei. Taxonomy (NCBI): domain Eukaryota; kingdom Metazoa; phylum Chordata; class Lepidosauria; order Squamata; family Anolidae; genus Anolis; species Anolis sagrei. The sequence continues at coordinate 102,645,728 of NC_090023.1, read as the reverse complement.
ACTTACTAACCCGTCAGGTTAGTAAGTGGGTTGTTACTTACTAACCCGTCAGAGATAACCATCTAGAATGCAAAACTTTTCATGGTGTGATGGTCAACATGCTCAAAGTATTAATGGCTCTTCCTTTTGAAAAGGCTGGTGCTACTGATGCCAAATCCCCCAATGGGTTGGCTCTGGCAGCAGCTTGCCAAGCAAGTCTCCTAGATACAAATTCCCTCTGCTAATATGTATACAGGATGCAGAAAACCTTGAGGCATATTTCTTCATCTCCCTTCATCCAGTTGCTTTGGAAAGATCATCAGAAAATTAAAATCGTGTTTCTATTGCCTTTAATGGAACATCAGTCAACCACACCTTCTACCAGTGTACTCCATTTGATCCTCCACCACTTCATTTTCCCCCTTCCAGTTAGGATCTCATGCCTATGAAGCATACTTAGTCCATGGGCTGTTTGAGATTTGGTTTTGTTAGTTTTGCTGTTTTAAAGGTAATAGAAATACAATTTGAACTCTGGGTGGTCTATCAGACCTTTTATATTTCTGCAAACAGCTTTTTTTCTCCATGTCAGGAGACACTTGAGAAACTGCAAGTCACTTATGGTGTGAGAGAATTAGCCGTCTGCAAGGATGTTGCCCAGAGGACGCCTAGATGTTTTACCATTCTGTGGGAAGCTTCTCTCGTGTCCCTGCACGAGAAGCTGGAGCTGACAGATAAAAGCTCACCCCGCTTTCCAGATTCAAACTGTCGATCTTTCGGTCAGCAGTCCTGCTGGCACAAGTTTTTAACCCATTGTGCCACCAAGGGCTCTTTGTAAACAACTGATTTATTTATTTATTTAGAACATTTATACCCCGTCCTTCTTGAACTCCAAGGAGGGACTCAGGACGGCTTCCCACAGGCAACAATTCAATGCAGACACAATATAAAACACATAATAAACTACAGCCAAATATATAAAAATAGATATATACAATTCGCCAGATTATCCAAATTAGTCCAAATTGCGGTCAAATAAAATCTTATCTTCACCAGTAAAATCAGTCTATTATGCAAATACTTGATCCCGTTGTCAGGATTTAAGTTTCTTCTGGGAGGTCAGGAGAGAGGGGGCAGAATTAAACCTCATTAGGGAGGGAGTTGCACAGTCGAGGGGCCACTACGGAGAACGTCCTGTCTCTCATCCCACCAAATGTGACCATGTATCTTGATGCTTCCCTCGTCTCCACAACCGTTCTGTTTATGTTTTGATTTCGGGTGTTCCTGATTATGTTATTGGGAAAATTCTGGGATATTTGGGGGGGGGGGATTCATAATTTGGAACCCGGGTTTCATTTTTTGTTTCAGTAGGATTTGGTCCATTGGTGCCAATGAGGAAAGTGTAGAGGCTCGTTTCTCTGTGATTGTTACAGCTATCAGGGTAAATCTTGGCACTTAAGTGGCTGAGGGGGGAAAGGAAGGGGCCCGAGGCTGTTAGGAATGGTGGGAGTTGGAGTCCAAAATACCCAGAAGGCCCAAGTTTGCCCAGGCCTGGGCTAGACAACAGAGTCCCCTGAAAGCAAGCTCTTAATGGGCATCAGCTGCGCCAGCTGCACCTGTACCTTGGGAAGCCGGATCTGGCCACGGTGGTCCACACTCTTGTTACATCCTGAATAGATTACTGCAACGCGCTCTACGTGGGGTTGCCTTTGAAGACTGTTCGGAAACTTCAATTAGTCCAACGGGCGGCGGCTAGATTACTCACCGGAGCATCATACAGGGAGCATACCACCCTCCTGCTATGTTAGCTCCACTGGCTGCCAATCCAGTTCCGAGCACAATTCAAAGTGCTGGTTTTGACCTACAAAACCCTTTACAGCTCTGGCCCAGCATACCTGTCCGAACGTATCTCCTTCTACGTCCCACCTCGGAGTTTAAGATGTTCTGGGGAGGCCCTGCTCTCAGCCCCACCTTTGTCACAAGTGAGACTGGTGGGGACAAGGGACAGGGCCTTCTCGGTGGTGGCCCCTCACCTGTGGAATGCACTCTCCGGGGAAATTAGGTCATCAACATCCCTCCTCTCTTTCAGAAGGAAGTTTAAAACCTGGATATGGGACCAGGCCTTCAGGTAAGCTGGCAGATGGATAAAAGACAATGACGACCAGAGTAGGAATGGACAATGACAATGCTGGATGGATTATGGATTTATGAATTGTCGAACATTGACCACAAAATGATTTTATTGATGCAATTGTATTGATGTGTTTTAATTAGTTATAACTGTTGTCGCTATATTGAAATTTGTATACTGTATTTTGTGAATTGTTGGGCATCGAATTGTGCCTTTTGTAAGCCGCCCTGAATCCCCCCTCCAGGGTTGAGAAGGGCGGGGTAGAAGCACTCCAAATAAATAAATAAAATCAGTGCTCTATAATCACATATACACATGAGTACTACAAAGTCCTGTAAACCAGTATTCAAAAGGGGAAGTAGTGTGTTGTATTTGTATGCGTTGAGGGTGTCCTATGAATGTCAAAATAAGGACTCTGGGAGTTTCAACCCAGCCGTGGAAACCCACTGGGTGGCCTTGGGCAAACCACATTCTCTTAGCCTAAGAAGGAAGGCCATGGCAAACCCTTCTCTAAATGACCCACCCGAGTGAGGGACAGCTCTATCCAACTTCAAAGGCCCCCTCTCTATGATCTTCCTTCTGGGCTTCCAATGGAACTTCGGGTGGGAGGGGGAGGGAGAGAGAGAGAGAGGGTGCACGCGCCAGCCTCGAGAGAAGCGCCTCGGCTCATTCTCCGAGCGGCGTTCCAGCGGAAGCCACGGTTGGAGAGGCGAGCGAGCGGGGGGCGGGGGCGCGCGCCCTCCCGCCAATAAAGGAGGGGAGGAGGAGGAGGGAGGCGGGGCCAAAAGAGGAGGCGCCCCACTTGCTCGCTTTCGGCTCACAGGTAATTTATTCACTCCCAGAGCCGGAGGAGGAGGAGGAGGAGGAGGAGGGCGCGAGGCGTTGCGCGTTGCCAAGGAGACGCGGAGGAGGATGGTCCGGAGAAGGAAGAAGGGGGCGTGATTAAAAGCAGGGAGGGGCGGGGCGTCCAATTAAAGCGCAAGCCACGCCCCTTTTTCCGCACAGGGGGGCGGTCACGTGGCTGCAAGACGCCTTGAGGGAGATGAGTGAGGGAGAGGCGGTTGAGGGAGATGAGAAGGAGAGGAGGGATTATCGCCTTTAAGCAGTTTCCACCTGGCTTGGAGGGAAGGAGGGAGGGAAAAGGAGGAGAAGGAGCGGGCCAGGCTGAGGAGGAGGAGGAGGAAGCATAGAGTGAGTTGCAGGAAGGAAAGAAGGCTTGCAGCACAGTCGCCATGACCTCCAGAAGGTGCCCTGGGCGCAGGAGGAAAAAAACAGAATTTCCCTCCAAGGTACAACGGGGAAGGTGGCCGTTAGAAGGCCCCCAACTGGCTTCTCAAGGCCGCCTGCATTGGGAACTTCGGGGTTAACTGCACAAAGTGACAGAGGGCGCGTCTCCACTGTAGAATGAATGCAGTTTGACAGCCCTTTAAAATTACCAATGCCTCTAATGCTGTAGGGTCGTGGCAGTTGTATTTCTACAGGGTCTTTAGCCTTCTCTCAAAGAGTGCTGGCTCCTCACCAAACTACAACTCCCAGGAGTCTGTACCAGTGAGCCATGGCACTTCAAATTGGTGCCCAACTTCATTCTTTCTCTGGAACTCTCTGCCCCGGAGTGTGGTGGAGGCTCCTTCTTTGGAAGCTTTTAAACAGAGGCTGGATGGCCACCTGTCAGGGGTGATTTGAATGCAATATTCCTGCTTCTTGGCAGGGGGTTGGACTGGATGGCCCAACTCTTTGATTCTATGATTCTACAGTAGAGATGCACCCAGAATAAGCTATTCTTGTTTAGTTGATTGGAAGAGACATGTGTTTGCAATCCCTAAAGTCCCAGGTAATAGTATGATAACTGGGTCCAGAAGCTGTTTGCGCAAGAGAGACTCAAGTAATGTAAGCCAAGCCAGAGACAGATAAGAGTTCTTTAATGGAGAAACCCTTACCTTAACCCTAACCCTGAACCATACCGTAAGCCTAAGCCCTTACCCTAACCTTTACTATAAGCCAAAACCTTACGCTAACCCTAACCCTAAACCATACCCTAACCAGAGGAGAGTCTTCTCCTCTGTGGCCCCCTGACTCTGGAAGTCACTGCCCAGAGAGATTAGGAAAGCCCCTATCTTAGAAACATTTAAAAAGAATCTCAAGACCTGGCTCTGCCATTGCGCATTTGGAGAGTAGTCACATAATCTTAAGCTATTGCTCCCCTCAACATTCTTGTCCTAGGAGTACACCCCCCCCCCCGCATCTATCACCCTGTCTCTCTATGAGTTCTCCCTTACAAATAATTCTGCTCCTTTATCTCACCCTGAGTTTTTAAATCATTTTATGTACATGTGGCCCACTCACTGTCATTATGTTTTGTTTACTGCTTTTTTATGTTTTGTGTATATTGTTTTATATTTATATGTTTTGTACTTTACTGCGATGTTATTTATTTTATTGTAATTTGTATTTTATTGTATTGTAATTTGTTGTTTGGGCTTGGCCTCATGTAAGCCACCTCGAGTCCCCATTGGGGGAGGTAGTGGCGGGGTAGAAATAAAGTTTAATAACAAATAAGGTTATTAATAATAATAACTTTACCCTAACGATAACCCTAACCCAAACCCTAAACCTTGCCCTAACCCTTACCCTAAGCGTCCCCTCCTTTCTATCCTTCCTTTGCTCTCCCCGCTCTCACTCCGACCCCTTTCTTCCCTTATTCACAGCTGCATTTGCAGCATCTCCGTAATGCTCGGAGCTTCCGGACCCAGCTATCATACTATCACCAAGTCCCATTCTGAGTAGCAACTGAAATGTCTCTCCCCGCTTCTGCGAACAGAGTTGAGGGAAGAAGATAATAAGGGTAATAGTACAGCAAGCAGCCAATGTTTCTTCTATTTCCTTTCGGATTCTTTTTTAAAATCTATCCCAAGTAGACTACTGCAACGTGCTCTACGTGGGGTTGCCTTTGAAGACTGTTTAGAACCTTCAAGTAGTCCAACAGGCACTATCCAGGTTCCTTACTGGAGTGGGATACAGGGAGCACACAGCCTCCCTGTTAGACCAGTCCACTGGCTGCCAGTCTGCTACCGAGCACAATTCAAAGTGCTGGTTTTGGCCTTTAAAGCCCTAAACAGTTCTGGCCCAGCTTACCTGTCCGAACTTATCTCCCCCTATGAACCATCTCGGAGATTAAGATCGTCAGGGAGGCCCTGCTCTTCGCAGGCACAACTGGTGGGGACGAGAGACAGAGCCTTCTCAGTGGCGGTCCCTAACTGTGGAACTCCCTACCCAATGAAATTAGATCATCCCCTCCCTCCTGACCTTCAGAAAGAAAGTGAAGACATAGATTTGGGACCAAGCCTTTGGACAATAATTCTGAGTGAAATGAATGACTATAGAACAATGCAATTAAATGACTGGAATGGCTTTTGCAATATGCCTTTGGATTGTGTGATTTTAATTAATTGTTTTGAGATTGATATGTTTTTAATTATTTGGTTTTCCTGTATATGTTTGTATCATCCTATACATGTATATACAGCATTGAATTATGCCTTTTTTTGTGAACCACCCTGAGTCGCCTTTGGAGTGAGAATAGCAGGATATAAATGCAGTAAATAAACAGTAAATAAATATATTCTTTAGAAGATAGTGAGCCATTGGTATCTAATGGGGTTTGGTTCCAGGATACCAAGCCCTATTATATACAATGATGTAGTAGAACAGTGTTGCTTATATAAAATTTGGTTTGATTTTGGGATTTGAGATTGGGGGAGAGGAAAGGGAGATATTTTAAAATTGTGGATGGTTGAATCCGTAGATACTGAATCCGTTGACACAGAAGAGTAAATATTTTACTGGATTGAACTAGCCGTTGAATTCTTAGTCAAAACAAACGCTACTGCCATGGTGATTGACAACCATCTATTGTGTCCAACAAAAAGTAAACTCTACGTGGATCATGTGGCACTGTTGACAAATCCTTTTCATGTTTGCAGTTCATTGGATCTAAAACAATCAGTTTTATTCATTAAAACTAATAGATGCCTTTTAAAATTATTCTCTTTACCTAGAAGTAAATCCCTTTGAACCTCTTTCTACATGAGTTCTGAATAGATAGTAACAGACTTGCACAGTTAATTTATTTATCTAATGTCATCATATGAATCCAGGAAATAAGGGTGTAAAGCGCCCATGTAAACAAAACACCTCCGTTATGTACTTAAATATCCCCTTAAGAGGATAAAGCTTTGGTTTATCAAAGCCATGCATTCTCAAATGCTCACACCCCTCTGTGGAAAAGGAAGGGAGCAATTTAATGCTTAAGATTTCATAGCACTTGTATTTCTACGTGTTGATATTTATATGCTCATATACATATTTTCAGTTATTTACAAGGTTGATATTTGAAGTTCTTAGTAAGCAGATAGATAAACAGAAAAGGTTTGTTATCTGTAATAGAACCAAATATAAGCTCATGAATTGAAAAGTATGCCATTTCCTTGTTTTATTTTACATGTGAATGTGAAAAACAGTCCCCTATTTCATTCTTTACATACCCTTACAGAGCAATTCTAAATTGGAGATGGAGTATCATGAATTTCCACAGCAGAGTTTTCAAAGAGGTAGCTGCGTTAGTCTGTTTAAGTATAAAAAGAGGGAAGATGCCTCATTGTGCCATTAAGATGAATACATCTATTAAGCTTTTGTGGACTATTATCCACTTTTTCAAATGTGTAGCAGAACAATGTCTGCTGAAATCCACACCAGAAGAACTATCACTACCTAGTGTTTCTATTAATCTCAAGTGTTGATTTTGTTCCTTCTTGCCCCAATCAGTGGTTGCATCAATAGGAGGAAAATAACTGTCGGCGCATCTACGCTGTAAAATGAATGTAGTTTGACACCTCTTTAACTGCCATGACTGAATGCTATGGAATCCAGAGAGTTGTAGTTTTACAACAGTGCCCTTAGCATTCTCTTCCCAAGTGCCTCACTAAACTAAAACTCCCAGGATTCAAAAGCATTGAACTATGGAGATTAAAGTGGGATCCAACTGCATTCATTCTAGAGTGTAGATGCACCTTATGCCATCTTCAGAATGCAAACCATGGGCATGTCGGAGGAATGAGGGTAGTTTTGATCTTGGGGGAGCCGAAGCTGCCTCTCCATCGCCTCTATCTTTTGGTTGTTGCTGTTGATAGGACAGCAAGCATTAATATTTTCTATGCATGGAGCTTTCTGTAAACATACCTGGGATGGGGCCTCAGAAATTGGGGGTATTGCCCTGCTGCACATGCCAGCTGTATCTAAAACTCAATAGTCATTCAACCAATATTCAGCATTGGTTTATGTTGATCCATCTCTTGGGGTTAAGTTACTTCCATATAAGCCTGCATACAGTTGGACTGCCTGTCTAGGTTCCATCGCAATACAGCTCTATTTTGTCTTTTTAAAAACCCCTTATAGATTAATGATAACCCAATGCCTGGTAACTTTTCCCAGTAAGAATTGCATATTTATCCTGTTCAGAGTAATACCAAACATATATAAAGAACAAGCCTTCATGCACACAATGAAACTTATTTTGAGTTGTATGGAAGCAAAGTAGACTCACTGACCACAGAATCCCAATCAAAGGACAGCTGTTGGAGGTGCCACCAAAAAAGATGTTGGAAAGCACACAATTGCAATATTTTTATATTTGTAGCTATTTCTGTATCTGTATCTGTCTGCCTATCCACATGCGCGCGCATGCACACACACACACATACAAACGAGAAAGCACTGGATTGCTATGAGTTTCCAGATTCATTTACTTGGAAAGCTAATTTTTCAGATTAATAAAATACATTTTTCCGTAATTATTTCAGTGCTTCAATATCTTGAATTCTTTTGCCTATTATAAATAATGCTTTTATTTAGAGAGGAGGTAGAGTGGACATAGCAATACAGTAGAATATGCAATCATTTTCACCATAGTCGTGAATATTTATCTAGAGCTCAGAAATTCAGAGTTAAAGCATCCCTAGTACATGAATGTCAATCTACAGCTTGAAAATGTTCATTGAGGGAGAATTCACTATCCCATAGGTATTTGGCTGATTATCAAACTGCTCTTACTATATAGATATACCTCCTAATATTCAGCAACAATTAAATGTTCTATAACTTAAGGCCACTGTGTCCCGTTCTGTCTTGTGGAGTAACAAGCAAGTCTTTGTCTTTTTTGGCGTGGCATGTCTTCAATTATTTGAAAGTGTTATAATTTCCTTCTTTGGTCTCACCTCCCCCCAAGCCGAACACATACAGTTCACTCAACCTTTCCATATAAAATTTGTTATCCCCCCTACTGATTTTTTTTGTAAGTACAGTAATGAACAAAACTGGAGTCAATCCTCCAGATTGACTAATGTCAGTGGAAGTGGCACTCACTTCCTGTGTTTTGAAAAGTATTATCTGGATGGTACAGAAGTAGCAATCTAAATAACTCAGAATGCCCCTTCTATCATGTTGTTGGATTGTTCTGTGGGAGACCAAGGTTGGAATCCCTGTTCAGCCATGAAACCTACTGGGTTACCTTGGGCAAGTCACACACTAAGGTTTAGAGAAATGCAATGATGAATTTCCGCTTGACTCAATCTTGATAAGAGAACTCTAAGATAGGTTCACCATAAGTGAAATTTGAAGGTACATAGCAACTACCCTTTAGTAAGCTTGAGGAAAATTTGCCATTGTTTTATAAAAGGATAGATACTTTGCATATCAGGAAGTTAAGTGAAATGTACTTCCAGTTCTGTAAAAAGCTGTCCAGACCTAAAACAGCTAGGAAATGGGGACAAAAGCATAGCATAAATGTTGCCATACCTACAAAAGGGGGAAAGAAACATTTTCCAATCAAATAAGTTTCAAAATTTAAAAATGGGCAGAGGGGTGTCTATAAACAATTATTTCAAAACCAAAGCTTTCTCCACACTTCCCCCCAACATTTATACAAATATCGATAGAAACCAGTGGCACACAGCTTTAATCCTTTCCCCATTTTGATGAGGATCAACTGATGGCTACTCTTTGAGTCTGTCTTCTAACCAGCGATGAATATATGTAATTGTAATCTCCATTTAAATCAGGGGTGGGCAACTATGCTAGGGTTGGGACTAATTTGCATTCCTAGTGGGCCACACAATCTCACTTGGTTGAAACTGGAAGTAACATTATATCACTTTCAAACTGCTTTTGTGGTGAGTTTGACTATTTTTCATGGTCCAAAATATTCTATTTTTTCAAACCTTGGAAGGCACCAAGGGTTGCAAAAAAGAGGGTAGAGTGGGCTATACATTCCTTACCCTGATTTAATCTTTGTTCTGTGAGTTGGATTTTACATTTAAGTAAAAACATTTTTCAGGATAATCACTTCTGGCACAATTAAGCAATTGGTCAAGATGTATCTTTTATTTGAATGTAAGAATAAATATAAAACAGACTGAAATTGTTTTGCTTGCTTCCCCAGAGAGTGACAACAAGAGAAGAACTTGTGTTAAGAGAGCCATTTTCTGAAAGTGAGAGATCTTTAAAATCAGAAGACAACTTGAACAGGAAAGACAAACTCATCCAAAAACTGCAATCAGAGGTTCTGTCATGTTTTTGCTGTTTTGGCTAGCTTGGCCTTACTATATAATAAACATAGCGTGGCACTCGTGATGTACAGTATGTTTTTTTCCATGATAATACCATGGTGGTGTTGGGAGACTTTAACATCCATGCTGAGACCCCTTTGACTGGAGCAGCTCAGGACTTCATGGCCGCCATGACAACCATGGGGCTCTCACAAGTTATATCTGGACCCACTCATCAGGCTGGACATACACTCGACCTAGTTTTTGTGGCGGATACCGGAATGATCAGAGTGGAAGAACAAAACATCCTTCCTTTGTCATGGTCTGATCACTATCTGATCAGTTTTAGACTTTCTGCAACCCTTAACCTCCGCAGGGGTGGAGGACAAATTAAGATGGTCCACCCCAGGAGACTGATGGATCCGGATGGTTTCCTGAGGAATCTAAGGGGTTCTTCCTGGCATGGAGCCTGGCAATCCTGTCGACGCCTTGGTTGATCTCTATAACAGGGAAATGACCAGGGCGATACATACGATCGCTCCCGAATGCCCCATCTCGTTGCGTCGAGACAGGCCATCTCCCTGGTTCACCAAGGAGTTGACCGTGTTGAAACACACGAGAAGGGGGCTAGAGCGCAAATAGAGGAAATCTCAGGACGTGTCTGACCAAGCACGGGCTATTGCCTCTCTTAGGGCGTATACCATGGCTATATGGGTAGCCAGGGAGTCTTTCATGACTACCCGTATAGCGTCTGCAACAAATACATGATTGGAGTTGTTTCAGGTTTTCGGGGAACTCCTTCACCCACCGGTGGTGAAGGAGACCTTCAATGACCAGCAACCCGGTGTCGCGAGTTCGCACACCATTTTGCAGACAAAGTTCCTCAGATACGTCTTGAGCTGGACTCCAATTTCATCACAGTTCCAGGAGAGGTGATTGAGGCATCTGCTTGTTCAACTTTGTGGGATTCTTTTAGGCTTGTTCTTCCCGAGACCATGGAGGAGGTCCTTGGCGCTGTGAGGGCGACCACGTCGGCTCTAGACCCTTGCCCATCTTGGCTAATTAAATCGGCCAGGGAGGGGTTGGTAGATTGGTTTGTGTTGATCATTAATGCATCGTTGGAGCAGGGGGGTTTTCCATCTCAATTGAAGCAAGCGGTGGTTCGGCCACTTCTTAAAAAGCCTTCCCTTGACTCCGCAGGGCTGAACAACTTCAGACCAATCTCCAGCCTCCCTTTCTTGGGCAAGGTGCTGGAGCAGGTGGTCGCCTCCCAGCTCCAGGGTTTTCTGGATGACATCAACTACCTAGATCAGTCACAGTCTGGTTTCAGGCCTGGCTACAGCACCGAGACAGCCTTGGTCGCCTTGGTGGATGACCTCCGTAGAGAGCTGGACGGGGGGAGTGTGACTTGGTTCTCTTGGATATCTCAGCGGCTTTCGATACCATCGATCATGGTATCCTTCTGGGACGACTCTTTGGGATGGGTCTCGGGGGCACGGTTCTGTCATGGCTTCGGTCCTTCCTGGAGGGTCGATCCCAGATGGTGAAGCTGGGAGACGCCTGCTCGGACCCCTGGCCTTTGACCTGTGGGGTCCCGCAAGGCTCTATTCTGTCTCCCATGCTTTTTAACATCTACATGAAACCGCTGGGAGAGGTCATCCGGGGTTTTGGAGTTAGGTACCATCTCTACGCAGATGACACACAACTCTACTACTCATTTCCACCTAAATCCAAGGAGGCCCCTCGAGTGCTGGACGAGTGCCTGACCGCTGTGGCTATCTGGATGAGGAGAACAAGCTGAAGATCAGTCCCGACAAGACAGAGGTCCTCCTGGTCAATCGTAAACCGGATCGGGGTATAGGGTGGCAACCTGTGTTGGACGGGGTTACACTCCCCCTGAAGTCACAGGTCCGCAGCTTGGGAGTCCTCTTGGATTCATCACTTACGCTTGAGGCTCAGGCGTCGGCGGTGTCCGGGAGAGCTTTTGCACAAGTAAGACTTGTGCGCCAGCTGTGACCTTACCTCGCAAAGGCTGATTTGGCCGGGGTGGTCCATGCCTTAGTCACCTCTAGGTTGGATTACTGTAATGTGCTCTACATGGGGCTGCCCTTGAAAACGGCTCGGAAATTCCAACTGGTTCAACGCGCGGTGGCCAGGATGTTAACTGGTGCCCCTTACAGAGAGAGGTCAACCCTCCTGTTTAAGGAGCTCCATTGGCTGCCGTTTGCCTACCGAGCCCAATTCAGTGCAGATGCTTACCTACAAAGCCCTAAACGGCTTGGGACCTGCCTACCTGCATGACCGCATCTCTGTATATGAACCTACGCGCTCCCTCCGTTCATCCGGAGAGGCCCTGCTCACGATTCCACCTGTGTTGCAGGTTCGTTTGGTGGGGACAAGGGACAGGGCCTTCTCTGTGGTTGCCCCCGACTTTGGAACACCCTCCCCAAAGACATTAGACTAGCACCCACGCTGGCAGTCTTTAGGAAGAACTTGAAGACCTGGCTATTCCGATGTGCCTTTCTGGAATAGGATAACTACCAGCACTACGTCCCAGAAGCACTTTATTAGAGCTTAAGACTCTCTGCACATTGCACTTGCCCAGAATCCCAACATATTACCTCTTACACCCAGCACTTTTAACTTGTACCCTTCATTGGCCCGGCGCTGGTTTTATTGCATAATAGTGTAATGTTTTGTTGTTGTTACTGCTTATGTTTTTAATTTGTATTATATTGTTATTGTCTGTTGTTGTTGTTTGAGGCCTTGGCCTTTGTAAGCCGTATCGAGTCCTTCGGGAGATGCTAGCGGGGTACAAATAAAGTTTAATAATTAAAAAAAATAATTTAAACATGATTCACAAAAGTACCCACAGTGTGTTATGACTGCAGCAGGACTTGGGAATTGTTGGACCATAACTTCCGTTAGCCTAGTTGTCACAACCCATGATTTTTGGCCACAAGGATTCTTGGCTCCAATGATAATTTTTTTTGGGGGGGGGGGGGGGGATTTGGCCACATGGAGACTACAGAATTTGCAAGGGCCGCTTCTAGGAATGTGACCTAAAGAACAAAACCTTACATACCATGTGTATATTTTATTGCTCTCAACAACCAGCAATCTTCATCATAGAATAGGCAGCAAGATATCTTAAGTTAGATAGTATAGCTCCAAATGACTTGGGGCTTTATAGTTAGCAATCGAGCTTCATTTGAGCAAGGCAATGTAACATAAAACTACTAGCTAGTTAACTAAAATCAATATTTTGGCAAGGGATTGCTTGTACTTTCAGCACTGACTAATCAACAATTTACTCATGTTTAAATTATCTTGCATTAGATAGACCCTAGCCTTGTTTCACTGAGTCTCTATTGTTGTTAACAAATATTCTTCTGTGTAGACTTTCAAGAAGTAAAAGAAGTTGCTTGTGATTGTCCAGTTGCTGTATTTTTCAAACTCTGCCTACTCTCAACTGACCTTTTTTTCGGGGGGAGGGGTTCTATTTATTCAGATGTGTATATTTATGTATAGCAGATACTCTTTTTATTGCTTGTATCTATGTCCTGAATAGGATTTTATAAAGTTCACAGAAATGAAAAAAAAAAGAAGAAGTAAAAGAAGTGAAATAATTTTGTTCTATTTGAACCCGCCAGATTGAATATTTGAAAACAAAAAATCTTGACTTGGAAAAGCATGTTAAGAAACTGCTTGATAGTAAAGCGGAGGCAACGACTCAGGTGGATGATTTGGCTTCTAAGAATGAATATCTGCACAAAGAACTTGCCCATGTAGACAAAGTAGCAGAACGGCTGGAAAAAGAGAAAGAATTTGCATTAGAAAGTGCTGACCAAGAAGTTTCAGAAGCTAAGGTTTGTAAATTGGTGGTCAAAATGTTTTTGCATGTAGTCTTCCTCCTTCCCCCAATTTGTTTTGTGGCTGAATAACCTGTAATTGGGGGGGGGGGGGGGGGAGCTTGTGATGACAATACATAGTAATATTGATTGATACACACAAATCCTATATAAAATGTTTGCAATTTTTTGACTACATGCAAATATTTCTTTCTGTCTTAATTTTAGTCTCAGATTAAATGCCAACAAAATACTATACGGAAGTTGGAACATACAATCAGCCTTCTCAGAACTGTAAGTTATTTACATATTTTTTTTCACTGATAAAAACACAGGTCACTTGTAATTGCAAAAGAAAATGTGAATTAGTACTGATTTTTTTTACTTGGTCAATTAAATGACAAAGTTCATAACACATTTGGACGAATACCCTCATGCTTAAGTATTACCTGAGTTTTTTAATGTGATTTCTTCCTATATAATGTCTGTAACATTTGTAAATAGTCACAATACATTGTAGCTCTTCACATCTTACTCCATTTTTTAATGTTTTACTAATCCTCTCTCAGCAGCCCTTAGCCATTACATGAGAGGAATCATAATGGAAAAGCTTGGCAATTCCATTCCATATGCACAGAAATCTTTGCAGTACAGTGTTTTCCTTGGAACACTAATTTCTAAGCGTTGGGACTTCAGCTCCCAGAATCCTTGACTGTTGACCTGGTAGATTAGGGCTTCTAGGAGGTGAAGTCCAAAAGGCCTAGCAAATCTATGTTCTGGAATTCCTTAAGAATCCAGTCTGCTGTTCAGAAGAGTGGATTTTATTGACATTGCATAAATATTTTATTCTCTTGCCATATGTATAATGTGACTTTTTGCTATGTTGTATTTTTATATTGCATGTTTAGTATGATATTGTAACAAACTATATATTTGCAAGTCTCTATTCATATTTTATATAAATATATTTTCATTTCTCTGTATTGTCATTGACCATAAATACCAATATATTTGTTTTGTTTATGTCATGGTTTTGGGCCATCCTTTGGACTTGTGATTGAGACCCCACACTTTTGATGTTCATTTTTCTTTCATATACTTTTCTTATAGATATTTTTAAAAACATGTTGGAGATACCTGGTGAAACAGGCTAACCTGCTTTGGCCATTTCTCCCTGTTTATGAATGGACACTAAGGGATTCTGAAGGCTGCTGTTGTTTACCGTGACTGTTTTAAACTGACATAAATAGCTACAGAAGGATTGGCTAGCCCAGTATCCCATTCTTTCCCAGCTTATGCAAACACCAAAAGGCTGTAGTCCTTCAGTCCTCCTTGACTTCCTTCTTTTGTTGATGATGCTAAACGTCCTCTGGCTAAAAGAAGGGGAGGATGATGGGTATAAAAAAATAAAATCTTTTTCAGAGGCTTTGTGAGGTATTCCTATATGTGTTCTGGCAAGCAACTATATGCAGATTTCTTTGAGTATCTTATAAAGTTGTTTGGAAGTCAAAACTTGACATAATTTGTCTTGATAAAATGCACAGTATTTTGTTTTGAAATCTTTGCTGCTTTGAGACAAATTTCCTTCAGACATCTAAGTGGATATTGGGCGGAGGGGAAGATTTGAGTTATATATGATTTCCTAATACAGTATTCCTGGTCCAACAAGTCATGTTTGTCTGCTTGCTTTTGCTTCCTCTCCATACATTCCTCCTGTCTTGTATTCCTAGCTTTATACAAGGTATCTTGATTTGTGTAATCACCGTTTAAAGTATTTATTGAAAGCAAGGTGTGAACTTTAATTTCTAACCAAAATCAGATAACTGCCTGAAATACTGAAGTCTGTGTGGACTGCCATTATTTCCTAGGTCAGACATTACAAGAAACATTGGTTTAAAAAACCAAGAAGACTTACATTGAGTGGAACATATGAGGAGAGGGAGTAGGGGGATAACATTCAGCCAGTCCCTGAGTTACAAACATTAGACTTACAAAGGACTCATAGTTAAGAATGGAGGTGAAGCAACAGGAAGTGAGAGGAAATCTGCCCCTCAGAAGGAAAGTTTACTCCTGAAAGAGTACACTTTCCTTATCATGGGGAAAAGGTGTCTCCACTGAAGCTTTCTTATCAATCCTTGTTTCCACAACAAGCCATTTTTTTTCAAAATCCAATTACCATAGGGACAGAAACTGAAGGGAAATCTTCCGAACAGGGGCACAGACAGCCAAACAAATACTACAGGGGTGTAAATCCTTCTCTATGCTATCCAAAGCTTGCAGAGTCAAAACTCTGGTTTTAGGTTATCTAAAATGTTGTGTTTTCTTTTGAAAAAAATGTTTAGCTGTTCAGAAGTTATAATAGTGCTTCTTCATGTTGGTTCTTAAAAGGTTATCTTGAACACTGGAAAATCACAAGAGAGCTCTCCCTCAAAGCTTACAAACGGTATTAAGACAGTAGAAGAAGAACGAGATCATTATAAAACTGAAACTGAACATTTGACGAAAATGCTCCGAAGCACATCTCTAAGTCCTAAACGCAAGTCCTTTTGTTCTGCTTCAAAGACTTCCTCCCCCGTTCAGGTATTCTTTCAGATTTTTCAAAGATACTGTTTATATGCTTTCATAAATCTGTTTCTTTGCTCACTTATTGCTTCTGTGGGTGGTTCTACACCAGGGATCCTCAAACTACAGCCCTGCAGCTGTTCGGGGCTCCAACTCCCAGAAGCCCTAACCAGCTTCAATTTTCTATGGACTCCCCTTAATATTACCAGAATCCCTTATGTTTTTTTAAAATGTCGTTTCTGCCTTTTTTTCCTAACTCATATCGAACCAGGGAAGCTTCAGAATAGGTTGCTATTAATGCAAATAATTTTGAATTTTATGATTAAAAGTATTAAGAATAAAATATGGGGTTAGCTAAGCTGTATGGAGTTGGGTTGCTTTTTATTTTTGTTTCATATATATATTATATAGGACTATAGAAGATAGATAGAGCTGATGTCTTGGATATTATCTATCTGTCTGTACATTGCAGCTGCCACAAAGCTGCCTAGTATAGACAGTATAAAGAGTCAGTGTAGATGTGCCCACAACATATGTATGCCGCAAAAAAAGGGGGGGGAGATGTTGTGAGAGTTGAAAAAACAATAGTTTTTCACCCCATAGTTGTCACTAGGTTAAAAAAAAACTCAGGTAGAGATTTAAAGGTTTCAGAAAGTGGCAGGAAAATCGAAGCCCAGCATCAACTATAATTATATAACCATCAAATAATGTCTGCAGATTGCTAAACTGAAGTTGAGATGGTTTAAGCAGTCTTACTGTGTAATCATGTATGTGTATATCATCATTTATTTATATAATGCTATCAGTGTAAACGGCACTTTAAAAGTAAAACAATCAAAACAATGAATTCTGATAAAGGCACACAATCTAAAATCTACGTGTATACACATACACATGGAGAGAAAGAATAATAAAATATATATCTATACAAGTGGAATTGTGAAATAAATTATCCAGATAATTTTTTAAAATGTAAAATAATGTATTGTGTGAGGAAAGAATTGTGGCCTAGTACATCCAATATGCAGTTAGCTTTTTCCATCTGCTTGTAGCATCCTGACTTGCAAACTTGTTTTTGAATTAGTGATTAGATCAGGCATGGGCAGAATGCCTCCAGATGTTTTGGACTTCAACTCCCACAATTCCTAACAGCCACAGACCCTTTCCTTTTTCCTCTTAAGTGACCAAGGGTGAAAACGAAAGACCCTGTGGCTGTTGGGAATAGTTGGAGTTGAAGTCTAAAACACCTGGAGGGCCAAAGTTTGCCCATGCCTGGGTTAGATAGTTCCGTTAGTGGAATGTTTCTTAATTAGAAGATAGTTTGTCTTATACACCTTTAGGACACCTAATGGTAAAAGCGGTTTGGCAGCAGAATATGCTGCCTTGGAGTGTGCTGGAGTCTCTTTCCCTGGAGGTTTTTAAGTACAGGCTGGATGGCCATCTGCCAGGAGTGTGTTGATTGTGTGTTTCTGCATGGCAGAAGAGAATTTGACTGAATGGCCCTTGGGGTCTCTTCCAAATCTATGATCGTACATACCAAAGTTGTTTTTTCAAGACACTGTATTTAAACAATTGTTTAGACTTATTTGGATATAATAAAACACCTGATAAAAATATCTAACAATATATTTCACTATAGATTGATGTTCAAGTACTATGAGCTCAATATATGGTCTTCATGGAGAATTTGAAATCAAATCAAACTGTTATGCTCCTGAATTATTAATGATAAAATACTTTGTTAATCTAAAACACTGGAAAATGAGGTCAGTTTCTTTTCATCAAACATTTAGGGGAGTCATTCTGATCAAGAATTTCTGCACATCTTGAAAGACTGTGAAGAATATAAGGCTATGCTAGAAAAATATGAACGTCATGTTGCAGAAATTCAGGGTAACATCAAGGTTCTCACAGCAGAAAGAGACAAAGTGCTCCACCTTTATGGCGAGGTAATATATCTATTTGTGTTAAATATTTTTTTATAAAAATGATATCTGATAAAATACCTTTTATTGTTTTGAAGCTGTTTGATAATCTTGATAGATGGTGGTTTTGCCCACAACTTGGATGTACTGTTTTAGGCTTTTTTTTTATAATGACATTGTCAAAGCACTGTTAATTTTTAACTACCGTATTGTAATGTTTACGTTGGTAATTTATTTGACATAGGAAGTAATGTTCACTCATTATTTCTGAAATTATAATTTTGAGAGCATAATTTGGGAGAATTGGAGACTATTTTTGTAACGCTTTAAGCTGTTTTTTAAAAAAATGTAATGACAAAAAACAACTTGTTAGTAACAATTAAAGAAACAAGTCCCCTTTCTAATAGTTTGCAACAAATAAAGCCAGCAATGAAACTTCCTTAAAGTTATGTGTAACATACGAGGAGAATGTTTCCTTTTTTTTGGGTTACATTTTCATCTCCAACTTCAAGGTTTATAGTTAACAAGTATTGAGAGTTAGCAATTCTTTGTTTCACAATACAGAAATATTTTTTTTAAATATTCATTTTAAATAACAGGCACAAGAAGAAATAAGTCAACTGCGAAGAGAAGCAATCAGAATCCCCAAAGCATCTAAAACTGCAATCACTACCCAGGCTGTTTTAAGACGAGTGGAAACAGAAAGGGATACAGTTATTTCTGATTTCCGAAGGATGTCCACAGAACGTGATAGCTTAAGAGAGAGGTTAAAGGTTTGACTTTTTATCCAAACTCATTTGTACAAGATATTCTGGAACAGAAGACAATGCATCTTATCTATTCAGTATCATTGCTACTGAAAAGCATTTTTAAATTTTTTAAATTTTATTTTATTTAATATAGATTGCCCAGGACACAGCATTTAATGAGAAGGCTCACCTGGAACAGAGAATTGAGGAGTTGCAGTTAAATGTTCAGAGTGTAAGGAAACTATCTCTTGAAATATATTGCTAGATATCGAATTAAAAGAGGGATTAAATTGGAAATACTTTGATTTGGGTTTTCACATACATGTTGTAAACCAAAATAGTTTAGGGCATTATATGTTTGTGATCTGTGATTAGACAAGTGGTTTGTACTAGTGGTGTGAATATGCCTAAAAATCTGATGTAGTAAGAATGTACTTGGGTGATTTTGATTCTGGGATCCTTAGAAGTCATGCGTCGGTTCTAGCTGTTCCATCCACAGGGAAAAAGCAAGTGGAGTGAGTTATTTCATCAGAGAGGGTTGCTGATGTTTCTAGAAATCAGAAATCATCTAGCTTGTTCACTGTCCTTTTATTTAAACCCTAAATCAATAAGACCACTCTCATTCACAATTTAATAGAGCCATCATATACTACCAACATCTCAGTGGATTTTCTGGCTGAATTTGACATTTCCTAGATTGTTCATCTGGCAACATGGTATAGTGCTGATTTATGTTAAAATGTCTGCATGAGGGACTGAGAAACTTATTGTAGCCTTCCATCATTTTCAGTGGGTCCTCACACACCTTGGGACAAGCCTAGAGGGTATATATCTGATATTAGGTCATTGAGGTAGACTGTGGTTGCTGCTGGTATACCATTCACCCTGCATCCTGACAGACTCTGTAACTGAAATGGCTAGGCATGGTAATGGAGGAATACGTGACAATGGTTGAGATAATTCAATAGTTGTGCTGCTACTGCTTTTGGAATTATAGCTCATAATCTTGGTATCAAACATAGAACTATCTCAATTTGTTATTGGCGCCACATTTGAAACTGGCTATCCCCCTTAATTTGGTCTGTGCTCTGAACAGGGAGAAGAGAGGCAGCAACCCTGTCATAGACTGGATCTACACTGCTGTATGATTAAGTTTTAATCTGTATTATATGATCAGAGTACACCCATATAATGCAGTTAATTGCAGTCTCCACTGACCATATTA
The DNA here is from genome assembly GCF_037176765.1 of Anolis sagrei. Taxonomy (NCBI): domain Eukaryota; kingdom Metazoa; phylum Chordata; class Lepidosauria; order Squamata; family Anolidae; genus Anolis; species Anolis sagrei. The sequence continues at coordinate 102,625,711 of NC_090023.1, read as the reverse complement.
TGTATTATCAAACTGCATTATATGGCAGTGTAGATGGGGCCATGGTCAGGCCATTTCCACATGTGGTTTTCTATACCAGGAAATCATAGACAAGGAAACTGGATGTTTGAGGGCTAGAGTACAGGTGGCATAAGAATGTGAAGATAGTTGAATGGGTTTTATAGCACATTATTTTACCAAAACTAAAAGGCAATATTAATATTTTGAAATGGGTAGATAATACATTTATTAATTTATTATTTGTTTCGGGCTTTTATATCCTGTCCTATTTCAACCTCCGCAGAGGGGGAGCAAGAACTGTGGAAATTGCCTTTCCATAGTTCTTAATGATTCTTAATAATTGTCACTTTAATACCTCAGCTTGATAAAGAACGGTTAGAACAGATATCAAAGATGTCTTTGATGAAGGAGACTATCGAGTCTGTGGAAATGGAGATGAAAATATTGGCAAGAAGAGCAATGGATTTTGAAAGTGAGCTAAACAGACAAAAAACAGCAAATGTTTCATTGAGGTAAATAAAATACACACTGAATCAAACATTTGCATTCATGTGTCAATTTACTAAAGCTGTTGTAAGAGCAAGAGGCAAACTTCATCATCATCCTTTTCTATTGCTATTTTAAATGCCCAGGACTTTGACAAGTGCACTATGCAATTGCATTTATTGACAAGACAACATATTAAGAATAATCCAGTGTGGTGAATTAAATTTTGCTTAATGTTTTGTTGACTAGTTCTCTTTAGTAAAGTTGTAAGATTGGAATCATTTATTGTACTATGTCTTTCTTTAAGTAATTTGTACATTATTTTTTCCCTAAACTATTAACTCATGTTGTAAAGTTTGTGTGCATTTAAATTGCCTTTATTTTTTTTGTCAATTTTAGCAAATTGAATGAAAAAACAGAGCATAGCCTTTCAGAGGCTCAACGACAACTTTCAAAGAAAAAATACGAACTACAACTAATTCAAGAGAAAATTATGTGCCTAGATGAAAAAATTGGTGAGTTAATATGATATTTGAGTAAAACATGTTTTAGTTTAAATTTTGATAAACATTTTTATAAGAGTTCTACATTGGTTCTTGATTTCCTTTATCAAAAATACAAGGGACAGTAAACTGTTGGGTTTGTAATTGTGATATGATTGAGCTAGAACTTCTTTCACAGTAAATGTGACAGTGGCATGATTTGTGTTATTTATTTCTTCCTCATTTTAGCCAATATCAGCCAATGTTGATAGCCGCTGTGGGTCTCATTCAGGAAGAAAAGTGGGATATAAATAAAGACAACCTCCTCTTTCTCCTCCTCCTCTTCCCACACATACCTTGACCAATCTAAAATTAAAGTCTACAAAATATTTATTATATGAGCAATATGTGGAGTGTTCATGATATTATCTTCAAGTTCCTGGCAGTCAGTGTGTAATTCAATATTGGCACTTTAATCTAGAAAAGTGAGATAAACGGCAGCTGCATTTGACTGATCTTAAATTTGTAAAGTTGCCTACAGAATATTGCACTAATCTATTATTCAAGAGCTCGAAGAAACCTGCAAGTACTTTTAAGTTCGGCTAGGCGGTAACTTCTCCCAATCTATGCATTTCCTCTCTTTGTCCATTCCCCTTGTTTTTTAATGTTTACAATCCGTGAGATCAAAATCTGTGAGACTAGGGCTTCGCAATTAATTACTTTCTCAAGTTCACAAACCCTGTCCATTTAAACAACTAAACATATTAATAAACAAGCAGGCATGTAGCTAGGGGGGAGGGCTTGGGGGGCTTCAGCCCCCCCTCCCTAAATTCTCATGGTGGTTCGCGAAAAGGCCTTACTGGTGCATTATTTAAACTGTTATGTTTATTCATATCATGATCTGATCACCATACTCCCATATGCATGGGGGTATTGGGGTAACGATACAAAAGGTTTGCTAGGGTAGACCCTCTTTCACTCAGACTCAGCCCCCCCTGAAACAAACGCAGCCCCCCCCCCAATCGAAATCCTGGCTACGGGCCTGTAAACAAGTAAAGATGCATTTTGCAATTGCAAGTCTTTCTCTGTATTGTGTATTCTGCAAGAGGGGATTGTTCTTTTGATTGCCAAACCTTGCATAGGTCGGGGATTTAAAGAACCTGACTGTTTTGCAAAAATGATGATGTCAGTTAATAAAAAAGTAAATATGTATTTTGCAGTTACAAACCTTTCCCTGTTTTATATGTTCTGCAAGGGGCAGATCTTCTCTTTTTATTTTTCAAATGGTGTATTAAATTTTTAGAAAATGCAACCTAAATCCTCCCAATTAAAAATAACTAATAAGAAACACAGGCACTAGATTAAAACAAACTAAACAGTACTAAACCCATTCACTAGTTCTCACTCCCCATGGCTATCCCCTACCTCTGTAGTATCTCCCTTTAGTATACAAACATTAAAAAAACACAACTGACTATCATTTCTTCCTTTGGAGCTGATTATTAATCAATCACTTGATTAATCTATTGTACTATAGATTCCTTTTTTGCAGTAATATTTAAGATTTGCCTGAATTCTGAAAATAGATATTTAAGGTCCTGTTTAATTCTGATTTCAGTTTGAGGAAGTTATTTCTTAAATTTCAATAATATTTGTAAAAACTGTAGTTTTGATATCTTTAGATGTTCTTCATAAGTCACAAAGTACTATAAGGGGTTTTGCACAACCTTGCTATCCACTAACAGAGAGCATAAATTAATTGCTTGTTGAAATTATTTATTATTTAGTTATTTCCCATATTTCTAACCCGCCCTTCTCAACCTCTGAGAGGGGACTCAGGATGGCTTACACTGGCAACAATTCGATGCCACAAGATAATACAAATATAACAACAAATACAAATGTAACAACAGTTTAAAACAGTAAACAGAGCATTAAGTTAAAAACACATTAAAAACATTGTCATCAATCCATATAGCCAATTCCAGTCCGATTTAACATCCAAAGTGCTGTCATGCTTGCTGTCCAAAGGCCTGGTCCCAGAACTATGATTTAACTTTCTTTATGAAAGAAAGGAGGGAAGATGCTGACCTGATCTTGCTGGGGAGTGATTTCCACAGGCGTGGGGCCACCGCTGAGAAAGCCCTGTCACTCGTCCCCGCCAAGCACAGGACCAAGAGCATGGACCAAGCGTTCTGGCGGGACTGAGAGCAGGGCCTCCCCAGAAAATCTTAAACTGCGAAACAGGACATAGAGGGAGATAATTCTTATTTCTGCATTGGAATGTGGACTGTTTTTCCCAGTTCCTTCTTCTTGTGATTATAGTCTTTATACTTCTGAGTATTTCATATTTAGCTTTGACATTGTTTTACAAAATTATTAATAAAAGTGTTTTTAAGCTTGGTTCAATCTTCTCAAAACAAGACAAGAAATAAAGGCTGGTCTGATTTCCAATAAAATGTAGGAATTTATTGATTAACTAAAAGCGTATTCATAAATCTTCTAGTTCAATTTAGACAGATTTATTTTGCAAAGTAAAAAAAATCTAACTTTAAATTGAGGATGTTTCCAATCTTCACTCTTCTTTTCATTGATTTATTTTGCCAATGAAAGGGTGGTTTAAAACCATCTAAAGACCTCTTTCTTACAGCAGACCTACCTAGACAGTTTTTAAACTTGAATTTTAAACATGTGTCCTTTGTTTAATCTGCATTTTGTGTATTTTAATACGTATTTTATAGAAATACATTTTAATATGTGTATTTGTGGTATTTTAGCAATGTTTATGAGTTTTAATTATTCTGTAACCCACCTCAAGCCACAAGGACAGGTGTATAAGAAATAAAATTATTATTATTTGTGATAATTTTATTTTAATTTTCAAATGGGCAAGTTTACATAAAATAGGGGTAGACTAATTAAGCAGAATTATAAGGAAAAGATAGGGAAAGAAGGGAAAGGGGTTGTTAGGGAGTGATAGGAGAGGAAGGGAGGGAGGGTTACTATTAATTTCGAGCTAATCCACCTTGAAAGCTGGGTCAAATTTCACAGAGAAGCTAAAATGACAACCTGAGCCATTTGTCTCTCATGCTGTGCCCTCATGAGTTCAGGAATGGCTATAACAAATATTGGCATATGAATAATGGTTTGCCTCCTATGCCTAGAATCATAGAATCATAGAGTTGGAAGAGACCTCATGGGCCATCCAGTCCACCCCCCTGCCAAGAAGCAGGAATATTGTATTCAAAGCACCCCTGACAGATGGTCATCCAGCCTCTGTTTAAAAGCTTCCAAAGAAGGAGCCTCCACCACACTCCAGGGCAGAGAGTTCCACTGCTGAATGGTTCTCACAGTCAGGAAGTTCTTCCTAATGTTCAGATGGAATCACCTTTCTTGTAGTTTGAAGCCATTGTTCCGCATCCTAGTCTCCAGGGCATCTTCTGCCTGTTAAAATTAAGTAACAATGGAGTCATCAATAGTGTTACTGTATCACAGTAGTGGTTTCAGAATATCTTTCAAACGCAGCTTCATGTAGAATGCAATGCACATTATAACATTCTTGAACAGAATTCTGCAGCTTAACCAAAGACTATTTTCCAAATCAGAAAGTAGATTAAAATCTTGGTTGCATATGAATAACATATCAGGTTTACTTGATGACAACATATATGACAGTTGAAAATTTGCAATGGATTAATAATAAATGAGACTATAATGCTGTTTCCAGAAAAACTTTCAAAAGAAAACCTTGCTCAACATGAAGATATGTGTACACTCAATGAAACGATAACTGAACTAGAATCAGAAAAAGAATCGTTACAAGACCTTCTGGAAGAAAAATCAGAGAAAACTGCCACCCTTGAAGAAAGCTTGAGCAATAAAGTAGGTTCTTAGATGTAAAAACTTATGTAGTTAAGATTGATAGAATTTAGGAGATGTTATGTGAATTTCTCAAAAAGTAGGTGTTATCCTTAGTATATTAGCTTCTCAAACAATATCAATGCAAATAAAAGCTACCGTTTTAATTGGCTGAAGTGCCATGCATTTAGTAGGCTGCTTGTGTTGAATAAATTGTTGCTGTGTGCTTTCAGGCTGTTTCCAACTTATGGCTACCCTAAACAACCCTATCTTGCATTTTTCTTGGCAAGATTTGTTCAGAATGGGTTTGTCTTTGGCTCCCTCTGAGGTTTAGAGAGTGTGAATTGCCCAATATCACTCACTGGGTTTCCATGGCCAACCAGGGATTCAAACTATGGTCTCCAAAGTCTTTACAGACTTGCTGTGCTGTTCTGTTTGATTTACAAATATACTTAATTGTGTCTTTTAAGAAAACAAACAAGCAGCATAGGACATCCCTAAATTAGAGATTTGGTGAAATGCTTGTCCAGGTGATATTTCAGACTTCAAAATGTTATCTGAAAAGTACAGTGCTAAAGTCCTTGATTTATATCCTATAATGCATCACAGTCAGACATGATTATGCTTTATGACAGGGGTGGGAAACACGCAGACCTACAGTTTTGGTTGGAAGGTGACTCGCAGCATTCTTCACCATTGACTACACTTGCTAGGGGTTTTGGGATTTGTTTTAATTATTTAAAGGTATGCTCAGGTTTGGGGTATAACTCTTCACTTATTTTGTTCTTGTGTAATCCAGCTAGGTGTCTTGACTTCATACTACTCTTTTGTCAAGCACAAGAAAATTTGCAAGTACTTTTTATATCCCTAGTAAGGGATACAAGAAAGTGAGTCCTATTGAGTCAAAAGAAGGACTTTTCTTTGCACAAAGGGTGTGGAAAGTTAAGGAGGGAGTGAAAACCTCATTCCTATAGTTTACTAAACTAGAATGCTCTGTGCTAGAGGGTGATCCAGACTGTTCCATGGGACCAGTCAGTTAAACTCAGTAATTTTAGGAGAACCGGATGTGGAAGCATCCTGGATTACTGTAATGTGCTCTACATGGGGCTGCCTCTGAAGAGTTCTTGGAAACTTCAGCTAGTCCAAAGAATTGCAGCCAGGTTGTTAATTGGGCTGGCTGAATTGAGCGGACAACCCTCTGTTGCAGCAGCTCCACTGGTTGCCAGTCTGTTTCTGGGCTCAATTCAAAGTGCTGGTTATGATCTTTAAAGCCCTAGATCAGGGGTCCCCAAACTACGGCCCACGGGCCACTTCTGGCCCGCCAAGGGCACTTATCTGGCCCGTGGAGGAGGAGCGCTCCTCCCCACACAGTGCCCCTCCTTTGGCTGGCTCACAATATCCGTCAGGCCCGATGGGCAGCGTGAGCCAGCCAAGGGCAGCTGCTCCGCGTGGCTTACTCACACATAAAGTACCTCGCGAGGTGCTTTACACGTGAGTAGGGCGCGCGGGGCTGCTCCTCCCTTGGCAGGCTCATGCTGCCCATTGGGCCCGATGGGCAGCATGAGCCAGCCAAGAGAGGCTGCCTCGGTGCTCCATGCAGTCATGCCGGCCACATGACCTTGGAGGTGTCTATGGACAATGCCGGCTCTTCGACTTAGAAATGCAGATGAGCACCACACCCCAGAGTCAGACACGACTGGACTTCATGTCAGACAAAAACCTTTAACTAGGAAAATTGTGGAAGATCCAGGGTGGGAGAAAGAACTCTTGTCTGTTGGAGGTAGGTATGAATGTTTCAACTGGCCACCTTGATTACCATTTCATAGCCTGGCAGTTTTTAGCGAGAATCCTTTGTTGAGAGGTGATTAGCTGACCCTGATTGTTTCTTGTCTGGAGTTCCCCTGTGTTTGAGTGTTGTTCTTTATTTACAGTTATAATTTTAGAGGTTTTTTTTAAAATACTGGTAGCCAGATTTTGTTCAGACTACAAATAGGAAGATTTCCAATTCTCTGCTCCTGGAATTACTGCCTAAAGAGGGCTAGAAAGAACCCCCTCTAAGGGCCCTTCCACACAGCAAAATAAGATATGTGCAATGTGCATAGGAATTTTTTATTTTATTTTTTTAAAAAACTATAGTCCAGCCCTCCAACAGTCTGAGGGACAGTGAACTGGCCCCCGGTTTAAAAAGTTTGAGGACCCCTGCCCTAAATGGTTCAGGTCCGAGCTGATCACATTCCCTTGTACTAATCTGTCCGGTCCCTGAGATCTTTAGGAGAGGTCCTTCTCTCAGTCCCACCTCCATAGCAAGTTGGTTGGTAACAAGGGAACGGGTCTTCCTTCTCAGTGGCTGCCCCTCAACTCTAGAACTCCCTTCTTCCCAGGGAAGTCAGAATAGCCCCCTCCCTGTTGTCCTTCTGGCACCAGGCTAAAAGTTTTTTTATTCAGACAGGTTTTAAAATAAAAAGGTTTTAAAGATCATGTCAGGGGCTTCTATTGTTTTATATGCTTTTATGGATTTAATCTGAATTGTTTTTAATACTAATGATGTTTAATGCTGTTTTAATATTTGTATATTTTAAATTGTATGCTGATGTTTTTATGTTGGGCTGCTTTGAGTCACCTGTGGCAGAGATATAGCAGAATGTAATAATCATCATCATCATCATCATCATCATCTCAGGAAACTTTCTGCTTAGTTCTGCACCAGGTCTCCATTTGCATGCCTGGCCCACGCAAACTGAGTTTCTGCTCCCTGTCAGGGATCTGGACCACGTAAGAGGATCAAGTGTTCTGAATCAAATTCTTCTAGGTTTGAGATCCAAAAGAAAGTATGATGATGTTTCCCTTGTGCATGCACACATTTCAGAGTAATCACAGTTCAGATCCTAACAAAGGAACTGAGGAAAGAGAAGTTTCCTTTTCCCCCTTGCTTTATTTCCCTGATCTAAATTTGTACAGAAAGCTGCTATAGAGGTAGTGGTAAAACCTATACAGTACAATATTCTGTATGTTTACTCAGAAGCCTGTTCCATTCTAGTTAGTTGAACTCAATACAACACAGTGTACAATAGGATTGCTAGCCTAATCTTACAAGTTCTATAAAAAGAGGAAACAGACATGAATAACATTATATTTTTCAGAATTATTAATTTCTTTTTACTAAGATGGAAGAGATGCATGTTTGTATGTTTGATTGTTTTTAATTTATTTATATTCAAGGAAAAAACCATTTCAGATTTGAAATGCATACTTTCTGATATGGAGCATTCATCAACGTAAGTCTCAGATTAATTTCTTATTTTAAAATTAACTTTTAACTAGCCCAATGTAGTCTAGTAGTTTTCTTCTCTAAATTAAATCTATTCTCAATTCATTATCTGTTGCTTATTTTAAAATCTCCATAATTATTACAAATTGTTCCAATACTATTGGGTCGTTCTGAAAAAGATCAACAGAATTAATTGTTAACATCAATTCCGGCTATTTGTGTTATTGTTTGTTTGCTTTTACACTTACTAAATTGATGTTTAAACATTACAGGCAGTCCCCAAGTTACAAACATAATAGATTCTGTAGGTTTGTTCTTAAGTTGAAGTTGTTTGTAACTTGGAACAGGTAACTCCAGCCAAAAATATTTATTTTTTAGCTTTGAATAGCATAGGGAAGGGTTAACATCTCTTTGGAGTTTGTTTTGCTATTTGTGCCCCTGTTCAGAAGATTTCACCTCACTTTCTGTCCCTGTGGTCATTGGATTTTGAAAAAAATGGCTTGTTTTGGAATCAAGGATTGGTGGTCAAGCTTCAGGTGAGACACCTTATCCTCATGATAACACTTCCCAGAGTTAATTTCCCTTCCAAGGGGTAGATTTGTCTCACTTTCTGTTGTCTCACCCCCATTCTTAACTATGTAATTCAGATGTTTGGAAATTGAGGACTGCCTGTAGTTGGTTTATAGCTGGTATCCATCTATCTAAAATTAGAAACATATTGTGTCAATACCTTCCTTGTGTGTATGTGTGGAGAGAGACATCATGGTAAATCATGATCTTAACATGTGCTGTCAGACACTATACTGTTAGCAAAAAATGGTAGACAATGATTACTGACGAAAGTGCAGAGACAGGTTTACAGTTGAACATTAAGAAAATAGAAATAATGGCCACATTTGCATTACATAACTTTAAAGTAGATGATGAAGGAATTGAGCTAGTTCAGGATTTTCTATGTCTTGACCTGGTCATTAATCAAGATGAAGACTGACGTGAAGAAATCAGAAGAAGACTAGGGTATGGAGGGGCAGCTATGGAGTATATTATGGAGGAACCTAGACAAGATTTCTCTAATTCCTAGTGTTTCCATAAATTGACTTGATGGCAATAAGTAGCACTATAATATATGTATATGTTTATTATAAAATATGCATAAACATTAAAATTTTGAAACAGGCATTCTACTGAAGCACTACGCCAATATGAGCAGGATATTACTAGACTACATGAGCTGCTTGATGATGCTAATAATGAACTTACTCAGATTGGCAGGGAAAAGGAGGCTTCCATTCAAGAAAATGAAAGGCTACAGGAAGAACTGTATGGTTTTAAGCAGGAAAACCAGGTATTTTCTACAGAATTTTTGAGTGAAGTCCACAATATATCTTTGATGCAGACATCTTGCTCCTATGATATTTCAGATATACTCAAATATAATAATAAATAAATATATTCAAATATAATAAAAGACAAAATAATAAAGGCCAGTTGCTTTCTTCTATTCCTATCCTTATAACTGGGATATGTTGCTGTCTGTAAAGCTATCTCCCACCACTTCTTTTAAGTACTTATGCAGCCAAGACTTTTTAATTTTTTCCCCCTTAGGAGTTGTGAATAGGAGCCCTCAGTTCACTCCACTGCGCACATGCACACAAATCAATTTTTATATTCAAACAGGGGTGAGAAAGGCGGTATATAAATCTATATAAATAAAAATGTAATGTTCATTTGTGGGATTAACACAACTCAAAAACCACGGGATGAATTGACACCAAATTTGGACACAAGACACCTCTCAGGCCAACGAGTGACCATCACTCATAAAAACACTGAAAAACACTGCATAAGAGACTTTAAAAGCCAAAAAATAAAAAATAAATTACAATGCATGAGCAAAACCACATATACACAAATATATACATACACATATACACACACAAAAAACATATATACTTTGACTGTGCCACAGCAACGCGTGGCAGGGGATGGCTAGTACTGTAAATAAACAAACAAACAAACAAATAAAATATTAGTGTTGCTTGGACAAAGTTTATTTGCCACTTCAAATTCTCAATGATAGCTTATTAGTGGGCAGACAAGAACAATTTGAAGGTTTACTTAACTATAAATCCAATTCATCTCTTTCAAAACCAGAGGTTGAAATCATTCATTAGTTTCTGCATGTAATATATAAACATGTACACATTCTTGGGTGCTGCTACAGGTTTTCCTGTACTATAACCTTTCCTTATTCCAAATTTGAGTTTAGATGTAAATGACACAGAGCCCCCCTCATCAATGCAGGATACATGTAACAATGTTCCACCAGTTTGCTAATATGTGCATCTGAACTGTAATGTTAAATCTTTAATTTTATGTATATTTTGTATTGTTTCATACATATGATATATGAATTACCATATATACTAATGTATAAGTCAATTTCATGTATAAATCAAGGGCAGGTTTTGTGGACAAAATTATGGATTTTTACATGAGCCATGAATAAGTTGAGAGTCCTTCTATGGAGAGGGGAAAGTCTTGCCTCAGAAGGCGAGTTGTTTCTGCCCATTGCCACCATTTCCCCAACCAGGATCCAGAAAAGGGACTGAGTGGAGAGAGAAATAGTGCTTCCTTTCTGTTCTCCCAGGGTGGGCTAAGCTCTTACCTTTTGCTACTCTACTCATAGAAGGGAATGCTTCCTTTTTTAAACAAAAGTTGAGGTACAATACTCACATGGTAACAAGTCCCTTTGGGGAGAGGGAGCGGGATATAAATAAAGCATTATTATTATTATTATTATTATTATTATTATTAATAATAATAATAACCCATGGGTAAATCTGCCCGGGTTTTTGAGGTTGATTTTTTTTACTAAATTACTAGACTTATACAAGAGTATATAGAGTAATTTTTAATCTTAAAACATTTAAGTATGAAATCCATCTAAAATTTAGGCTTGAAATACAATCAGAAACTGAAATAGGTGAGTAAAATAATGCTTCATGTTTCTTTGACAGATTCTTCATCAAAAACTCAATAAATGTCAAAATGAACTTGATGAAGTGAAGTTGAAAACTGAAGATTGGCATACTGATATTGCCAGACTGAAGAGCATACTGAACGCTAAAGTAAATTTATAATTTGAAAAGCTTCAGCTGTTAAAAAAAAACAAAACCCAAAGGCCAAATACCTTCCTACAACACTTGGCAAACTCCACGTGTCTCTTCTTTTAATGGTAGATGCTTCAGAGCTGTTGCTCTTACAAATCACTATAATTTCATGATAATGTTAGGATAGAAACTCCTTTGACAAGGAGAACAGGAGTATCTTCTCTCCATGTTTCCCTCATAATCTGTTGTGGGCAAGAGAATACTGAAAAGAGAACTGATGATTAAAAGCTCTTTGTCGGTTTTCTCTCAGATTGATCTCTCTACCATCAAATTATTTTTCTTCATTTGCTAGACTGAAATTGGAAGTAATCTTGTGAGATTTGCATAGAAAATAGCCACTGGGATATCCATTTTTTTCTAGCAGTCATCTCACTCCTGTCCCCTACTTAACTTAAACATTTTGTTTGGGGTACTGCATATACTTGCTAAAATAACATAGTTTTACTTGAAAACATCTGGGCAGTAGAATCACTTCATACATATGATGTTTCATGTCTTTGCTGTCACTTAATTTAATATCATACTTTAGAGTATATAACACATGTGAAAAGCGGGTGGTGATGGAAAAGGTGGTGGAAAATCACATCAACCACCTTAATTATTGAACCAACAGTCTACTTGATTGGAAGCAGGTTTCGGTTATTGATCTTAAAGTTTAGAAATTATATAGTTACACATTAGGTAGTTTCAGACAACACAATTAGGTTTCCTGGCTTATAGTGTCATCCATTGGGGACAATGTGTCACTGAACCTCTGAGAAGATTCTAAGGAGATTTTACTTAGCCTGCAGTGGAAAGTTCCATGTGCTGTCTTTGTATATCCTTTGAGTGTTGCACAGGAGCAATCTATATTATGTTCATCCAAGTTGACTTTTAATTTTAGAATGCTGTAGATTAGTGGTTACCAACCTTTTTTTTGACCAGGAACCACTTTGACCAGGGACTACTTTGCCCAGGGACCACTCTCCAACCTTAGTACCAAAAGGATAGGAACCCCTGGTGGCGCAATGGGTTAAACCCCTGTGCCGGCAGGACTGAAGACAGACAGGTTGGAGGTTCAAATCTAGGGAGAGCACGGATGAGTTCCTTATGTCAGCTTCAGCTCCCCATGCGAGGACATGAGAAAAGCCTCCCACAAGGATGGTAAAACATCAAAAACATCCGGGGACCCCTGGGCAACATCCTTGCAGACAGCCAATAATCTCACACCAGAAGCAACTTGCAGTTTCTCAAGTCGCTCCTGACATGAAAGAAAAAAAAACCCAAAAGGGTTGCCAATCAATTTTTGGTCAACTTTAGATTCTGTTTGGTTATTTGGGGTGCTGATTTAGAAAATTGCATTGGATAGGCCACATCAGCTCTAGTTTCTGTTAAAGAATATATGCCATCTAGTAATCGCCATCTGCTTGCCCACAGAAAACCATATCTAATAATCTAGAGCTGATGTAGTCTATCCAATGCAATTTACTTAATAAGCACCCCAAGTAACCCCAGGCACAGGCCTAAAAATGAAAACACCAAGGCGCTCCCGCTTCTGGGTGCCACATGGAATGGCTCTGCTCGGGGCGAGGAAGGGGGAAGAGAAACAATAGACAAGAGGCTTGTAGTCACACCTATTGTGGGTAGTCAGCCTCTCCTCTTCCGACATCCCCGTTGCCTTGGCACAATGAGAGGGTTTCACGAGCCCAGTCTCTCTCATTGCAATGGTGTAGTAACAGTGAGGCACATATTATCTATCTAGCATGTTACACTTCCATTTGGCAGTGTATTTAGATTTTGAGTCCTAATGCTTTAAATTATGTTTCATCTATTGGTATTTTTAATTTGTATATATGATTAACAACAGTTTGTTCATGATGGATTGGATTCAAGTTATGCAAGCCAAAGGCCATATGTTTCTTTTCCTTGCAACTTACATGTTCCCACTGAAAACTGGAGAGTTGGGGCATAATTTCAGAAATCTGGGCAGTGTGGAAGGAAGCTATTTGCTCACTGTCTTAAATTGGAATAGCTAAACAAAAAAGACAAAATTTCACAAATGAAGCAGAGACACTTTGTGTGGGTGAATTTACACCTATATGACAATGCAATTCTTTTTCTGGAATGGTCAGACATCCCAAGTTCCGTTTACAAAGCATACTGAGCTGAAGTGCATACTGTTAGGTGAAGGGGCAAATCTTCCCACCACATATAATTAATATTCAGTGGTAACTGATGCATACAGTTGCATCCCATGTTCACACAATCAGGGCAGTTGTTCATGCAAATTGATCCACCTGTGCTCTGCACACGTTTATTCACCTACTAGACATTTGCATGCTTGGTAAGCAGTATTGTCAGGTGGCCACCGTGCAAATCAGTGTTAAGCTGTAGATATAAAAACAAAATTTGCATTTCAGGAGATAGAATATCATGATCTTTTGGAGAATTGCCACAGGACCAATGAACAGGCAGAAAAATGGGAAACAAAATTCCACCAAATAGAAGCTGATTACAATTCTGTGCGACATGAATTTCTGAGTGTAGAGTCTGAGAATGACAGATTGAAAGAACGAACAGATTCTCTTGAAACAGAGATTGAGCAAGTAAGTTTTTAGTTTCATTTTCATATAATAGGCTGAAACTAGTCTCCTTAGCTCTTTTATTTGCTTTTATCACATTCTTCCAATATGGACAATGAACTAAGGGGACAATGTATATTTGTCTTTGGTTCAGGCTATAGCAAATAATTTCACTGAAACATATAATCAGAAGGTTTTAATATCTCGTAATGCCTTTCCTGTCTTGGGAAGTATCTGCTGGAGAAGGGTGATCTGGCAGGTGATGATTATTAAGGAGATGCTTCAGTACATTTGTCCATAGAAGACTGTGACTTCTACAGTGTTTTAGTTATCTATCAATGGGACTAACTGGCATTGGGAGGGCTGAAAAGTAGCTAAGTAAAACTGGCCCTCTCTTATGGCAGGTAAGAAGAAGGGGGCAAAAATCGCCTAGAAAATTGGAGAGGATTGGGGATTCACAGAATTGCATTGGAGGGCATAGAGAAATTGGTTACAGAATTATTCTGGAGGACTTCAAATGCCTAGAGAGAATACAAATTGTAATTTCAATGCAATGTTTATTAGCACAGAGCAGTGGTTCTCAGCCTGGGGGTTCCCTGTTGTTTTGGCCTACACTGCCCAGAAATCCCAGCCAGTTTACCACCTGTTAGGATTTCCGAGAGATGAAGGCCAAAACATCTGGGGACCCACAGGTTGAGAACCATTGGCATAGAGGGTCTAGTGTTCAAACAAATGCATATCATGTGAGGGAGTATTTCTAAGTGAGTGGGATGACAATCTTTTTAATTTAAATCAGTTCTTAGCAGCTAAGGCTTAATATTTATTTAAATGAATGTATATCTGAGTGTTTGTATCTGTGTGTGTAGGAAATATACATAGAGGTGTAGTCTAGTCTGTCTGTGTACATAAATCGTACTGATTTAATTGAAATTTAGGTACATCCAATTTTAACTGATCCGCTTTAAATTTCAAATCATTTTAAAGTTGTTGAAATATGTTTTTTGGAATCACACATATGGGTTAACTGCACCGCAATAATTGTAGCCTTCTAGAGCTGGGTGATCTAATATTTGGTGGACCATTTTTCCATTTCCTGTATACAAGTGCCTACCACCTGGTTCCTTTCCCGTTTCTTTTTCATCTATCATAGCAGCCACTTTGTTGGGAATTTTCTGGTATTCTTCTATTTATTGAATTCTTATCTCTTTATGTTTTCTTTCTTCTTCAGAAGTTATCTTCTGTCAGTTGTTCTCCACCTGTGGGACCCAGATGTTTTCGCCTTCAACTCCCAGAAATCCTAACAGCTGGAAAACTTGCTGGGAATTTTGGGAGTTGTAGGCCAGAACACCTGGGGACCCACAGGTCGAGACGCATTGTTTTTATTCCTTGGACTCTGCATTCTAAATTTCTCTTTTTGCTTCTTCCCCCACAGATTCTGTGAGGAAGATAAAAGCATTTGAGCTGGAAAACAAACCAGCCTTGTTTATTGGTCACCTCTGTGATTTTGCTAAATTATGAGCTGCCCGAAGCCTCTTATGTAACTAATAACGACACTCTACCAGAGCCACCATGACCTTAAGTGCTTCTTTAGGGGATATCCCTCCCTGACATTTGCAGGGGAACCTGGTTGCAGCTCTTTGTATTTGTCCATCATTTTGTCATGAAAATCAGGTTGCAACGAGAGACATATTTTGGGAGCGAAGATTTGAGATCTTTATTAACATGACTCTCTGCCTCCTCATGTGAGGAGCTTGTTAATTCTCCTTATATGTGTCAATAAAAAAACTTGCTTATCTTTAATTGTGATTCTTTGAGTGGTCATCTTTGAATGGCTGTCTGTGAACCACACAACTCTCCCTCTTCTGTTAAATCTTACTCCATAGGAAGCATATGTTATGGGAAGACTGGGAACTAGGGAAGGACCTGATTGGAAAGGGCTTATATACAAGGAATAAAAAGAACAAGTATCCTGCAAAAACTAGGTCATTCAGCTTTAGAAGATTCCGAATATTACACTGTTGGGTGCAACTGCCCTTATACATGGGCTCACACATGAATATGTGAAGAATCTGTTTGTCAATGTAGGATACTTTAACAGCAATCTCTTAGAATAAATGTAATTTTTCAGATTAATATTCAGTAAAACCATAACCAATCCTTCCTAAAGCTAGTGAGCATTTCTCAAATATAATGTATCTTTGTAGTACAAGGATGATTTCTCTTTATCAGTTCTTTTTTTCTTTTTTGATTTGGGGAATAGCATTTAGTATCCGAAAAAGCCTACAAATCACAGATTTCTACTTTAGGCAAGTCTCTTGTGAAAATGGAGGAGGAACTTCACAAATCTCAGTTGGAAAAAGTTTCTATACTCTCAGATCTGACATCTACGCGAGAACTCTGCATTAAATTGGACACCAGCAAAGAATTATTAACCCGGCAGTTAAATAATGCAACACAAGAAGTTGAAAAAGTGAGTATAATATAATGCTGCAGGCTTATGGCAATTAACTATAACACACTGGATTTCAAATAATTCCTCAGTTTCCTTCAGGTCACTGAGTTCTTGAGCCCAGCACATTGTCTGAACAGGCCTCGCCTCTTTCTTCAGTCATACTAAAGATATGGCACATGTGGCCCTGCACCTCAAGAGATTCCTCAGAGATTTGTCAGCCCTCCCACTTTACATGGGTTTTCACCACTACCTCTAGATTGCACCCTTAAACCTTGGCAGGATCTCCATTTAAATTGCTAAATATCATCTCAATCTTATTACTAAACTATTACCTAAAAGTATCCTTTCTTATGGCACCACATTAACAAGACAGATATCAGATCAGAGTATACCATCCTCCATCATGGTGGTTGTTTTGTAACTTTTTATGGTGATTTTAAAATGAAGAAACACAGAGATTTATTGGCAAGATTTATTCAGAGGGGATTTACCATTTCTTTCTTCTGATTCGCAAAGAATTTGACTTGTCCACAGTCACCTAGTGGGTTCCATGACTGAGTGGGGATCTGAGCCCTAGGCTCCAGAATTGTAGTCCAAATTTCAAATCAGGACACTGCTCTGGCTCTCCTCCATCATGTATTAGCTATTATTTACAGTAATTGAAGGAATTAAAAACAACTGCCTTTTGCTGGTCTCGAGAATGTATTTGGCATCTGTTTTGCCCTATCCAGAAACATTTGCCCTACATAAAACAGTTTTATTTAATCCTACAGACACATTGACACCTTAATAGAATTTGTTTCCAGTCCACTTCCTTGAGAGGAAAGGCTTCCATTTTAATCAGATAGCTTTAGCTTTTAAGACTCAGCATCAGACAAAACCTTTTCACATTGTAGTTTCCTACAAGGAACCTACCAGTGTATGACAAGTGTCCAATATTCCATTTTAATATGTGCATCAGAAAAAAAGGTTAAAGAACTTTACTCTTTTGCTTTTCAGTATCAAAATGAATGGGAAACATCTGAATCAGAAATAGAGCTCCTCAGAAAACAACTTACTAATGAAAGAATCTCAATTAAAAATCTGGAAACACTGATAGCCTCCAACAGAGAAAACGAATTTCAATCTCAGATAATAAACCAAGAAAAGAATTCTGAAATACAACTTCTTAAAGAACAGCTTTCTCTGGCTGAAAACAAAATGTGAGTAAATAGTTAGAAGAAATAATGCAGGATCAAGAGATCTGAGATCATAGTTTATATTGTTCAGATAGCATAAGGGATTCCATGGTGGTCATCAACATCCTTACTTCCAAGAATTAAATGATAAGTGGACAACCTCAAACCATTTTATGGGCCAGAAAAGATAAAAATCCACCAAATGCTGGACCTACAGAAAGACTTAGCTGATCTACACTTCACTGCCTTGGAGCAATGACTGTAATATTTATTTACATATATGTGTACAGGTAGTATGTTTTACAGAAGATGTTATGAATTATGAAATATCTACATTTGGAAAATTCTGTTTGTACGTTATTTTGGATTTATTACTATGATTTAAACCGCTGTGAGTCGCAAACCGCTGTGAGTCGCCCTCGGGCTTGAGATACAGCGGTATACAAGAATAGTAAATAAATAAATAAATAATAAACAATATTAATTGTTTTAAATGTTTGAAGTATTGATCATATTTAGGTTCTTTTGAAACAGCAGGAATATATTCATATGTTCACTTTAAAACTTGTTTTTAATAATAATTATTTAAAGATGTTCTTGATAAATTCAACTAAATGTTCTGTTTAAGTCTTTAACTTTGTCATCTGTAGTGCTATCCAGAGTCGAGATTATTCGCAGCTGAAAAACACAATAACTCAATTGGAATCTGAGCTAGATATTACCAAAAGACAGTTGAGCACAGAACGCTTTGAAAGGCAAGTGTTAAGACTGCATTTTTAATATTTAAAATGTTTAATTTACAGTTATTGCTGTTATGCAAATTTGGAAAGATGAAAAAGGTCAAAATGGCTAGAAGCATTTATAACCTGGGTTTGAGATGTTGCTTTTAAAAAAGGAATTATCAGTGTTACTTGTTGCTCCTATCAACCAATGAGTTCATGGATAGGGCTTTTACTGTACTGTTTATGTTTTATAAATGGTCTTTTAATGAATTTTAATTATTTTAAATTTATAAATTATGTTATTGTCTTTTAAATAGCATTTGTATTTGTAGTTTTCTTGATTTTTTTGTATCACTTTAATCCGTATTGTTTTTAATATATTGGAAATCTGAAAGTCAGTGTGGTGTAGTGGTTTAAACGTTGGATCATGACTCTGGAGACCACAGTTTGAATTCCTGCTCAGCCATAGAAAGGCAATGCCCCCTGTACAAATCTTGCCAAGAAATCCCTATGATAGTTTCACCTAAGGTCACCATAAGTCAGAAAACAACTCAAAGGCATACAACAAGTTACCTTGAGTCCCATTATTGGGGAATTGGGGTGGGATATAAATTATACGATATTATATTTTATCTATCCAAGGATTATGAACTTTTTGAAAGTCATTTTAGCTGGTTAAATTAAACTTGCTCCAAATCAAACTTGTGTGTGTGCATGTGCATATGTGCCTGTAAATCGCTTAACAACTTTTGGTGACCCTATGAATTTCACAGGATTTTCTTAGGCGAAGTAGATTCCGATGTTTTCCCTCCTTTAATTACCCACTCCATTGTGTTCCAAAATAAAGTTACTGCAGATATAGTTTTGTGCCCTATTTTTTAAATCAGCAACATGTGTGACAAATGCAAAACACATTAAGCAAATAAGACAGGAAAGCCCATTTTCCCTCAAAGTCATGGCCAACTGGAGATGTATAGGTCCTTCCAAGTCCTATAATGAATTAGTTTCAGTGGTGAGATGGAAGCTTGTCTTCTTTTATAACTGGTAATAAATCCTGTCCTGTTCACTTCTGGAAGGTTCATCATGGGTGCAGAACTTCTGAACAACATTCCAGTTATCTGTGGGGTGAATTATTCCCCAAACAGGAGGGAATGAAGGTTTTCAAGGCATGGTGAAACCAGTCATTTCTGATTGACCATAATTTGATCGTAGTATAAAGGAGTTTCTTATGTTTCTAATATCACATCCAAATTTTCCTCTATTCTTCCTTTTGACTCAGAATTGAGTCCCTATAAAATGTTCATCTGTTCCCACGTCCCACTTTTAGTGAAATGCTTGTGTGAAAAAGATTTTTGAATTTTCACCAGCTTCTACTGCTTCTGTCTTCAAATATGTTGTGCTTTCATTTTAGGGAGCGTGCAGTCCAAGAACTTCGGCGCCAAAGTCTTACAGCTTCATACCACTTATCATCAACAATAAAATCATCATCGCCTGAACGTTGCCGGCATTGGTCTCCTGACAGGACTCTGGACAGATCTTTGGAAGGGTGAGAACATCATGTTGTTCAGAGATGAAAAAGTATGCTTTCTTTCCATCCATTCCTGAATGCCATTTTGCCAAGATTCACAAAAAATGGAAGCATGACTTTGGAATGTGGGAGATAAAAAAAAAAAAAGATTCGGATGATTAGTTCGTACGTTGCAGCCTCAGAGCATATATCATTTCCCTGTGATTGTACCATAATGGGTTATTCTTTCACATGGCCACTAAGCCCATGATTGTTCTTGATCCTTTACTGCCAGGTTGATTGTGTATGGCTCCTTTGTTAGGTCTACATAGTACAAAATGTATTTATTCTTAAGCATTCACATAGGGCTGATATGAGCAGGAGGATGTTGAAATGGTTGCTGGCATCATAAAGATAGTAGGAGAAATTCATATGTACCCCTTTGACTTCTTACAGGAACACAAGTGTTCAGTATACTGTGATAACCCCTACATGTTTTCCAGGCTTCCTCCCTCTCTGTTCTTATTTAAAAATATCTCTTCTCTCCTCATAATTTAATTCAAGAGAGCAAAGCAGACAGATCCATAGATGTGCATGATGTTGTTACAATATTGTAGGAGAAAAATATCTGTTTCAAATCTCTTTTTAAAGGGGCCACATTATATTGAATGAAACAATGTTCATACAGTCCAAAACATTTTCATATCATCCTTCATTTCTCACTAAAAGTCTCTCCACGGATGTAATTCTGGCACAGATGAACCCAAACTACCTGAATTTCATTCATGGACATCATTTACTGTTTTTATAAAGACTAGCTGTGACATATTATTATACTGCTTTTCCCCCCCTATAAAATAATGTAAACTAGTTTTCTTAGATTTAATATTCAAACTTCGAATTAAATGTACACCTGAGATAATTTGTGATCAATGAAAACCTAAGCAGTTAAAAAGGAAGGAAAGAAAGATTATTAGCTTGATATTCAAAACCAATGTGAGGGCCTTATAATTAGAGCCAAGAAAAGATATGTATTCGTTCCTGTGCAGAAAACAAGCAAACAAAAACAGTTTAAGAGTCCATTTTTGTCTCTTGTAGGGATTCTATATTGAAGGATTCTATGTTGAAGGACTTCTAATTGAAGAAGATATGGAAAAAATCTGACATCCCTTAAAGAAATACAGTTGCCAAACTGAATTCAGGACCTATTGTAATGGTGGTTTTAATTCAATTTGATGGTGAAAATGTTCAGATTACTTACTAACTGAAGGATCATTCATAACTGTTTTATCCAAGTGGAATAAAAGCAATTTGGATATTTTGTTTTATCTGACTAATATCCATTATTAAAATGACATCCTGAAAAGCAAAGTGAACAAGACTGTGACTGCATGGTGTCAGAAACCCACTGAATGAAGCTATCAATGTAAAGAGAAAAACAGAAAAGAATTAAACCGTTTGCCTTATTTCTTCATTTAATTGTTGTAACATGGTTCCATTTTTGGTAAGCCATGTAATATTTTCATCTGAGGGCATAGGCACATTTTAAAACAAAGGGTATTTACTATATTTAGCTCAAATCCGAATAAAAAATTCTTATTAAAGTAATTGGCTTGGATCCTAATCTCTTCTTGGAATAGAAGAATTCACATTCACAGGGGGAGATTTTTCCTCTCCCCCTTTCCTCTGCAATTCCTCTAGGCCTCCAGAAATGATGGAGATTATGTGATATATAGTAAGGGACTGCATAGAGGGAAATGACAGAAGTCACAAGTATCTCTTGCATGGGCAGAGGAGCAACTTGGGATCCAGTTCAAAGAACAAAAAAGCCATATTACTTTGAAACCATTCTTTTCTTTCTTTTTTGAGAGACAGCAAGAGCCACCTGTTACTTGCCTTTAGTGTTAATATTTTGATTTTTTGAGACTTCGAGTCTTTTCTGATTTATGGTGACCCTAAAGCAAATCTGTCAGGATTTTCTTGGCAAAATTTCTTCGGGGGGGGGGGGGGGTGCCATGGCATCGGCTTCCTCTGGGCCTGAGAGAGAGTGACTTGGGCAAAGTTTTAACCATATCTTTCAGAGTCCTAGTCCAACCCTCAAATCAATAGACCATACTGGATCTTAAAGCCAATGAATTATAACCTATCTATGAAAATAACAGTGGTGGATCTGCACCTCTGTTATACAGGGTCTTTTTAACTTATCCTGACAACATTAGTTAGAGGGAGGAGCAAGTCTTCATCGGTATTAATTAGATAATATATTTTACTTCTAAACAGTGTGTAACACAGTGTTTTCCTGATGACCATTAAAATTACATTTGTGGCAATATCACTCAGTCAAATCATGTACTGCTTATGGACAGATATTGCAAGTATCATTAAACTGTTTATTATCCTATTAACTGAATAAAATTTCAGTCATTTTTCTTACTAGAAGCCACTTTTTATGACAGTGAAACATTTCCTTTTTCGGTGTATATATTTTAAATAAAGAGTTTTAGTGGACCCTTATTTTGTTTTTTTATGGCAATTTCTAAGTACATTTCATCCAGTTGTCTTCTCTTTGAGAGACAATGGCCAAAGTAAGCCCGATTCATCTTTTCTATCTCCAATGGCTCTGTAGTATTTTCCTTTTCCCTCTATAATGTCTAGCAAATTGTTTTAAAACGTTGTTTCTCAAGGTAATCAGAAAAAAATCAACATGGCATAGTTTGCGACTTCAAAAACTGTCATTCTGATTTTAACCATGAACACACACTTACGTTAACAAGAACAAGTACTTCAGAATTACTATTATACATTCAGAAAGGTATGCCATGAAAATATCAACAGTAGTGCTTAACAGGACCATACACTAAGACTTGGCCTCTCTCTTTTCTCTGTGTGTTGCTGTTTGCAGAGCTCAGCTCAGTAAAGGATTCTGGAGTCAGCTGCCACTTATCTTGCTATAGTGCCAAGGTGCATACTGCTAAAATAGGGTAATTTAGAGTAGAACTCCACTCTATTGTGGCTCAATCTTTAATGCATTTGTTAGTCCAGGCACACTGCTGCAACATAATATCCAGAGTTAGTGATTCTAAAGCCCTTCACTATTCTCCCAATGCTGATATTGCTGGCGGGAAAATACTTCCACGTAGAGAGGACAAAGAGGAAAAGGGGGAGCTAAGCAGACCAAAGAAAGCTTTTTAGAAATATGCTTCTTTGTTAGAGGTTTTGTTAACCAAGGTGTGCCTATAAATCTGCATATATATATATATATATATATATATATATATATATCCGTTATTTATCATTAATTAGTCATCAAGTCAGCTTATAGCATCCCTATGAATAGCATCCCTATGACCCCAAGAGCATCCACAGTCCTCCTCAGCTCTGCAAAACAGGATCCTGGCTTCTTGTATTAAATCAATCTATCTAACTGTACTGTGGTACCCCCCTTTCCTATTGCCTTCCAGTAGTATTTTCCAATGATTCATGCCATATGATGTATACAAAATACAGTAGTTTTATTTTAGTCATTTTGAACTTGTTTGTTTTCTTTTAAGGTAATTATTGTACTCCCCTAAAACATAGATTCAAGAAGAAAAAACGAATCTACCAGGAAGGATGGTGGGATTGGTTTGTATCCCTATATCTACTAGAACAATTAGAGTCACTTTATGGAATCTGAGCAAGAAATATGACTCACTGGTTTTGGTGGCTGGCATTTCTATTGTCAGTGGGATGAATCCTTATTGAATGTTAGTTTGAACTCTATGTGTTAATGTAATTAAGAGGTTTTTTTTAACGTCCCTGCAAAGTTTAATATGTGAGACCTTTTGCTGCTTTCTGCAGGTTTTGTCCCAAAAGGGAAAGACACATTTGAATTTGTAATGTTCTTTTAATGTAGGGGTTCTGTTACTTCTTAAAGAGGGATTTAAAAACCACCCTTCAAATTCCTATCAGAACTGCAAGTGTTTGGAAAATTGTCATTGTCTCTATTCTGAAACTTATCTATGGCATCGTACTTTTCTTGAATAAATTGTGACCTTCGATTTACGAGGCCCTTGATCAAAGACTTGCAAACAGGAAAGTAGGACTGATTTCTTTGCCCAAGTAGGGCTGTGCCCATAGAACCACACTTGAGCTTACAGTATGGCTTTCTGTTTGAATCTCTTGTCCACTTCAGAAGTCCATTATCAGGATATCTATAATATATTTTTCCCATTTTTCTAAAGGAGGTATCTCTGGGGTTTTCAAAAAACTTTTTTTTGTGCGACATCTTGCAGCACATTTTGCTATAGTTTTTCAATTAATATTTCCGAGTCCCAACCAATTCAATATAGTTTGTAGCAGCCACAAAAAAAGTTTCTGGAGTATAACAACTACTTTCAAAGTAAGTACTGTACTGAACAATTAAACATGAAATAATACTTTCAAACCAGGAACAGAATATTTTTCAAATGTTGTTACATAGTGTTACTGGCAGCTCTCCCACAAGAGCACGCTACAGCCTACAGCCCAAAGCCCTTTCTTCTGTGTAACTTGAATAATGTCTTATGCATTCATGCATACATCCACACACACCCTCTGATCCACTTGGTTCTCAGCAAAGGTTTTGAGAAAAGACAATTTCAGGGGGGGGAAATCAATGAGTATTCAAAAGTATCACTTCTATCCTTGTTAACAATGTTCAAGATGAGCAGATTGAAATAATGAGTTAATTTACTTGTTTTCCCAAAACTTTTTATGTACTTTATACATACATGGGGGATTTTTTTTAATGTTAAATAAAACCAGTGTGAAGCATGTTACTGCTTCTAAAGTCCAATAACAAACATATTTCTAAAACTGAGATGAGCAAATTTGTAAAATTAGGGAAGCACATTGACCCTCCAGAAATTCTTGGAGGGCTACAAACCACACGCCCCCCACCTCCCCCCAAAAACTCAATCAACATGTTTTTCCCCATCCATCCTTTTTGGGACATGGGGACATGTTTTGAGGCTATTCCTAGGCCATTCTGAGGCAAAAAAATGTTACTGAAAAAATTGCAAAATGCCATGATGATACAAAGGTTCTAACTATATGTCCTCTGTACACCCTGATATCATTTTGGACCATTTTAGAGCAAAAGAAACCCTTTTTGATCCTGTTTATTTTGCATACTTGAAATATCTTTAAATGGGCTGCTTTCTCTCATAATGAACAGTAACGATCTGTAGAATGAAACTTATAACAATACAATCTTATATCCCAGAACCCTGCAAAATGCCAAACCCTTAATTGCCCTGACACATAATATACAATGAGATAGAGTCAATATTTGCCACCCATGAAAAGAAGGGTTCCTTCCATCCATGGAGGCATATTGTAGACAGGGCAGAGATGATTTTCATTTTTTGACCTACCATATTTATCCTGCCTCCCATGATCTGCTCCAGTCTGATACAAAGAGTCCTAATTTTCACCTCTGTATTTGTATAGTTATACTGCAAAGAGGGTTTTTTTTATTTTAGTAAGGAGACACTGATTATTTATGTTTTTATTGTGTTTTATTGGTTTTGTATGGTTTTTTATATTATATGCTAAATGTTTTAATTGTAATTTATGTCTCTTGGGGCATCAAATTGTTGCCGATTGAAAACCGCCTTGATTCGCCTTCGGGCTGAGAAAGGCAGTATACAAATACCGTAAATGAATAAATAATACATACATTTTTTGATGAAGCGCTATCATATTTTTAAAAAGGAGGACAAAGCAGATAAGTTCCAAGAAGCCCATTCTGACACAGCAAAAATGTTTATAGATTTAAAAAAACACAAGAACGACTATATCAACAAATACCACAACCTCCTGACACATGCACTCCATCTGGAGGAGGCCAACAAAGGACAGACCTACTGAACCAAGTGAACCATAGAAATGCTACTGTAAGAACATATGGTTCAGAAGCTGAATGTTTTCCTGAACTGATTACTCAGTTGGGCATACAAAGGTGAAACATGGGTAAACCTGAAGTCTATTGTCTTCTTTGTGTGAGTGTACACTTTAGCCATGCCCATACTTTAGTGTATGGGCATGGCTAAAGTGTTAAAGAAAACACGTTCTTTCCCATGTGGCGTATTTTTGTTTTTTTGAAAATTCATATGTCAGAAATAGTAAATTATTCAACACAAAAGTAATGGTTTCAAACAGAACCCTTTGCTTTTACTACATAACACCACTTTAATCTGCCAGCAACAGGAAGAAAGCAATAATGGGACAGAAAAAATAGTCTTTTCATCATAACTGTGAAGTTCTTACTGACGTTTTATCAAAACTGTTTTTGTCACACAAAATATTACAGCACTTTTTTTCACTGCCATCTTCCTCAGGAGATTATGAGAAATGGCTGTAGCAGTAACTTTAAGGCTTTGTTTGCTTGCTTTTTCTGCTAGACTATGGGCCCCTCTACATGGGCAACAAAATCTGAGGCTTGTCCAAGGCACTGCTGCTTCAAACTATCCCCAGCCTCCGCAGTGATGTTTTTATCACTCTGCTCCCAAATCATGACAGTGGCAGCAGCAAAGTCCTGACCATCCAGTCGGGGCCAAACTTGATCCAACCCCACTGGACAGTCACTCCTACCTGTGTCAATGGCTATGGAGTTCCAGAGAGGCACCCACACAACTTGGAGACATCTATCTGAACCACTTGCTGCAAGGGGCACCTGAATCCGCTTTGTGGCATCACTCTAGGCAATAGTCAACTGACAGGACCCATGTCAGCTCAGATTCTGTCACAAGATGGAGAACTGGAGGGATAGTAAATGTGGCTATCTGACAGTGCCAAACTGGGTTCAGCACCAGTGGGTGGTCAGAACTTCCTCCTACTTCAGTAGTGGCTGTGGGAGTAGCAGTGTAAACTATCTCAGGGCCAATTCGGCATACGCCATGACAGATCAGCTCTGGGAAAAGGGGTCAGTATAGATCTGCGCATTTGGTGAAGTTGTCAAAGATGCTGAATGACAGGAGCTCCGTAGTTACCACTGCAGACCGCAACAAATGACACAGATAAGTGCAATCCCCTTTTCCCTGCATCACAGAGAAAGGGGAAAGCAGGATGGCAACACTACCCCATGTGAACTGTAGGTCCAGTTCCAAATCAGAACTGGCCCTGCTGTTCACAAAGACCTTGAAGTGCAGGGCTCTTTTGAAGCTTTGTAGAAGCTCTGGAGATTCCCTGACTTTACTCTGCACTTATGAACCAGAGGTCCCTGGATGTCAACTGGACACCATGGGGTACGAAGCATTGGTAGACAGAGTCCATATTTCTCCCAGTTTTCCTCTGAGGATCCTGCCATAGATGTGGGCAAAACGTCAGGAGAGAATGCTTCTCGAATGTGGTCATGCAGCCTGGAAAACTCACAGCAACCCACTATTCCTTCATAGTGTTTTTTTTTTTTTGGTTTGGGGTTTTTTTTTTGCACTACAAATAATATATGTGCGGTGTGCATCAGAATTCATTCCTGCTTTTTTCAAACCACAGTTCGGTCCAACAGCCTGAGGGACTGTGAACCAGCCCTGGGCGAAAAAAGTTTGAGGACCCCAGCTTTAGAATGAATACAATTTCTTTAACACTACTCTTGAACTGTTCTATTTATTTATCATGTCAGGAGTGAACCATTAAAAACAAACATACAAACAAACAAACAAAATACAAAGTTTGCAAACTTGTCATTCTATTAAATGTCCTTTGACCAGTAACTGGCCACTTGGAGTGCCTCTGGTGTTGCTATAAGATGGTCCTCCATTGTACATGTGGCAGGGCTCAGGTTGCATCACAGTAGGTGGTCAGTGGTTTGCTCTTCTCCACAATCATATTGTGGATTCCACTTTGTAGCCCCATTTCTTAAGGTTGGCTCTGCGTCTCGTGGTGCTGCAGCACAGTCTGTTCCAAGCCTTTCAAGGTATTCCCCTGACATTAAGTCCAGTTGTGTCCAACTCTGGGGGTTGGTGCTCATCTCCATTTCTAAGCCAAAGAGCCGGTGTTGTCCGTAGACACCTCCAAGGTCATGTGGCCGACATGACTGCATGGAATGCTGTTACCTTCCCCCCGGAGTGGTACCTATTGATCTACTCACATTGGCATGTTTTCAAACTGCTAGGTTGACAGAAGCTGGGGCTGACAGCGGAAGCTCACGCTGCTCCCCAGATTCGAACCTGCCACCTCAACAAGTTTAGCAGCTCAGTGCTTTAACCCACTGCGCCACCAGGGGCTCCCAGTTTTCTGTGTGCCCAGGAGGGAGTCTCTCATTTGGTATCAGCCATTGATTGAGGTTCTGGGTTTTTTGAGCCTGCCACTTTTGGACTCTCGCTTGCTGAGGTGTTCCAGCGAGTGTCTCTGTAGATCTTAGAAAACTATTTCTTGATTTAAGTTGTTGTGCTAGCTGATACCCAAACGGGATGGGCCGGAGATGTCACTGCCTTGGTCTTTTCATTATTGGTTTTGACCAGAAGTGACTTGAACTGTCCTGGCTCATTGCTATGGAGTCAGAGGAGCTGGAGTTCTACCAAGCCCTGGCCAGCATCCTCTGCCAAAGCTAAAGGGCAACTCAGGGGTTTCCCTGGCACGGAGCCCTGGCAATTCCGGTGTAGTCAACCCGCTTCCCTTCCGAGGTGGTGAAGACGTGCCCCGGGGCCTCTCCTTGGGCCTCGCGGGCCCCTCCCTCTGGCTCCGCCTCCAGGAAGGCTCCCGGGGTGCCTCTCCGCCTCCAGCTCCCTCGGCTTCCCTCCTGAGCCCTCTTCCCCCGGCCAGGTGAGTTTCACACCTGGGGAGGAATTGCGGGGGGGGGGAATTTCTACCGCCTGGGGCCCTCCAGGTACCTTTCTTTGGCACAAGAAAAAGCCCCGCCGGCCGGTCTCCTTCCTCCCTCCCTTCTCAGGTGAGCGCCGCCAGGTAGACGCGCTCTCCTGCCAAGAGGAAGCGGCCGAGCCCCTCCCTGAGGGGAATGCAGTTTGATTGACACCCCTCCCAACTGCCAGGGCTCAATTGAAGGGGACCCTGGGAACTGGAGTTTGGTGAGTGAGTGAGGCAGAGAAGGGGGACTTGTCCTGTGCAACTCCCAAGACTCAAGAACAGTGAGACCTAACAGTTGAAGCGGTGCCAAACTGCATTCATTCTCCAGTATGGACGCTATGTCCTTGCTTTGCAGGCTTGTGAGGGCTGCGGGTGCATTTACACCAAGCACTGGCCAACTTGGGCCCTTCAGGTGTTTTGGACTCCAACTCCTACCATTCCTAACAGCCCCAGGTCCTTTCCTTTTCCCCCTCAGCCGCATAAGCGGCTGAAGGGGAAAAGGAAGGGGCCTGAGGCTGTTAGGAATGGTGGGAGTTGGAGTCCAAAACACCTGAAGAGCCCAAGTTGGCCCAGGTCTAATACAGCTGGGTCCCCTGGTTTAGACCACTGAGCTGCTGAACTTGCTGACCGAAAGTTTGGCAGTTCAAATCCAGGGAGTGGGTGAGCTCCCACTCTTAGGTCCTGCTTCTGCCAACCTAGCAGTTTGAAAACATGCAAATGTGAGTAGATCAATAGGCAAGAAGGTAACAGTGCGCCATGCAGTCATGCTGGCCACATGACTTTAGTGGTGTCTACGGACAATACCGGCTCTTCAGTTTAGAGATGGAGATGAGCAACATCCCACAGAGTTAGACACGACTAGACTTAACGTCAAGGGAAACCTTTACCTTTTTAATCTATAGCTGAATGAGTTCCCATGAAGGCATTCCCCATCCAGAGTTGTGAAAGATATCTGTTGCTAAGTTGTAGATTAAACATATTTATATGCAGAGTACTGTTGCGTAGACCCGTCTCTTCCACAAACAATGTCAAAGATGTTGTCTTGTGTGAAGTATAGGATATAGTTCTAGGACGGGTTTGGATTTCTTGAAATCTTTATGTAATAATGTGAACCATGGGATGCACACATGGGAATATACAATATGAATACTATCTATCTATTGAATGCATGTTAAAAACTGGCTTCGGGGCTTAGTATCTGCACAAATAATTAGACAGCTTTAAATACACTGAACATAGGGAAGGAATTGGCATGATTTGATATATTTTTTAAGTTTACACCATCTTCACAGTACTGTTTAATGAAAATGATATATTTTTAATGTGTTGTCAAAGTCCTTCATGGCCTTTTCGTGGTTTTCCAGGCTGTATGGCCATGTCCCAGAAGCGTTCTCTCCTGATGTTTCACCCACAACTTTTAAATTTTTAATTAATTATATTTATAATAAATCTGAAAGGAGCCCCCGTTGGCATAGTAGGTTAGACCACTGAGCTGCTGAACTTGCTGACAAAAAGTTGGCAGTTTGAATCCGGAGAGTGGGGTGAGCTCCCACTGTTAGCCCCAGCTCCTGCCAATCTAGCATTTTGAAAACATGCAAATGTGAGTAGATCAATAGGTACCACTTCTGCGGGAAGGTAAACGGTGCTCCATGCAGCCATGGCCACATAACCTTGGAGGTGTCTATGGACAATGCAGGCTCTTCAGCTTAAAAATAGAGATGAACACCACCAACCAGGGCCAGAAGGGGAAGCCTTTACCTTTATCTGTGTTTTGTTGTTTCTAGGCATTGAATGTTTGCCTTAGTGTTATGTATGTTGGAATCCACCCTGAGTCCCCTTGGGGAGATAGAGCAGAATACAAATATATTATTATTATTATTTGAAACACAACAAGATGAGTCCACAGCAGACCTCTGCTGGTTGTTGTATTGGATCACACTTCAGACACTTCCCAAGTGTCTAGGACTGTGTGATGTATCAGTGAATAATGCATGCAGATGGTAATTTTGTCAGCGCCGATTGTGTTTAAGTGGAGGCCAAAGTCTTTAGGCACTGCACCCAGTGTGCCAATCACCACTGGGACCACCTTGACTGGCTTGTGTCAGAGTCTTTGCTGTTCGATCTTTAAATCTGCTTGTCTAGGATCTGCCTTTTACAATCCAGCATTACTTGTATTCATAGTAGGTGATATCTTGGAAAACAACCTATAGTATAACATAAATTGCATCAGTTACAAAATAATAGAAATGTAATTATCGGTGTCTGTTTTTCCATTCATTTTGATGTATGAACTTCCAGAATTGCATGGATATATGAAGCATGATGCAATTTGATTGTCCTGTCCAAAGATTCATTACAATTCTTTGAGTTTCTGATTCATTTGAGGTTTTGACCTTTCAAAAGCACCAGTTAGTTGGTATTTATGCAAATTCTAGCTCGGAGTCTTCAGCTGGAGTTTATAAAGGGCAGAGATTAAAGGAAGGAGGACCCGGCATTCTTACTTTTGCCATCCAGCTTTGTAATGATTGAAAGAAAGACTACACAATAGCTTCATAGCTTTATCATGAGAAGAAAAGCTAGTAATTTTATACTAATCGGGCATTGAAATAGCTATTTTGCTTCCTTGTATTGCTGGGGAATTAATTTGTTTGCATTTAAAACAGAGCAGTGTTGTCAGCTGTGTTTTTAAAAGAAGTGTTTTTCAAATTAAGTTTTGATCTTTATAAGAAACCCTTAAGTAATTTACATCTTGTATAAATTAACCACAGCTTCTCATTGTGTATCAATATAGTTTATGGGTGCATCTACGCTGTAGAATTAATGCAGTTTGACATTTTAATTGCCACAGCTCAGTGCTATGGAATCATGGGAGATGCAGTTTTGCAAGGTGTTTAGCCTTCTTTGCCAAAGAATGTTGGTGCCTTTCCGAACTTACTTAGCCAATCCCTCATTGTCCGAGTATGATGACCTTCCAAGTATAGTGTCTTGGCAGTGGATATGTAGGTGACCGTGGAGCCCTATTCTTGATCTGCATGTTCTTCCACAGTGAGGGCATTGCTTTCCAGGTGGAAGGCAGTCCCAGTCAGGATTGGTTTGACATGCCTTCCTCTTGGCACATTTCTCCCTTTCTCCCTCCATTTGTGCCACTTCAAATTCCACAGCACTGCTGGTTACAGCTGACCTCCAGTTAGAGTGCTCAAGGGCTTCCCAGTTATCGGTGTCTATGCCACAGTTTTTAAAGTTAGCTTTAAGCCCATCTTTGGATCTCTTTTCCTGACCACCAGTATTCCTTTTTTCCCATTCTTGAGTTGGGAGAATAGTAACTGCTTTGGGAGATGGTTATTGGGCATTCGGTCAACATGACTAGTCAAGCGGAGTTGATGGTGTAGGAGCATTGCTTCTGCCAAAGAATGCTGGTGCCTTACCGAACTACAACTCCCATGATCCCATAGCATGGAACCATCACAGTTAAAGTAGCGTCAAACTGCATTAATCAGACTATGCTGATAATTCAGATAACTGGACTGCTGGTTTCTTATCTTTATCCTTCAATTTGTCACCAGGAGAGTCATTTGTCATTTACTGTTCTGCAGCTTCTATTGCTCTTTACTGTAGCTGTTCCATGAAGACTGATAGGAGTTACTGTCCAGAAATTGGGGATGAATCACAAGTTGCTCACTATGATATATATATGGTCAAGATAGTAAAAAAAACCTTTCCTTTAATAATGTGTGTATGTGTCGTCAAATCATCTGTCAACTTATGGTGACCCCATGGTGACCCCATCAGACTTGCCTCTTAGGCAAAAAATCCTCAGGTAGTTTTTCTGGTTCCTTCCTTTTAAGCCGTTAGTCATATTAAAACAATATAAAACATACATTTAAAACATTTTAAAAATAAAAATAACTATACAGATTAAAAATATAGCTCCTTTTTGGATCTCTTTCCTTAAAGCATTCACTCTAAGATCCTGTCTGGATTTTTTTTTTAAAGTGTATAAGTTTAGGTAGTTTAGAAAAGATGGCTGGCATTTGGCATGCAAAGCACATGACAGGGATATTGTAGGTGGCTCAATTAAGTTAAAGACAATTCTCAGTAAAATCTCTGGAGAACCTTTGAAAGATTTTTGTTCCCATTGCTTGGCTGCATAAAATATTATACCATGTCAATAAAAAATATAACAGATGTAAACGATAAAACAATTGGGTTGTTGTAGGTTTTTCCGGGCTATATGGCCATGTTCTGGAGGCAATTTTTCTCCTGACATTTCGCCTGCATCTATGGCAAGCATCCTCAGAGGTAGTGAGGTCTGTTGGAAGTAGGAAAAATGGGTTTATATATCTGTGGAATGACCAGGGTGAGACAAAGGGCTTTTGTCTGCTGGGGCTAGATGTGACTGTTTCAGCTGATCACCTTGATTAGCATTCAATGGCTTGGAAGTGCCCGGGGGGAATCCCTTGTCGAGAGTGATTTTATGTGCCTGTTTGTTTCCCCTCTGTTGTTTTGCTGTTGTGATTTTTGAGTCCTTAAATACTGGTAGCCAGATTTTGTTCATTTTCATGGTTTCTTCCTTTCTGTTGAAATTGTCCACAGTCACATCTAGCCCCAGCAGACAAAAGCCCTTTGTCTCACCCTGGTCATTCCACAGATATATAAACCCATTTTCCTACTTCCAACAGACCTCACCTCTGAGGATGCTTGCGATAGATGCAGGCGAAACGTCAGGAGAAAAATTGCCTCCAGAACATGGCCATATAGCCCGGAAAAACCTACAACAACCCAGTGGTTCCAGCCATGATAGCCTTCAACAATACAATAAAACAATTTATAATACAAAATAGCACATCACAAAAAAAAACTATAGGAACTATAGGAATGTTGAGTTGGTGTACAGATAAGATTAAAAATAGACTTCTTGCACCCTTGCTGGAGAGGGAACATTCTGGAGGGGGCATCAAGAGGGGACATTAAATCATGATCCCAAATTACATGTAGTTTTATTATGAGGGAAATTTTCCATTTAGTGATAAAGCCCCAAGTGACATATGATTTTATAAGCTGAAACCAGTGCATTAACTTGGGCCTGGAAATAGATTGGTAGTCATTGGAGCTGACCAATTAAGTACTTTTTTCATGACAGAAATTATTGTGGAAACTCCAAGTTACTTCTGGTGTGAGAGAATTGGCCATCTGCAAGAACGTTGCCCAGGGGATGTTTGATGTTTTACCATCCTTGTGGGGGGCTTCTCTTATGTCCTCTCATGGGGAGCTGGAGCTGACAGGAGCTCACCCTGTCTCGTGGATTTGAACCACCGACATTCAGGTTAGCAGTTTAGATGGCACAAGGGTTTAACCCATTGCACTACTGCAGCTCCTTAATTAAGTACTTATTTGACCAGACTCGCTAATTCCTATCATCAGTTGGGTTACCCTATTCTGCACTAGCTACATTTTCTGAACTATCTTAAAAGGCAGACCTTTGTTTAGTGCATTACAGCAATCTAATTTGGAAGCTAGCAAAGCATTAACCACTGCAACTTGGTTGCTCCTGTCCAGATAGAAAATAGCTGGGTCACCAACCAAAGTAGATAGACCCTAGAGAGTACTTTGTGCCACTTACACTCCCTGTGCTTTAAGGTAACAGCAATGGATTCAGAAGAAACCATATCTTATGAACATTATTGGAGTCTAATTCTATTTTGAATTCTGTTTCTGATCATCTGAGTCTTGTTGAACTGAGCCTCTGTGTATTGGAGCTCACACAACCCATTCCTATAGCCTGGTACACATTCAGCTCTTCCATTGCCTCGTCTGCTGAAGGTGAGAAATAGAGCTGTATGTCATGAGTGTATAAAATGAAACAACACTCAGGAATTGACATTATCTATGGCTTCATACAGATGTTAAATAATGTGGGGATAACTACAGTGGAGCACCAAATTTAAAAAGTTAGTTTGACTGAACAGCA
Source organism: Anolis sagrei (assembly GCF_037176765.1). Classification (NCBI taxonomy): domain Eukaryota; kingdom Metazoa; phylum Chordata; class Lepidosauria; order Squamata; family Anolidae; genus Anolis; species Anolis sagrei. Next base: position 102,591,230 of record NC_090023.1, on the reverse strand, counting down.
TCTCCAAATCCCATTTCTTGGTGCTTGTCATAGAAATCGGATCAGAGCAAATGTACCACCCCCTCTACCAAATCAGTCTCTGCAAAATGCTAGCATGACTGATTGTACTGAGCGGTGATGGGGAGCCATTATGCTCATGCTTCTCTTCCATTTCTTCCAGCACAAGTCACTGTACCAGTCAACCAAGACCTGGTTTCTTTTACCAGGGGAAGTGACAGAATTAACAATATTGCTTTAGCTCAGTAGTAAGCCAATTTGGTGGCTCCCATCAACCCTCTTGCTTCCATTTCCTGTCTACACTGTACAAGTGCCCCCTTCTTCCCACACATCTAAACACTTCAAACTTAAAGTCTGATGAACATGAAGAATTCAGGAGTGAGGAAGCGTCTCCAATATGACTCTTGGGTTCAAAGTATCATGAATATTCATATTAAAAAGAGCAGCATGAATGTGGTGGCATGTTGTGAACCCTCTGTAATCATGCATTCAGATTCACAATCTCTCCTTGTACATGTATTATTTGGTGCAAAGAAACATATTTAAGGATAGGTGGGATTTTGGACAAGGGGGGAGCAGTATTGTGTGAACTGAGTCTGAAATGAATTGGCAAGATTTCGATCTAACAACTGCTGTATAAACAGCTGACATTGCAAGCAAGGCTGCGCTTCCTGCATTGTTGATTGATCACACGGATCTGCTTCATTCTTATCATGTAGGTTTTGGCTTAAAGGATCTCTATGGAAGCCGATTGGATGTTGCTGTTCATCCTAACACAATAGTCCACTGAGTGCTCTGCAGGCAGGTTCCCTCAAGAGTTTTCTTTATTCAGGGATTAAAATAGTTCCATGCTTGTCTGATTTGTTTAAAGCTTCCATGGTACCCTTAACTGAAGATGTTTCAGAGAGAACTACCAGAAAAATGCATAGTAATTTCCCACTTGTGTGGATGTCTTAAGGAAGTTAATAACTCACTGAAGGCCCTTACGAGGGAAATGTTTCAAACAAAAATATTTCCTTCTGCTTAATTTTAAGAAGACAGGAAAAAATTAAAATAACTAAATTGATAGTTTATCTGGAGAGACAAAAGGTCATATCATCATGCATTGTCAACATACATGAGCCGCATATTATGGCTGAAAATGAATCAGGTGGTGTTAATGAAATATTTGCATATGGGTTGGCCAGCTTTTCTGCCAGATCAAATCAACAGCTTGTTTCAGAGAGAAAAAATATTCTGAATGCCCTTGAGAGTGAATGGCCCGCATGGCTCTTATGTGCTCCTCTTCCCATATGGATTATGCTGTGATCGGTGAACTCGGTTAGTTGCAGTTTTTATTTTTACATAGTAAAACATTGTTAATGTACCTGATTCATTTGGAAATAGGTAAGATACTTATCAAGTTCATGGTTAGTCTGCAACCAATCCACATCTGCACATGACATTATTTCATTCATGTGCAGATGTGTTATAATATGGTTGTTTATGGTGTTATCATAATGTAATAATATGGGTATTTATTATTAGCAGTACTGCTATTTTATTTAATTGATGTTGTATTGTGATGTTTGTTTTACTGCTCTTGAGCGTTTGTTAAGCTGTTTAAGCTGTCTTTGGTTTTAACTTCATTGTGAGCCACCTTGGCTCCCATGCTGGGAGCAGTTAAACTGGTATCAAAGTGCTGTAATGGTGAAGTGCGGATACACCTTCATTTAAATCTTAAAAATCTTAAATATTAAAAACCTACATAAATGCTTCCAGACTTCCTTTTGTGGATGAATGTTGTTTTCTTTCCCTTCAGGTTTGAAGGCTAATATTTGTTTTCTTCATATCTTTCATATTATTTGTTGTGTTTATGTTGTTTGTCCTGAATCCACATGTTAATCCCAACTAGAATAGAATCACAGAAGCAGTGGAAACTAGGCAAATCTAGACTTATAGAAGTCTCAATAGGTCTACTTCAGTTGGGACTAATGACTGAATTTTTACAATCTAAGCAATAAAACTGTATTGCTATTTTGCTCATGAGTCGTGTTATGAAATTCAGTGGATAGTTTAAACATTTGTCAGGGCCATATTCTAGAAATTTGGGTGTGGTAGTTATACCATACCATGTTACTATGGAGGGTTGAAGCAAACCAGTTCCGCAATATTGTTTAACAGTGAAATAATTCATTTGACATAGTAGATAAGTGAACATAGCTAACTAGACAGATATGGAGGTAGTCTGAGTTTCTTTGTTTTCCATTATTTTAGTCCTTTGGTCCAGTTTGAGAGAGGGATTGAAAAATCAACCAAGAACATAATCTAAAAATTATTAAGTGAGAACTCTGGAGTTATTGCTCTTGTTTTCATGCTACAGTAGAGTCTCGCTTATCCAAGCTTCGCTCATCCAACATTCTGTATTATCCTCCCGCCTGAAATAATGTCCAGGGTAGGAGAAAGAAAGAACCCTTCTCTGTTTTGGTGCTAAATTCGTAAATACAGTAATTGCTACATAACATTACAGTGTATTGAACTACTTTTTCTGTCAATTTGTTGTAAAACATGATGTTTTGGTGCTTAATTTGTAAAATCATGACATAATTTGATGTTTAATAGGTTTTTCTTTAATCCCTCCTTATTATCCAACATTTTCGCAACGTTCTGCCGGCCCATTTATGTTGGATAAGCAAGACTCTACTGTGTGTTACTTGTGTTGCCAAGTTTAAATATTCCTTTTTAATTTTTTTATCTTTATTACATCATCAAACAGTACATAGGAAATTTCTTTATCTAAAATGCCTCATGTCTGTTTTTATGAGTTCCATCACGGAAGAAAAGTACTTGTATGAATCTGAACAATTACTGTATGTATTTGAAACAGAAATCCTTTGTAATGGTGAGGAGGAAGACACTAAACACCTGTTGGTTTAACTTCTGCTTCGGGCACACGATTCTGGATGCCATAAAAGAGCAGGCAATGATGAGATTCTTAATATTATTGTATGAAGATGCTGTGGGGGGTGCATCTGCTGAAAAAATCTGAACCCACAAGATAGCTGTCAGTCAGTCACAGTGGTTCCCAACCTTTGGACCTCCAGGTGTTTTGGACTTCAACTCCAAGAAATCCCAGCCAGTTTACCCGCTGTTAGGAACTGTGGGAGCTAGGTCCAAAACACCTGGAGGCCCAAAGGTTGGGAACTACTGGATCCCTTTGGGACAAAGTTCTAGACGAGAGTGCTTATTGTTTCTCTGATGTTCCTGAATAAAATTGATTATCTAGATCCATTTAACAGTAGCTTTAGGCCTGGTTATGGGATGAAGGTGCCTTTAGTCACCTTATAAATGACCCAAAGTAGAAACTAGATAGGAGGAAGGTGTCTCTGTTGATTCTTGGCACAGGGTTTTAAATTGTCATGGATGGGTGAACTCAGAAGATGGTACCAATCATTTCCAGTTTGACCCTGTTACTATAGGCTGTGGGAGCCCCAGAGCTAGGTTTTGCCACCCACACTAGTCAACCTCTGAAACCACTGGAAGAAGTTGTATGGAGTTGCGAGATTTGGTATCACCAGACCATTGATGATACCCAGCTCTATCTATCCTTTTCAACTAATTTCAAGGAAGCTGTCTTAGTGTTAAATCAGTGTCTTGTTGATAATAGACTGGATGAGGGCTAGCAGATTGACAAGGAGCTTATCATACAGTCAAATATCCCATCGCAGATGGCTTTTGTATTCTGTTTCCATGTTGCATGGTCTGTTTTGTCAATAACCCATAGGAAGCTGTATACAGCTTCTTTCATTTCTCCGCATGTGTCAGCAGTGCGGTATTTTGATGTGTGATGGTACACCTGACTGCTGGTCATTGGCAGCTCACTCTTGTTAACAGGTTTGACATTGAAAGAAGTTGATTAGCAGGTGGTGGTGTTTGCATGACTAAATCATGAGCAGATCATGGGTTTCCCCTTTAAATAAGTTGTTTAAAGACCATATGAGTTTTTGATGTATTTCCCTTTTTGTTGTTGTTTTCTAATTTTGGAACTGTACACCTCTGCAGGGCCAAAAATGTGTTTTTTAATGTTTTTTCATTTGGGTGGAGGTCAGGAAGTTGTGTGGTTGCGCAAGATCTGCCCCCCCCCCCCCCCAAAAGGTGGTGGTGGAGAAACCGTGATGTGGGTAACATCTGGCTGATTGGGAGGAGTCATCCCTCTGCTTTGTGAGAAGTCAAAGGTGAACTATTTTATTAGATGTGGAAAGGAGAGATCCCGATGTGATGAGTATGTATCCAGCAAGTATACAGTCGTCATTGTCTTCTTAAAACACAGGTTGCCTACTTAAAAGGCGTGTAAAAAACAACAGCAAATAATAATCCATTCAAGACAGAGTTGCTCCTGGTTAGTTGAAAGGCAAATAAGAAAATAGGGATATATTCTTCATTGGATGGGATTATACTCTCAGGTCTTGACTGAGGCTAGACATGCATTTGAACAGTTAAAGAGTTGTGCTTGTTCCTGGAGACGTTACAATAGGAAAAAGTATCTTAATTATATACGAATGAATTTCTGTAACATGTTATGTGTGCGGTTGCCTTTGGAAAGGGTTTAGAAGCTGCAATGAGTCCAAAATGCTGTAGTCAGACTGCTGACTGGCACTGATTACTGAGAACATTGCTGGGAGGCCTTTCTAACTACAACTAATCTCTCTCTTTACTGGTAATGTTAAATATTTGCTGCTTGCTCTGTTGCCTTGTCGAGGATATAACAATGTTATTCTGCTTACAGAAGCAGATTTGTCAGTGGAACAGAGTTCTCCTTTGCCTCCTGCATGCTTTCCAGATATCAGGAACAGTAGAGTTTCAGGTTGCACTGAGGAATACAGAAGAGGAGAGGAAGAAAGCCCCATTGTGGTGACTGAAGTCCCCTCTGGTAACATGGAATACGGGTAATCTTTAAGACATCGGTTAAATGAAAAAACAACAGCAAAAATGTGATCCTCCTTATTTTCTTGCTTTTTGCAAAGTATTATACTGGCTACTCAGAATTTGTAACCACACTAAGTTCATTTTAATGTTGTTGCTGTTGCACCTTTGAGTTGTTTCTGAGTTATAGCAATTGTAAGATAAATCTATTATGGAGTTTTCTTGGCAAGATTAGTTTGGGTGGGTGGGTTGCTTTTACCTTCCTCTGAAATTGAGAGAATGTAATTTGTCAAAGGTCACCCAATGAGTTTCCACAACCAAGGGATTTTAAATCCTGATCTCCTGAACCCTTTGGCCCATCTTGACTGGCTTATTCAAGGGCTTATCGTGGACTTTCCTCCAAGCTTAAGTTAGTTTGTTAGATTGTGTAGTATATAGTATGTCTATCTGTACTGACTATATTGCTGATGTAGATAACCCCTTGTCCAGCTCTCAACCACTATACCTTGCTGTCTCTCTTTTGAGTTTGCTCTTACATAAGTGTGTACACAATTTTGCAGCCTCAATTTAAATATAATTATTTTAATGATCCTTTTTATGTTACCTTTGAACAGTGTCCAGGTTTATAAAAGTTGCTGCATTGCTTTTGTGTGCAAAGAAACGTGTGCATTTCATATCTCAGTTCATAGTTAAGGTTTTAGAACAAAAGAAAGATGCAGTACTATAAATACCACATACTTCCATGGAAATGATGCAACTACTGCACTAAGCATTTTTCCAATGTGATGGAACCTCGATTTAAGAGCGTTTTTAGTTAAGAGCTGTCACTTGGCCTGGGTTTGTTGCCTTAAGATCTAACACCAGAGGGAGTGCTAGTACCAGAGTACTTAAAGGGAGCAGCCTCTGTGCCTCATACCTCTGCACCTCATGCTCTTGTCCACTTTGGGAGATTGCTGTCCACTTTCTCTTGTCCACTTTGAGGAACTTTGGGTTAGTTGATTTTGTGTGGTTTTTATTCTTGGTATGTTTGGCTTCAAGAAGAGATAGAGGGAGAGAGAGCAAGAGAATGAGGGAGGCTGGAATGAGCACAGTATGAAGAAAATGATGCTCCTGCTTCTTCACTTTGTACTTTGTGCTTCCTTGCCACAACTTTGTGCTAATACCATTTTAAAGTTGATCTTTCTTTTGTTATTGTTCCATGTGAATGTGCATTTATACATTACTTGTTATTTCTAAAGTACATTTTTGTATTTAAAAACACAATAACAACAAAAATGGGGGGGGGGGTGTCCAGGGGGCCGGAACGGATTTATAGCATTTCAACGGGAAACTCACTTTGAGATAAGAGCATTTTGAGTAAAGAGCTCAGTTACAGAACAAATTAAACTCTTAAGTCAAGGCATCACTTGTATCACTTCATTTTAAACCACCTACTTTGTCAATGTGTGGTTAATACTGAGTATTTTACTTATTATATGCTGCATTGCATATATTTTAATGTGAAAAGTGAGATATAAATAAGTTTGATCTGAGTTATTTTTTACCAGAGTTCATAGAAAGCCATTAATGTCACTACCCCCATAACTTCTACTGATCTTCTAGTTATCAAGAAACCCATATGTGTCTTGCCACCACAATGCACAATTAATCACTCCGAATTTCCTGTTCTGGGAAAATTGCAGTTATATCACCTGTAAAGTATATCACCTGTAAAAACTCAAAACAAATTTCTGGTTGTTTTGTGAGGTATTTTATTGTTATCATTTATAAGTAAAGAAACAAAATATTAAATTTCAGTTTGCAATCTGCCATGTTAAGCTGTATGACTGGATCTTTTAATTAGGTTACTCATGACCTTGGCAGGCTTTCAGTGCTATTCTGCTGGCAACTGACAGGCCATTCTTTCTTTAGTGTATTGTTAGACTAACAATACCCTAGACGTGAAAACAGCAATGTTGCTTGGTTACATTTCGCCTCTTGAGAATCAAGGGTCTACAGAGCTCATTCTGGATCCAAACTCTAAGGAGTTTTTTGAATAATTTATTAGGGGTAGAGCCTTTGTTATTTTCCAAAGGTGTAGCTCTGGTAGTGTGCTTGAAAAAACAACAAGAAAGTATTGTTAGTCTTTAAGGTGCCACGGGGTTCTTCATAGTTTAAGGTCAGACAGGAATGTGTGATGTCACATTGAAGTTCTTTTGTTAAGATGTAACACTGTCCTTTCCAATTTCATTATGCAAATAAAGGGGTCCTTTAAGTCCTTTGAGACATTTTCATATTGATCTCAGTATTGCTTTTTAAGTTGTTTTAAATAATTTAGTTTTCATTTGTTCAAAGTTTGGCTTCTCTCCAAATCCAAATTTGTACTCACTTCTGTTGAAGTGTAAGGGAAGCATACTGTCCTTATTATATCCTTATGCAGTTGCTGGAGCATATTTCATAATAGGCTGCTTCTGACTTTCACGCAGTCTGGCATTTTGAATTCTTTGGACTGTAATAACTTTAATAGAAAAAAGCTAAGTCTTACTGACCAACAAACAGATATAGAATAGGTTAGTTGTTCTTCTTGGGGCAGCAGAGCACAAAATACACTGGTATGTAAGTGGAAACTTTAAGACAAATGTCACTTTTGTCCAGGGTTGCCCAAGGGGCTTGCCCAGCCCCATCTGTTCAGGAAATTCCTATGTCAGGTCAGCTGGAGAGTGAAGACCTTTGTGGCACGCCTTGGTATAAATCATATACTTGATATACTTTATAATTGATACATATGGGAATAGGACGGGGTCTAAAGGCTACAAAGTAGGCAGAAAGCTATAAAGAAAGTTACATTTTATTAAAGGGTTGGAAAACGATAGAGTCTTTGTGTGGGATTCATTACTGCAGATCTGCTCCGCACATCTGCCGATATGTATAAGTGCATATCTGCAGGCTACACACACACACACACACCCCTCTTTATGGATTGCTAGTCAGCCTGCTGGTATATCTCTTTGTCACAATTGTGGAAAATTAGAAAATAATGAAAAGGTTTAAAAAATCATTGGAACTCACTCCCTAAAGATATCAGACAAGCCCCCACTTTGGCAGTCTTTAGGAGGAGCTTGAAAACGTGGCTGTTCCAGTGTGCCTTCCCTGAATAAAGGAAATAATTGCCTGATCTGACCAATTTCCTTCTATATGTCCTCTGAAGCACTTTATCCGTTGGCTTAATCTCCCTAAATAATTCTCTAAAACCCCCATGTCTAGACACACCTTACTCTGTACACGCCAGTGTTTTAAATTTTAATCTATTACATCTGGCCCTGCTGTAGTGTTTTTAAATTTCTTGTGTGTTATTGCTTTATGTTTAGTTATATATTTATTTTGTTTTATTTGCTTGCTTGTTTTGTTAATGTACTGTTGTATTTGTATTTGACGGGCTTTGTCTCATGTAAACCGCCCTGAGTCCTTCCATCCCTCCAGGAAGATGGTGGCTGGGTATAAATAAAGTTATTATTATTATTATTATTATTATTATTATTAATTTCATTCTGGTGTCCTTGGAGAACTATAAATCAAGAGTGGGGGGTGTCATGTTCGACAACATAAGATTTACTAGTGTTCCCAGAGATGTTCATAGGTTCAGATATTTTTAATAACCCAACCTTGCTTGGTATGTCTGCAGAACTTTATCCAGGACTTGTTGGATAACTCCTTGCCCTTCATTACACTTTTCATTTAGATATGCTAACAAACTTTGAGGTATTTCAATAAAAGGTGTTTGATCTGAGATCACACGGCATGGGAACTGCACATATTCAGGGAAGTTCTGGAGGCAATGGATTGCACCAAAACTTCTTTGGGAGTGAATACTTGGACTATCATAAAGTGCTAGATTGTTTTTGTCCATTTCCCATTCATACCACAATAATGAAATTTTGCCCCTTCCCAAAGTTAGGTATCTTATATACATCAAGAGGCAAAAATGTTGATTAAATCCATTTTAATAACAAGTTGATTTAAGTCAAAGTAAGTGTGTGTGTGTGTGTGTAAATTCTTTTTCAAGGCACTTGGACAGTAGGCAGAACAGATTCTATTAAAAGTAGTTGCCATTAATGCAAAGAGACGCTGTTCTTTCTGAAGCACAAACATAACACAGCACGACAAAAGCAAACTTCTAGGGCTAAATCTTATGTGACACTCAAAACAGCATTGGGGTTTGCAGCCTTTCTTCTCTTAGCATTCACTAGCACAAAATAATACAAAAATAAACACTCTTGAGGTTTTCCAGTCTCCCAGAGGAGATTTTGGGTCCAAGGAAAGATAAGATTACAACATACACATAAACCACACTGACATCTTTTCTTATAAGTTCAGCATTAGCTACACTTCCCGGAAATGAATACATTTTATCTAGGATTTTTTAAAGTATTTCATTAAATGACTATAATGATGACCTAAATAGTAAGTGTTTCTCTATTTGCACAAAGGAAGTTAACAAGTTTCTGTGGCTTTTGAGGATTTCACATATTTTGATGATAAACATGCAGGTTTATGCAGTCAGTATTTCCAAGGAACTGGGGAAGACCTTAGCTGCCTGGGCAACATCGAACTCTACTAAGAATTCAGGTCAGGAACTCCCTTTCTGTTTCCTAGCAACTCAGGATATGGTGTTTTCTCCTTTGAGTGAAATAATTCAGAGGCAGATACTGGGATCATCTGCAAGGCCTAAGGCAGCGTTGTGCATACGCTTGAGAAGAAGCACAGTAGCATAGCGTGATGCCTGATGGTATATAAGAAGAGGGCCGTGCCTCTCAAATCAGATGTAATCAACGTTACTTCAGAATCCTTTCTTGTGAATCGTAAGCACCAGCAACTTGCTTTTATTTACTGCTTAGCTATTTGGCGAAATTAGCTTTTTCCTCCCTCCAAATGCATGTGACTCTTCTTGTTTTGCTGAATCTGGCAAAGCAAATATGAATGCAGGTAAGAGGCGAGAGGGGGGGGGGGAATGTTCCTAATTTCTCTAACTGAAGGGTAACTTTTAAATGTTTGAATGGGTTTCTTGGTTACCGTGACAAACAACACGAAGCAGTGCAAACATGCTCTGCTGTGCTTAGTTTTGCCAGGTGTTCTATCACTTTAGCTAGTTTATATTATACAGAAAACAGCATTTACTCTCTTTTTTGTGGTTGATTTATTTTATTTTATGTAATGAAAATTCAATGAGTGTTTGGGAGCAGTTGAATTTTTTAATGCCCTTCATAGAAAGTACAGTAAGGATCTAGTAATATACATATTTTTTGCAAGTCTGTAGTGGTTGTTGCACTGATATCTGCATGGATTTCTGGCCTTCTTAGAATATTTTGAGTTGCTTGTTAGTGTCAGTTCATTTATTTAATTTATGATAAATGAAAAATATATTGTGTTAACTAATTACTATTTAAGTTTTCTTATGTTTGCTACTTCTAGCATATCAATTAATACCAAACATTAATTAAATCCTGACTACTTTATTTGTTTTTGGGTTGATTCCTTAAAATGAGTTCGTATACAGATGATTGTTGAAAACATGCTATTTCTTAGCCTCATCAGGAGAAATACCGTGATATACAGCCCAGAGGTAGTACATTAACCTTTCTGTATGAGGTAAACTTCGCTGTTATAAGTGTAAAAAGTTCAGTACCATGGGGAAATTACATAGCTGTACATGTCTATATTTATGGGCTTATAAAAAAAATTATAGGGAGGCAGCATAGGCTTTCTAGTGGTCACAAAATCTGTTTAAAATGTTATATGGATATAGTTACAGCTTCAGTGTTGAGAATGGGAAATTCTCTACTTTTTGGATGCTACTGAATTGCAACTCCTAGCAGCTCTAGCAATACTGAGGAATGCTGTAGTTCAACATCTGGAAGGCCACATGATTCCCACCCTGCTCTAAATAATAGCACTTTTAAAATATCAGCAAATGGAAGCATGGATTGGGTTTCCTTGTCATTAATGGAGTCAAGTGGGTGCCTATGGCACTTTCTCATTGCTTGTTGTATGAGCTGACTGGGTCTGGCTGCTCCCAGAAGACTTCTTATTTTGTACACATCTCTGCTTGTTCTTAAAGGGGTCAGACTTGGATAGACTTCCTCATGTTAACCCTACAGCAAAGGTGGATAGACAGACGCCAAGTTCGCTGGATAATTTTTATTTGAACCCTGAAATCCTCTAGGCCAGTGGTTCTCAACCTGTGGGTCTCCAGGTGTTTTGACCTACAACTCCCAGAAATCCCAGCCAGTTTACTAGCTGTTAGGATTTCTGGAAGTTGAAAGCCAAAACATCAGTTGAGAACTACTGAGTTAGTTGATTCCTCATACAAAAGGCAGCAAAAAAGGAGTTTGTTCTGAGTGCAACTTTCCTAGTAGTTTGTTCTGAAAACAGCTGAACTCACTGTTCTTCCACAATTTTTTAAAGCTCCTGTTTAGTCCATCCATGATATTTTAATTTTTTCTTTATTTAACAATAACATTTAGAGCATTCTTTCTCAAATGATTTGATGTTGGAGGATTGGAAATTATTTTTATCTAGTATGCTAGGGACTTGACACTATATGTATGGCCACTACTACAGTTGTTTCTTTCCTATAACCTTGTCAAGAGCCTGCAGCCCCTCAACGCCAATAGTCCAGGGGCTACCACTTGGAGTAGCACAAGTATATTGGCTATTTGTTTCAGATGTGATTTTAAAAATGGCAGTCAGAAGTCTTTTGACAGCCTATTACAGATTACCCAGAGATCTACTAGTAGTTCTAGTTCTACCTTTCATCTGCTACTTAGGTACCAAACTCACTCAGGGAAATCAATGTTTTCCAATGATAACGCTTTGGATTAAAGATATGATATACCAAATGTCTCTTCAGGTTAAAATGGCAAACCCAGTAGTTATTTAGTAACCTGGTGCTTGAAATTGACATTTCTACATATTAATAGCTGCCCTTGTCTATAGAAAATAAACCATAGCTGTGGCTGTCTTAAATATTTTGAAGACAGATAGCCTGACTGAGATACTGAATCACTTCCTAGTCCCAGGGTCAACACAGGCCTGGATATTATTAGCTGAGCTATTGGAAATAACATGGTGAAGGCAGTAATTTGGGATTATACCTTTGTGCTCCAGATTACCGTGAAGACCACTTTCTCCTTTATAGCCCCATTGAGAGTTTAAGGTTGTCTGGAGAGGCTCTCTCAAAAATGCCACTTGGTCCCGAGATCTATCCAAGCAGTCATTCTGAACAGGCCATTCAACGAAGTGAGGCGTACTATGTGGAGTGCTGCTCCATTGGGACCTTCACATGCTCCTGCTGCCCATCATTTCTGAGCAACTCCTTCAAGTGAGGGTCTTCGTTGTGTAAGCTAGGGGTTCATCTACACTGACCACTTAGGCAGAAATTGGTTTTACTGTGCAGATTATTAAACTGATTTTTTTGGAACAGGGTTGAGACCAGGAAGATTGACCACAGAAGGTGGCCTTGAACCAGTTTGGGATCCCATGGCTCGACAGCTGCCAGAGCTGTCCCCCCACCCCCTGTTTTCAGATTAAATGCACCCTAGTGCCCTGGAGGCATATGAGGTATAAACAAGAAGGGAAAGTGATAGTTAGCAATGGAGATGATAAATTACCTATCTCTGGGTGTCAGTTGGTCCCTTGCTGACCAGCTGTACTTTCTTCAGCAGCCCCCCATCCACATTTCATGCTGGTAGGTATATACATTCTGTAGAGCTTATGCTGCTGTGAGATGTGTTTTACATTTAGGGTTGCTGATGCGCATTAAGCGGGGGGGGGGGTTATCTCAGACTTTCCCCTTGATGTGTTTTTTTTTTCTCTTTAATGTGTGTTGCAGCATATCTGGTGTCATGTATTATCTATCTACTTTGGAGTTAGCTTCAAACTGGATTATATGGTCAGTGTAGATGAGTTCCAAGTCAACCAGTTGCTGTTGTTACTGCCTCTGCAGAGAGTTATATCTTCTGTGGCCTACTGACTACCTTCCAACAGCTTCTTGGCAGACATTGACCCAGTACTTCCTTCCCACAACAAACTGTGTCATATCTATGCCCTGGAGGTAAAAAATAAAGCCAGGGCCCTTCCAACATCTTCTGCAAAGAAAATCTAAGGAGAGCTATTTGTCAGCAAACTGAGAATCCAGCTTTCATTCATAGTGATCTCAGTGTTCCAATTGTAACTTATCTGTTTCCCTTTTCTTTTTGGTTAAAATTATCCTTTTATTGATATCTCTTAAAATTTCCTCTCTTTTTGTTATCATTCCTGCTTCTAATATTTCTTTTAACCTGATATCTATCTCTTGTCCCCTTTCTTCCAAGTTTCCCTTTTCTTTCTCTTCATGGAATGGTTGGGCCTAAAGTTTCTACTCATCTTGATTTATTTCTCTTCTTCACCTTTTCACCTTCTTGCTCTCACTGAAACCTGGCTTCCTGCCGATGATCCTGCTACTTCAATAGAACTCTCTTTTTCTCATGAGGATGGCGGCACAGAGGATCTTCTATCTAGTTCATGCCAGTCTCTACTTTGTTAACTTTCCACCAACACACTGTTTCTCTTATGCTGCGAGACTCTGTTTACCTCAGATTACAATAATTTAACATTCACCTGGTCCATTTTCAACTTTTATTTCTGATTTTAATTCTTGGTTGACTTTCTCTTCAGATGATATTACAAGACTTTTTATGGGTGATTTTAATATTGATGTGGATCAATCCAAAGATCTATCTGTCTTCTGTGAAAATCCGTGAATTAGGGATGCTATATACGTATATCACGTTCCGAAGGAGAGGCAGAAGTGAGGAGAGATTTAAAGGCACCGTGCACCTTTTATTTATTTATTTTTTTTGTTAGCTATCTCTGCTTTGCTTTGCAATCTCTCTTGATTGGCTGCCTCTCCCCTTCCACACTTCATTCTTGCCAGGAGGCAGGGTTAGAACACCGCTCTGGGCAATGGCAACCATTCATAAACTGGGAGGCAAAAACCCACGAAATAGCAAGTCTGCAAAAAGCAAACTGCGAAGTAGTGAGGGAACACTGTACTCTTCATAATTATGGAGTGGTATAAGGAAGTTAGTTTCTAAAAAAAAATTGAACATCAAACACAACATGCATCCATAATGAATTAAATATTCAACACTTAAGAAAAGGGGAATGAGGCCTTTCTTCAAAAGAGTTCATAAAAGAAACACAGTGTTTTAAGATTATTATTGTGTGCCTTTAAGTTACTTCTTGAAACAAACCTATCATGGGGTTTTCTTGGCAAGATTTCTTCAGAGGGGGCTTGCCTTTGCCTCCCTATGAGGCAGAAAGTGTAGGCCACTCAGTGGGTTTCCACTATGTAAGATAATTATATATTACTTTTTCAACACATAAAAAGCCAGCAAGGTAACACAAAATTTGTGTTGGCCAGTGTTATCACTATTCCTGATCATACCAAAAGATTTTGACTTAACACTTTCACATAAATTAAAATTAAGGATAAATCCATTTTTAAGGTGTCTACTTTCTGGGGTTTGATTTGATAAGACTTTTGGTTTTGATGGAGTATAGCTCTGTGATAATTTTGGAATAAGGGAAATGCTTCTGCTGTTGTCAGTTTGAAGAAAATATTTATATAAGCCAATTAAGGCAGGACCTCCCCTTTATTATGGGGAAAGCGGTGGAAATTGAGCTGGTACAAACTTCAGTTTCATAGCCATGGAAGAGGCATCATTAATGTGCTTTGAATGTGATTTTCCTGCTTCTTGGCAGAGGGTTGGACTGGATGGCCCATGAGGTCTCTTCCAATAGACATATCATGATTCTATGATATGTCAATTCAGCAAAACTCACTTCCTGTATTTTTCTATCCATGTATTTCCTTGGTAAAATGGCTATTAAGAGTGGCCTTGGATTAAAGCATATAATAGTTAAGTTTTGAATCCAGATTTTGAATCAGGTTTGCAAACTAGGATTACATGGAAAATAGCTAAAGAGCAGTACATTTTTTAACTTACACGAAACTTAGCCATTAGAAAGATGTAGATTGTAGAGAAACTGGTGGGAATTAAGGGGAAGGCAGCATGCAAATACTTGGCCTACTTTTGATCTCTTGGCTCTAATTAAGAGAGCAAGCAGCTTCATCTATTTTTTATTATTTGTTACATTTATATCCTGTCTTCCCTCCAGTGTGCTCAAGGTAACATGCACATTGCACAACACTTTGTCTCTCCACTTCCTTCTCCTCCAAGTTTGTAAAATATGCCTGGCTGAGCAAGGATGAGAAAGATAAGATGACGCAGTTTGATGTCATGCCTCACCAGGGATTTTATCCTAGATCTCCGATATCTCAGTCCAACGCTCTGATCACTATTCCACATTATACCACATAGAGTACACATTATAGTCTTCAGCATCCTGCTTTACGGCAGACTTCAGGAGCCAGTTTATTACCATTGTTGCCTGCTTTGAATCATTTATAGCACATAATAAAACTAAGTAAACAAATCCCTTTTCTGTAGAAGGAGTATACATATGGAAGACTTAATTATGATCTTGAGTCATTAAAATGAGAGCATACCTAATGCCCCAGCTACAGTGTGTTTCCATAACTTAGCAACTACTGACCTTTTGTTGCATTAATTCATAAAAGATAAGGTAAGCTTTATGTGATCTCAGCTGGTAAGTTTTTGATTAAATCAAGAAGCTGGATATGGACTATACAAATGTATAACTTGCTAAAGCAAAACTAAAGTATGTACCCTTCGAAACATTTTAAAGCCATGCTATTTAAATAACCAAATACATAACGTACTGAACGCTGGCAACTTGGAGTGAAGGAATAACATGAAACAATCCCACATAATACAATTTTCACAATCTTAAAATACCAGTTTTCTGCCAGTATGATCGTAGCTCTTAAAGGTTATACAAAACTGATTGATTTAGTGTCCTATTGATATGGAAGTGACTACTGGAATCAGGAGACAACAGGGATTCAATGAAGTGATAAGATATTTTTGATTTCATGTTGACCAAACCAAAGCTGAATGAAGGCCATGCAGACCTGTTGTTGTTTATCTGTTTAGTTGCTTTCGACTCTTGGTGACCTCATGGACCAGCCCACGCCAGAGCTCCCTGCCAGCCGTGGCCACCCCCAGCTCCTTCAGAGTCAAGCCAGTCACTTCAAGGATACCATCGATCCATCTTGCCTTTGATCGGCCCCTCTTCCTTTTTCCTTCCATTTCCCCCAGCATCATTGTCTTTACTAAGCTTTCCTGGCTTCTCATTATGTGGCCAAAGTACTTCATCTTTGCCTCTAATATCCTTCCTTCCAGTGAGTAGTTGGGCTTTATTTCCTGAAGTATGGACTGGTTGGATCTTCTTGCGGTCCATGGCACTCTCAGAATTTTCCTCCAACACCACAGTTCAAAATGCAGACTTAAATAAAACTAAATCACTCCAGATTGAAGGCCATGAAGTCTCTATTCTTGGGTACCTCCAGTAAAACAAAATCAGCTACTTTCTGTAATAGCTTATTCTTCTGTTACTATTATTATTACTCACTGCTTCATTCTCCCGATCTGGACACTTTGCTCATGTTTACATAGGCCAAGTTTGCACTTGCATTTTTAGAAATTGCATTGCAGTGCTGGCTCACATTTGGCTTGCAATTCACTAAGGCATCAAGTTTCTTTTCCCATGTTTAGCTTCCCAAACAAGTTTCCACTCATGTGACATTTGTTATTGTTGTTGTATTTCAATTTGAGATTTACTTTTTATCACTTATTAATTCCATCTTATTTGTTTTGCCTAATATTCCAGCCTGTCAAGATTGTTTCAAAATTGTATTCTATCTTCTATGGTGTTCGCTGTTTTTTCCCCCCATCTCTGTATCATTTGCACCAGAGCCCCCGGAGGCACAGTGGGTTAAATTGCTAAGCTGCTGAACTCGCTGACCAAAAGGTTGGAGGTTCGAATCTTGGGAGCAGGGTGAGCTCCTGCTGTTAGCCTTTACCTTTACTATCATCTGCAAATTTGACAAGCTTTGCCCCTGTGCTTTCATTCAAGTCATTCTTAAAAAAATGTAGAACATCACAGGACCTGAGACTGAATGCTTCTGTCCATCTCAACACAGCAGTCAATGACTACGCCCTGGGCATGATTGCTATACAATCATCTCTCTACATTTGTGGTTATGGCTTCTGAAGATTTGGTTATTCATAAATTTGATATAAAATGTTTCCCTAAGAATATCTTGGTCATCCAGTGTGACTCTGTGGTTCCTAAAAAGGTGTTCCCTCCAGTAATAAAAAGTTACTTTTTTAAATTGTGGATTTTGACCTTCTCGAGGGTCCTGTGCCTCTAACCACAGGGAATACGTTGGGATGGATATATATTGTACACCCATGTAGTCATAACAGCATTAAACACATTTTATCATTTTGTAAAAAAAGATGCTGTGAGTAAACATGTTTGCTGAAATGATGATATAGTTGTAGTGTTAAATGAGCCAGGTTCTTTTATGGAGGCAATAAACCCACCAGTGGGAGAAATGAATGACAGCTTTAATAGGCAGCAGGCAAAACCTGCAGATGTTAACTCCAAAGCAAACAGAGCAACTCATGTCCAACCAACTGAAGGGAGGCCGAAGAAGCAACACTGGAGATCTCTTAGGGCAGCATTGCTGGCTCTTCTGGGCTACACTGAGTTCTCCCAGTGTTTTAGAAACTCCTCTGAGCTATGCACTGTATTGATACACTTGTCTGCTGGATATGTATTCTGATTAATGGAACCTATGCCTTTTATGTATGTCTAAAAGTAACTGATAAAGATTATGCTGATTTCTGGTTATTCATGTCTGAAAGGTTAGGGAATGCAATCAAACAAGTGCTTGGTAGAAATTCCTCCCTACATTTCAAAGCCCTGCCAAGCATGTGTTGATGATAAGCATAGCCAGATTTTTTTTCATGTCAGGAGCGACTTGAGAAACTGCAAGTCACTTCTGGTGTGAGAGAATTGCCCGCCTGCAAGGATGTTGCCCAGGGGACGCCTAAATGTTTTACCAACCTGTAGGAGGCGTCTCTCATGTCTCTGCATGAGAAACTGTTGCTGACAGATGGGAGCTCACCCTGCTACCTGGATTCGAACTGCCGACCTTTCAGTCAGCAATCCTGCTGGCACAAAGGTTGAACTCATTGCGCTACCAGGGGCTCCTAATAGTAATAATAATAATAATAATAATAATAATAATAATAATAATAATGGCTGGTGATTATTATTATTATTGGCTGGTGCCTCACCAAAGCTACAATTCCCATGATACCATCGAAGTAAAAGCAGCATCAAACTGTATTAAATTCCACTGTGTACAGATGCACCTGGAGAGAAGGAACACAAAAAAGAAGAAAGGGACGAAATAAAGTAGGAAAAGGAAGAGCTAATACACCCCGGAAACAGAATGAAAAAGGGGGGAAGTTACACGACAATGGACTTAGCATTGTTCCATAGACAACAGTTAGAAGGTGTTTTCACATATAGGATTGAAGGTTTTTCTTACCTCTCTTTTAGGAGATTATGTACAGCAAAGAGGCAATGCAGAGAGAGAGAGGAAGAGGAGGAAAGGCTCATTTTTCACTGAGGTTTTTGGCTCTCCAACGCATGCATGCAGAAGTGGGGGAATTAAAAGGGTTTTTCAAAGGGGAAAGTCAGGTGTCAAGGTTAGATAAATGTAACAGCATCAGTCTAACCTGCAGAGGCTTCTAGGAGGATTAAGCTAAGAAAGTTGATATAATAAGCCAAGAAAGTAAGCATATTTGACAATTTGCACATTCCATCCTAATTCTCCCAAATATAAAGTTCTTAGATTTTTTCCCTGCTCTAGTATCACACCTGTGTTTCCATGATGTACACATTAAGTAAGGTTGGGTTGACATGACTTGTACTTAATAAACTCATGTTGGCTTTTAGTAATCAGTGCACACATTTCTAAATATTTGCAGACCATCTGCTTAATAATCTGTAGCGGGGTTTTGCCCAGCAGCAGGCAAAGTGGACTGTAGTTTCCTGGTGGTGCCTTTCCTCATTTTTGAAGATGGGCACAATGTTTGCTCAGCTGTTATAGTCTTCTGATATCTCACACCTGGTATAAATATTGGAATCAATGATCTGAAATAATGTTCACAAATGCTCTTAGCACCATAGAGCATTGGGACTGGGACTGTATTTTGGTATTCTCTGATCATTTCTTAATTGTTATGGACTTCAAATTTCTCTTGATATCATTTGTTTTTCCCATTCCAGGCAGAACCCAAAGCACCTGATTTGAAGTAGGATAAGGAAAAATATGATAAGTTAAACCCCCCTGTTTAAGGAGCTCCATTGGCTGCCGTTCATCTTCCGGTCCCAATGTGCAGGTTCTTACCTACAAAGCTCTGAACGGTTTGGGACCCGCCTACCTGCGTGACCGCATTTCTGTTTACGAACCCACACGATCTCTTCATTCATCTGGAGAGGCCCTGCTCTCGCTCCCGCCCCCTTCGCAGGTGCAATTGGTGGGGACGAGGGAGAGGGCCTTCTCTATGGTGGCTCCCCGACTCTGGAACTCACTACCTTAAGATATCAGACAAGCCCCTACTTTGGCAGTCTTTAGGAGGAGCTTGAAAACATGGCTGTTTCAGTGTGCTTTCCCCGAATGAAGGAAATCATGCTTGATCTGACCAATTTCCTTCTATATGTCCTCTGAAGCACTTTATGTATCCGTTGGATTGTCCCCCCCCCCCCCCCCATATATCACTCTTTAAAAACCCCATGCCTAGACATACCCTACATCTGGCCCGGCCATAATGTTTTCAAATCTTCAGTGTGTTATTGCTTATATGTCCAACTGTATTATTTATATTGTTTTATTTGCTTGCTTGTTTGTTGATATATTGTTGCATTTGTATATGATAGACTTGACCTCATGTAAGTCGCCCCGAGTCCCTTCGGGGAGATGGTGGCGGGGTATAATTAAAGTATTATTATTATTATTATTGTTATGAATTATCCCCAACTCTTGGTCATCATTTACGATGGCAAGGAACACAAAGAATAGGACAAAAAAAAAGAAGAAGCTGTAAATGTAGTGAAAACAAGTGTATACTACAAGGATGGCAGAAGGAGATTTTCCTCTTCCCCCTCTGTTTGTGTGTGTTCACCTTCAAGTCTCCTGTTGCTTTATGGCAACCCTATAGAGCCCCTGGTGGTGCAGTGGGTTAAAGCGCTGAGCTGCTGACCGAAAGGTTGCAGGTTCGAATCCGGGGAGTGGCATGAGCTTCCGCTGTCAGCCCCAGCTTCTGCCAACCTAGCAGTTCAAAAACATGCAAATGTGAGTAGATCAATAGGTACTCCTCCGGTGGGAAGGTAATGGTGCTCCATGCAATCATGCCGGCCACATGACCTTGGAGGTGTCTATGGACAATGCCAGCTCTTCGGCTTAGAAATGGAGATGAGCACCACACCCCATAATCGAACATGACTGGACTTCATGTCAGAGGGAAGCCTGACATGAAAATTACTATGAATTTTATAAGATTATTTTTAAGACTAGGACTATTCAGAGGTGACTTTGCCAGTTACTTCCTCTGAAATATGGCCTGCAGCACCTGGTATTCATCCACTAGCTCCCAAGATCAGACAGGATTTGATTTCTTCAGTATATTTTGGCAAGGTTAGCTAGGTATATTCCATATACATACACGTATGGAGAGAGTGAGTGAGAGGAGCACAAATGCTTTACTATCAGACAGGGATCTTGCTGAATGCAGTGAACAGTGGCTGGCGGACAAAAACATGGTACTGCGAGATTCTTTAAGCAGAGCGTCTCCTTCCATAGAAGACAGAACTTTGACTGTACCAAGTTTATCCTGAGGCGTGGGCATTTATTTTATTAGGAGTAGAATTGGATTTTGCATAATGTAAAAACTTCATTTTCTCTATAATGCTGCTCATCCTACATTAATTCCATCAGGTATGAATTACTTAAGGCTTTATAAATCTTTGTTGTAGTTTAGGATTTTGTTTTAACAGAGGGGCTACAGAAATATATTGGTGATGCTATACTTTCATTCAAATAGTTATCATTTTCCTTATCAGTGACTCCCATATGAGTTCAGCAAGGACAATGGAGGCCAAACTACAGGAACATGAAGGATTTGGCGAGGAAAATTCAGGTAAAAAAAGAAAAGAAATTATTTTAATTTAGTGTTTTCTGTCTCTGTTCCTTTAATGTTTAACATGTTCAGATGCGGCTACTATAAGATACCAATTATGGAAAAATTAGACATACTGTAAGCTAATGTAATTCTAAGAATATTGATGGAGTTTAGATACAGCAACTTTTCCTTCTAAGATGTATGATTTATATATATGAACTTGAATGTGGATTAGTATTACCAGCTTTTTATTTCTGATTCATGTTTTCACATTCCTCATTCAGTCTATGAGAGCAGCAGTTTTTCTTAAGAGTAAGAATAAGAGCAAGGAAATTATTCCTTTTAAGAATTAGAAACTTTGGTTATCTTGTAATTTTATGAAACATTAGATATAAAAGAAGCTCTTAGCAAATCTGTCCGCCAACTTTCTCCATGTCCAAAGTTTGACTAATGCAAATTTTCATCAGAATATTTTATTTAATTGTAACCAACATGCAACATTTAATAATAATAATAATAATATATTATTATTATTATTATTTATTAATAATAATAATATTCCACCCTATCTCCCTGGAGGGACTCAGGTGGGTTCCAAACATAAAAGGCAGACATTCAATGCCTGAACATAATAACAATACACCAATAATAATGAAAATTGACAATCTAACATATAAAAACAAATTATGACAACAACTAAAATTAAATGAAAAACACAACGTGTTATCTCAGGCATGAAACAAAACATCAAACAGAAGTGTCAATTTCCCAGTTTCTTTGGGGGCAAAAGATGTCTATTGAGCTGGTGGGGTGAACAGGGCACGGATATGGAAAGCAGCTATTAATCAGAGGTCTCATAGTAGTATTGCCATCTATTCCTCCTCTTCCTTGTAAGCCAGTGAGCAAAGGTATGTATTCAGCTGTTTCTTGAAGGCAAGGAGGGAGGAGGGCACCTTTAATTCCTTAGGAAGGGAGTTCCAGAGGTGGGGGATAGCCACGGAGAAGGCCCTTTCTCTTGTTCCGACTAACTATGCTTGGGACAGGGGTGGGACCAAGAGCAGGGCCTCCTCTGATGATCACAGTGTCCGAGTTGGTCTGTAATGGGAGATGCAGTTCGTCAAATAGTCTGGACCTGGGCCATGTAGGGCTTTAAAGGCAATAACCAGCACTTTGTGTTTAGCCCGGAAGCAGACTGGCAGCCAGGAAGCACAGCATGGGAGTAGTTCTCTCCCTGAACAGTGATCCAGTTAGCAACCTGGCTGCCAATCTCTATACCATTTGAAGCTTCTGAACTATCTTCAAAGGTTGCCCCATGTAGAGAGTGTTGCAGTAGTCCAAACGGGATGTGACTAAGGCATGGACTACCATGACCAAGTCTGGCGTCTCAAGGTATGGGTGCAGCTGGCACAAAAGTTTTCACTGTGTGAAGTTGCTCCTGGCCACCTTTGACGCCTGGGCTTTCAGGGTCAGCGATGAGTCTAGGATCACCCCAGGCTGTGAACCTGTGTCTTCAGGGGGAGTGCAACCCCGTCCAACACATGGGCAGGTGGATTATAGGAGCTGCAGTCCAAGAATAACTTTCCCATGCCCTGCCAATTGGAGACATTACCCCCTCTACTGTGTGTATCTGTGTGTGTTTGCAGAAAGAGAGGGAGAGTATATAGCCACATATATTTGTGCCTCCATCTGTGAAAGGCAACACTTACAATAAGCACAACTATTTATTTTATATGTATTCACTTAGGAAAGAAGAAGTCTAAATTTAAATCTATCAAAAAATTCTTTGGGAAGAGGAAAAGGAAGGAGGTGCTATCAATTTCAGAAAGTGGCAACCTGAAACCGTGTCAGTCTGCAAGCGATGTCACAGCGTCACAGGCCACCCATATGGATTATGATTCTGAAGATGAACTTGAGTAAGTCTCGAAACTGCCTTTACCAAGATAGAAAGCCAGGTTGTTTCTTCTGGTCTGCTTCCCCCAAAGTCCCTTTGTTGTATATTTGAGCATTTTACTATTTTGAGAATGTAATAAAGTCTTCAAGTAAATTTCCATCAAGTAAGGGCAAGGTAGGGAATAAATTCAGCACCAAGTTGTCTAGTTTAGATCCAGATCCAACCTACCAGTGATTATTTATTTATCCAGACATTATATTTCCTGTGTTACATTTCTTTTTACATAAAATATATTTCTACAGTAAGATCAAGGCAAAATACATGGCCCTCTGCTTCCCTATGTTAACATTCACAACAAATCTAAGAAAATTCAGGCTAAGAGTAAAATGAAAGGTGACTTCCAAAGTCACATAATGAATTTCATATGTTTGACTCAAACCAAAACCTCCCAATGCCAGTCCAAAGCTCTTCTCTACTGCGTTAAATTTTAAATGTAAGAGGAATGTGAAGTGGGATTATCAGGAAGAAATGTGACTATTTCAATGAGCACTTAGCTAGTATAATCTGTGAAGAGAAATGCCAGTTTCCAAGAGCCTTGCTCCTGGAACAGGATGTGTACACAGGCACAGGATGCTTAGGTGGCACAACTGAGTAACCATAATATTCTCATTTGTAATTATGGATAGTGGTGTTCACAAGGGGTGTGGCTTTTGTGCAAGCACTGCAGCTCTGCATTTTGTAAGGGCAAGAAGAAAGTATTCTTCTCAAAGGGCAGGCTGTATTACACAACGGTGCCACTGGAGGGTGCCAAATTACAGTGTTAATTCTCCTCCATGCACACTTTATCACAAAGTGTGCTGAGGCTCTCCACAAATATCAGTCATTCATTTCTTCATTTAGTATTTGTAATATGGTTTCCATTTTTAAAAAATTAACAGATAATATAAACCCACTGCAATTAAAGATACCCCTTCGTGACAGATAAAGCTACAGCCATAGTAAAGTAGAAATGCAAACTTTTGGTAGGGGAGTTTTCAGGAAAGGCAGGACTCTACTCTCAAAAACATAGATGAAATAAGCAAAACTGGAAGCTACTCATGTTCTCAATGCAACATAGATGCACTCATAGTTCTCCAACATCTGAAGGTTCACAGTTTCCTCAGCAATGGTTTAGAGGACTTTTTCAATCCGAAAATGTGTTCTGTGAAGAAGCAATGCAGTTCAGTATAGGGAAGGATGTTCTTTGGGCCAGCTGAGATGTTGTTGGAGGAGGAATTGCAAGCAATTCAGGTGCATGTGTTAGTTCGTCCATTGCTTTTTTTGGGCATCTGCTGTGATTTCCTAGTAGTAGTAACACATAATATTCTGGACCATGCCTTTTAGTTCATTGGTATGAATTAAAAAATGATTGCTATCTGAAGAATGAAAAGATAATTTTAAAAGGTGCTCCTACAATTGACTCAGGCTGGATCTACACTGCCATATAATTCAGATTGTCAAATCAAATAATCCAGGTTATCTGCTTTGAACTGGATTATATGAGTCTTTACTGCCCTATAATCCATTTCAAAGTAGATAATCTGGATTTTATATGGCAGTGTAGATGGGGCCTCAGTGAGAATGCTGTTATTGTTGGGTGGCCATTCTTCAGGAATTCCTCAAATTCATTACACAAGTTATTCAATGGAGCATTTGAAATAGGATTAGAACAAGAATAGCAACAAGTTCTACCACCACTAAGTATTAAGCATTTATCAAGGCGGTTCAATGTAAAATGAACATTTTTCATTAGCTTTCGATGTTTTCCTAGGATACACAGAAGCACTATGGGAAGCAGAGCCCTGTCCCATGACAGCATTTTCATTCCAGAACCTACACAAGAGCCTGCTGGGCCAGTCCGGGTGTTTTCACAGGAAAATGTTTCAGATCGAATTAGAGCTTTGCAGGTAATGTAAACAATATATAATATATACTACTAGAATAGTTGTGTTAGTTTTCCCCCCTGAATGTAATTCTGGATTTTTCAAAACAATCTCAGTGCATAGAGTTACACTTTTAGTGGGGTATACTAAAAGGACTAAATATTCATATTTTCAGGCATGTTGTGTGAACTAACAAATTGTAGATTAAGTTCGACTTGTTTGTCCATCACTAAGCTGATCAGACCTATGTCTCTGGCTTAGGATTGACATCCAGTCATTTCTGTTCTTGAGAATTTTGGAGATAGAACCAAGAGATATGTCACAGAGGTCAACAAGCCCTGTATCAAATCATACTGTGGATACAGACAAATGACAACACATAGTGGAAAAAACATATCCTATATTGACATTTGGCATGTCTGTGGGAAAACTGGGAGAGATTAGAGAATTTTGAATATGGAAAATATTGTTGAGTTTTTCTCATGGTTCATTTTCCCCATGTAACCTAGTACTTAGTTACTGATTCATAAGGACAAGAATAATATATTTCATCATCCAGCTGTTCAGTAATAGGTCGAATGTATTATCTCCTCCAGTATCCACCTACTCAGAATTTATGGTTCGTTGAGGAAGTTCTTCCCCTGAGACTTTTATTCAGTGTTGCCTGTTAGAGGATCAGACAAGGAAGTGTCCTCTCAGTGATCACAACCTATCTGTGGAACTCTCCTCCTGTGGAAATGTAGTTGTCCTTGTCATGTAGGCACCATCCAAATACACATTTATTCGTGCAAGCTTTGTGTCACCATTGTGTTTCTTTTCTTATTATTTTTCTCTGATTTTAGAATTAGATAGAATTCTGTATCATGTTTTATTTTTGGAAGTTCTTAGCTGTTGTATACTTGTTGCAAAGAAAAGCAGGAGGATACATACTGTAAATAAACATGTAAAAGATAAATAAATTTTCTCATGGTAGTTGAAACTCCAGCAGAATTGGAAACCAGGTATCCCATATCCATCTGGAATCCCTTCAAAGAGAGTGGATGACCCTGGGATGAACTCAGAAGATGATGGATTACCCAGAAGTCCACCAGAAACATCTTTGTTACAGGAAATTCTAAATTCTAGCACAGCAAAGGTATCCTCTTTTAGGCATTACATTTTGGAATATAATTTTGAATGTACAGTGAAAACAGTTTTTTGTATTATGATGTTGATCAACTGAAACTATCTTCCAATAACCTGCACCTCATAGTAAGTGGTCATTTCAAGGAAAAACACAAGTTTGTAATGAAGTTGGAAAATTAAATACGGGCTTCCCTCCACATTTTCAGTTTTGGCTTTTGTGGATTTAATTATTCATAGATTGAATTAAAATGTTTGTTCTAGGAATCTCTAGGTCCTCCACTGTGAACCTATGGCCAGCTTCCTCTGGCTATGCTGGAGGACCCAGAGACTTCTAGAGAGAGCATCTCTGTAGGAATCCTCAGGTCCCCCAATGCAATTCTGTGGTGAGCCTCCAGCACAGTGGTTCTCAACCTGTGGGCCCCCAGATGTTTTGGCCTTCAACTTCCAGAAATCCTAACAGCTGGTGAACTGGCTGGGATTTCTGAGAGTTGTAGGCCAAAACCTTTGAGGACCCACACGTTGAGAACCACTATTCCAGCCGATGTCAATCATGGAATCAGACTGAAAGACATAGAAATTTCTAAACAGATACTCTCTCAGGTTAAAAAAAATATTCCTTTGTGTTTTTATTTAACTTTGATGGGGCTCCTGTGTCCCTTACCCCAGTGGATGTGGAGGAATGATCATATAATGGTTCAATTTTGGACATAAACTTGAGGTTCTAGCTGTTCCATTCAATTGGGTGTGTTGGTACAGTTCTACTCTCTCTTTTATATTACAGTGTTGTTGTAATGATGATGATGTCGGGAAAAGGAGTAGAGCAAAAGGAATAAAAAGATAAAAAATGTCAGTGACATATAATGAATAAATCAATTTGGAAGGAACACATGAGAGCCTGCCTGCATTGCCAAACACAAATCATTTTGGAGAATGCACAGAAATAGATGTGACTATAGGGATGAGAAGTTCTAGAAATAAGTTGGAGATAGATTTTTCAAGTGTCAGTTCATCGCCATTTTAAAAAACTGAGCTATTTCACCAGTAGCAGAAGACTATGAAAACAAGTACAGAAGTGATCTCAAAACAAATGATGCCTGTTCTCAATCACTGGGCAACTTTCTCTTCCTTAGTATTGGATGTATAGGCAACTTTCTCTGAAAAAAATCAAATTCTCTTTCTCTCTTTATATTTCTAAGATTCCTACTAATTCATAGAATACCATGGAGTTTCTTAATTGTAGCCTACATTTTCTGTAGCCTGTTTGGTGTTATGTATAACTCATGTAATCTTTGTGTGTTACACCCATTTCATTCTCCATCTGTCACTGAATCTTTTCCCCATTCCACTCCACAGTTTTCTGACTCTCACAAGCATCTTAGCTCTTTGAGTTTAGCTGGAACAGGCAGCGAAGAAGAAGAACAGGTAACTTTAATCATGTTTCTATATTCTACAAAGGGAAACAATGCTCAGCACAGGCACAGTCCAATGACAACTGGATTATTGCATTCCCAGGTGGGGCAGGGAGGGGCTTGAATCTTCCTTGGCAAGGACATATAAATTGAAAGCTACAGTTAATCATAGTATAGGTTATGGAAATTTCATTGATATGCCATAAATTACCATGCTACTTTGTGTCAAATACTTCTGAATTTGGTCTTCAGAAATAGATGGAAGAGAGATATGAATTTTCAGTGCAGATGCATCCAATGTAGTATTAGCTAGGGTACTTTCAGCCCCCTTCTACGATGTTACATAATCCAGATTATCAAAGCAAATAATCCACATTATCTGCTTTGAATTGGATTATAAGAGTCTGCACTGCCATATAATCTAGTTCAAAGCAGATAATCTGTAAAAGGGGCCTCAGGCTTTCAAATGTCTTTCTGCTGATTATACATGAAAACCCACTTCAAACCAGGTCATAAACATTATGTTCTAGATCAGTGGTTCTCAACCTGGGGGTCCCCAGGTGTTTTGACCTACAACTCCCAGAAATCCCAGCCAGTTTACCAAATGTTAAGATTTCTGGAAGTTGAAGGCCAAAACAGCTGGGGATCCACAAGTTGGGAACCACTGATCTAGATCATGTTTCAACCAGTCAAAGTGAGGAAAACAATTCAATTGCCAATGACATTTGCCCATGTGGCCTTTGATCCTTAAAATCAGTTTTAAGATTGATATTGTGGATCGTTTGGAATTTTTTGTGACTTCATAAAACCCTTTAAAATGTATCTTAATTTGTTTTCAAAATAATGTTTTTGTCTGTTTTGCATCACCTTTGGAGCCGTGGCAGACACATAAACAAATGTATAGAGAAGAGAGTAGAGTGGGCAACACTATTGCTTCAATTGGCGATGCACGCAGTGGATTACAATTGATTCATGCCTCAATTGTATGTGCTGTCACTTGGTTGTATGTGCTCCTGATTGAAAGAAAGCCATTTATTTATTCCTATTCAAGGCTAAAGTGCAAAGGGAGGCATTGTTGTCTCTGCAGTTGTCAATATTCGTCCCAAACTGGCAGACTAAAAGTCAAACCTGCACTTCTTGGACAGAAAAAATAAACTGTCTTCATCAGAACTGGCTTTAATGTCTCATAGAAATAATAGTAGGCTGGTTGACTGACCATTTTTAATTAACAGTATTTGTTTATTATTGTTACTGTTGTTGTGATTTCACAAACAGTACAGGGATGGGTCTGGTCAGTGGTCCATATAATAAAACAGTGTTGTATACTTCTTGATATGTGTGTATCCTTCTTTGTACTGCTTTCTCCTCCCATCACTGCACTGTGTTGAGTGCTGTTTGTCATCTTTCC
This sequence comes from Anolis sagrei, assembly GCF_037176765.1. Classification (NCBI taxonomy): domain Eukaryota; kingdom Metazoa; phylum Chordata; class Lepidosauria; order Squamata; family Anolidae; genus Anolis; species Anolis sagrei. Next base: position 102,562,374 of record NC_090023.1, on the reverse strand, counting down.
TCCTTCAAAATTTCCTCAGATGGAAAAGCAATAAAGAGGCTCCAGGTTGTCTGTTTATAGCTGAAGAACCCCAAGGGGGAATTGCATTTCAACACATTGAATTTCCCCTTGAAGTGTGTCTAAGTTCTCCCCAGCAGCCCTATTGAGGTTAATGGCAGAGGGGGTGCCTGATGTTTTGCCAGAACTCCATCACCCCCTCCCCTTTGATGTATTTTTAGCATTAGAAAATGTGTTTTCTGGAAGTTCTGCTCTCGTTTTGTTTTTATATGAATTTACGTGGCATTAACATGGTCACTATGGACTAGGAAATATATGAGTGGAAGTAAACACCTTAGTATATCACATATAGGAGTGGGCCACCTTACTCCTGGAAGGGGAGTAAAGGGGGAGAGGATTGCAGGCTGGATCTACACTGCCAAATAATGCTGTTTCAGAATGCAGTTTAACTACATTAAACTGGATTATGTGAGTCTATACTGCCATATAATGCAGTTCAATACAGTTAAACTGCATTCTCAAAATTTCGTTATATGGTGGTGTATATTCAGCCTCACTCCTAGTGGTAATGGATTTTGCACCAACACAGAACAGTTTCTTGGGTTACAATACATCATGCATAGTATAGCTCACTATTAATAATGTTTTTCCCCCAGTAAATTTCACTGCTTGCAGCATTGATCCAGATGAGCAAAATAATGTTCTCTTTAATTTCATTTTGGCACCAAAGGGTTGGTTGAAAATAATACATAACTGAAATTGCGTGGATATAAACTCACTTCTTCAGAATAAGAGGATCTATTCTATTCTATTAAAATCTAAACATGCAAGTTCTTCATTATTAGGTGTTTATGTGTATATGTACCTTCAATTCACTTGTTAGCATATGGTGGCCCCATTAGTTCCTTTCTTTGAAATATAGACCACAGCACCTGGTCTTCATTCGCAGTCTCCCATCCAAGGACTAACTAGGGCCAGTTCTGCTTAGCTTCCAAGATCAGACAGGGTATTTAGGGTATTTAGGCCTGGAACTTTGAAATGTGTGCTAACTGCCTTGTAAACCTAGTTTCTTATTTTGCTTTGCAAACATAATACATGGTTTTCCTTCGTGCTGTGTTCCACCAAATATTCTGTCATTTTAAAATGTAGATTTACTTCTTCAAGCCAGTTTATTTTGGTCCGTGTTCACACAGATCAGAAGCTACTAACATCACTTCCTGATTTATATTCATGAAGGATACTTTTAATAGCTAGTTACAAAGTATGTTTTCTTCCAATTTTAAAATTAACCCCTGAATAAGAGAAAAAATAGGGTGAGTGTGAAGCAACAGCGACAAATGGAGGATTTCATTGGCAATAAATTTTAATTCCAGTGCTGATAAAAATAGATTTTTTATATTTGTTAGAAACATCCATGCTTTATTTTGCTCCCATGTTTTGACACTTTCTTTTCCTTTTTTGGGGCATAGGTTATTTCAAGTCCTTTGGGATTTCATTCTGCAGAGAGCCAGCTATTTCCCCAGGAGCCAAATTCTAAAATTATAACACTGAGAACATCTGATTGCAGTCTCTCGCCTCCTGCTGATTTTGACACTCCACCTGAGTTCTCTTCTTGCTTGGATAATTCGGCTGCCAAGCACAAGCTTTTAGTAAAACCAAGGAACCAGAGATCTAGCCGAACAAGAAGACCTCCTTCGGTAATTGACTCTTCCTCAAAAAAGTGTGCTTGTGTGCCAGATAATGAGAAAAGGAGAGAGATGGGTTTGAAAAAATAGATACTCTTTCTTCCTAGATTTGTTCTAATTCTATTCCTGATTTGTGCTGTTTCATTTAAAAGCGTAGGTTTTTGTTACTTTCTTGTCACTCATGCTTAATTGGGGAAGAATCTGAATATAATTAAGTTTCCCAGAAAGAAAGGTGAAGCTGAAAAATCAAAATTGACATTATTTACATTAATAATATTGGAAGAGAAATGGTCATAAAGTTGAAACTGTCCCTGAAACTGATTGCTGGAAGTTATTTGATCCCAGTGTGGTTTTTGTCAGCAAAATACAATATTTCTGTATTGTCTCCTAACCCACAAACAAATAAAAACCTGGATCACTGCGCGTTTTCCAGGTTGTATGGCCATGTTCCAGAAGCATTCTCTCCTGACATTTCACCCACATCTATGGCAGGCGTCCTCAGAGGTTGTGACCTCACAACCTCTGAGGATGCCTGCCATAGATGTGGGCGAAACATCAGGAGAGAATGCTTCTGGAACATGGACACACAGCCCGGAAAACCCGCCGTGATTCCAGCCATGAAAGCCTTTGACAACAAATAAAAGCCTATTAAAACAATGCAAAGATAAAGCATTTTAAAAACATATTAAAATATTCTTTAAAATCTCCTAAGCAATTATAAAATCTAGTTTTAAAACAACAATTTCAAACATTTAATACTGCGTGGACCAGCATTGATTTGGCTACCCATGGAAGCTTGAAAGATGGGATCAACCTAACTTTGTGTTGGGAGATAGACAGTCAAAATGCTGCTACAGAGAAAGCCCTGTTATGGATAACCAGCAACCTAATTTCATTAGATGTTGGGATACAACATAGGGCCTGCTTTGAAGATCTCAGATCTCTTACAGGCTCATAACGGGCAGTCTTTCTGTACCAGCATGCTGACTTTTAGCATGCTGGGAAGCTCTTGCATCTCCAGCTTGCTGTAACATTCAAATGTGCATATGCTCTGCCAGAACTTAAAATTCATTTACAGTGAAGACAGAAACTCTACTGAGATTTCCCCTGCTAAGTTTAAGAGCTATTGAGTGGCCACACAGTCACCATATGTATTTCAATCTTGGTCTTAATTTTTTAATTCAAATGTTTATTTTAATTTTATATTGTTGTTAAGGCATTAAATTATTGCCTATCTGTAAGCCGCCTTGACTCCCCTTCGGGGTAGAGAAAGGCGGGATATAAATATAGTAAATAAATAAATATGCAGAGTCACTTCAGACACACTGCCTTGAACCTTCGAAATATTTAGGGTCTATGAAAATAGGATTAAAAAATATAGGAAATAATAATAATAATAATAATAATAATAATAATCTTTATACTCTGCCACCATCTCCCCAAAGGGGACTCGAGGCAGTTAACATGAGGCTAAGCCCAGAATTACAATACAGCAAAGTAAAATACAACAAAATAAAATTAACAAAAATTAAGAAGAAAATTAAAATTCAGAATAAAGATATTTTCAACTTTTGATTTTAATGGATATGCACATGTTGTGGTTGATGAGACCGTTTTCAGAATTATGCCTCTCTGATCCTAGTGGTGCATCGGGATGAGGCAGGGAGTTGAATACAAGCGTTCCTATGGTAGGCAGTGTTGAAATCTGCTTTCTGGTCCCATCCAGTTCATCCATCCATTCATTCATTGAGGAAACATCTGGCCACTTATGGACAGTGAAGGGAAACAGTGGCAAAGATACTGAGTCTGGCCCAGTATTTTTCCTCCAGGTAATTGTGTAAAGAGAAACACTTGAATGGGGATAGATATAACAGTTTTAACATTGCTGCTCCATCAGATAATTATTTGTATCTCAAGATGCTTATCAGTATTTGTGCAGTCCTGGGCAAACCTACAAGAGTAATTTCTGATGAATTGAATTGGACTTACTCCCAGTTAAAGATTGTAGCCTTGATATTTCTAAATATTTGAAAGGTCTCTGAGATACAGTGTAAGGCATTTTCCTATTCCGTGCTTATCCTTGTGGAAAGTAGATTGTTTATACTGTCAGGGTGTCAAACTCATTTTCTTTGAGGGCTACATCAGCTTTATGGCTGCCTTCAAAGGGTCGTTGAATTCATGGATGGAGAATCCGTGGGTATAGCAGGCCAACTACAGTTTTTTTATATAGCGGTTGGTACTCTGGTTTTTACCCAAGCTGGGTCCCCAGATGTTATTGAACAACAACTCCCATCACTTTTGATTATCCTGCATGTAGACTGGGAATAATGGGAATTGCAGCCCAACAGCACTTGTGACTCTGAGGTTGGGGAAAGTCTGACATCATCTGCACGAGCTTTGTATCTAAGTTCAAACCCTACTATCCTGACTAAACAGGACAAACAGCAGCCTTCCAGATGTTACTGTATCATGATTTCTAAAGAGGAGGAAGGCAGGAGTTGCAGTCCTGCATATGGAGGGCCACATAAAATGACATGGCAGGCCAGATTCAGCCAACTATCCTTGAGTTTGACACGTGATGTATAGCATTATTGTTTTTCTCGTTGCTCCACTAAACTTTTAAGATAGCTGTGAGATCTATGTTGCCTTTTAATATTAAATATTTGTACTTTTTGTAGTAGCTTCTACTGAAAGGTAAAGGTTTTCCCCTGACATTAAGTCCAGTCGTGTCCGACTCTGGGGGTTGGTGCTCATCTCCATTTTTAAGCTGAAAAGCCAGTGTTGTCCATAGACAACTCCAAGGTCATGTGGCTAGCATGACTTCATGGAGTGCTGCTACCTTTATGCTGGAGCGGTACATATTGATCTATTCACATTTGCATGTTTTCAGACTCCTACGTGGGCAGAAGCTATGGCTAACAGCTTCTACTAATTTTAAATCTTTTGTTGTGTGTATCACCTCCCCTTTCTTGGTTGTTATAACTCAGTTTCATGCCAGTTGGGGTTTTTTTTTCTTTTTAATCACAACAGCCATAGATCAGAACGAAAATTGTACCTCTATAGAATACAAAATCTGGCTTTAAAACACCCCAATCCAAACTGCAAATTGGCAGAATGGATTGCAATTATATAGACAAGGAAACGCAAGAACTATTGGAAAATGTAATGTACCAACTGCTGTGAAATCATTTCATGCATTTTGTCAATTCTGAACACTTATTTTACACAAAAGCCTTTTCTGAAGATATAACAGAAATACCTCACACACAAATAAGATGCTCAGAAGCTTTCAAATAAACCTTTCTCTAAGTTCAAAGTGAGAATGAAGAACATAGAATGAAAAAAAATGGAAGATTGCTACAACTGATAACGATGGGATTGAATAGTCTGAAACTTCAAATCAATAGAAATTAGGAAAACTCCACATTTTGTTATGTTTCTTTTGCACATTCTGTGTATATATAGAGTCTCACTTATCTAACCTTCGCTCATTCAACGTTCTGTATTATCCAACGAAGTCTGCCTCCTGCAGCTGTTTCAATACATTGCAATGTTTTGGTACTAAATTAATAAATACAGTGATTACTACATAACGTTACCGTATATTGAACTGCTTTTTCTGTCGATCTGTTGTAAAACATGATGTTTTGGTGCCTAATTTGTAAAATCATAGTGAAATTGGATGTTTAATAGGCTTTTCCTTAATCCCTCCTTATTATCCAACATTTTTGCTTATCCAACGTTCTGCCTGCCTGTTTATGTTGGATAGGCGAGACTCTACTGTATTTACTTGGGTCCAATGCATCGAATCTAATGCATACCTCAATTTTCAAAATCCTGAAATTAAAAAAAAGAAGAAGCATTTGCTGCTGAATGTAATGCGCAGCAGCAAAAAGTGTACCAAAAAGATGTGCATTACTATTGTTGCCTGATAAAAAAAAATCACTTAAAAAAAAACAATTGTGTTAGATCACCAAAGCTTCTAGCGATGGAAAGGAAAACATTGGGGGCATCTATGCTGTAGAATGAATCCACTTTAATTGCCTTGGTTCAATGCTGTGGAATCCTGGGTGCTGTAGTTTGACTATCTTTTTTTTGTTTCTCTGCCAAAGAGTGCTGGTGTCTCACTAAACTACAAATCCCAGGATTTCATAGCATTGAACCCTTGCCATTTAATTAGAGGTGACATCCTTCAAAGAGGAGCTCCAGGTGCACCTCCTGGAGGGACTTTGGCTCAGTACTAAGATTATTGTACCCCAGTTTTGGCAAGGCCCTTTGGCCCAAAAATGTGAGCATTATATTTAAGTAAATACGGTATTTTGTAATTAAATATATTCTTCGTTTTTGTTTTTTTCATTAACTTCTAATGCATAACAAGCAAAACCAATTCAAAACATGGTTGTGTAGTGGTTTTTTCAAGACTAGGCTGAGGATGTGTTATGGAGTGAGATGAAGAGAAATATTTATTTTGGTGATTCTGCTTTTTTAGCACTGGATTTATGAAATAAAGGAATGCTGTGATGTAGAGAAAAGATGTTTAAAAGTGTTTTTTGTTTTGTTTTTGTTTTGTTTTTTGCAGAGGAACCTATCAACATCTCAAAATGAGTTGAGCAGCACTCTTGAACAAGATGAAAGTGAAGGGAATGAAATGGTGCCTGAACTGATCAGTGAAAGAGAGGAACCAGCAGAGCCTCCATCTGAGATTACATATGGCCAGCCACCTGAAATATCAATGGATTTTCACCATAACTTAACTCCCCAAGATGGAGATATATGCATCCTGCCACCCATTACTGACTTGGATTTACTGCTCAATGAATATAATCTAGAGGACTATTCAACTATGGAGGAGTTATCACCATTATCTTCACCTTCTGCCTCCAAAGAAGATACAGCTATCCTGTATCTTACTCCAAACCAAGAAAAAGAGCAGTCAGGGCCAGCAAAAGTATCATCTGGGGATATACACAGTATTTTACACCAAGAAAGTAAGCAGAATTGTGAAACATCATCAAAAAATGATAGGAATGTCATAGTTCAAAATGAATTGATCCCTTCTTTAGACAGAACGGAAAAAACAGCTCTGAAGGATCCTAAAGCACTTTTGGAGGAAATCTGTAATAAGGGAACGGCAAAAAAATCTCCTTCATTGACCAATTATGTCAGTGTTTCACCAAAAAATACTTTCCACTCCACAAGTTTGCCCTATCATGAAGACAACAGTATCAACAAAATGCCATGTACAGTCTCATCACCACAGATGAAGAGGCCTTCTCCCTTGACTCCAGACGCAATGAAACGAATCCAGAAGGAACCTGAATCTGATAAAGAAACCCATTGCGTGGCAATATCTGGCCGATTAGTTTTGGGAGAGAAAGAGGAGAAAGAAGGCAGCGAACTCTACAGTTTAAGAAAATTTTCTGTTTCATCAGCGCGGGGGAGGCCGAGGACTAGCAGCTTGAATATGAAGGAAACTTTAGAAAGTGAGAATCCCTTGGTCACAAAGAGCTTACAGTTGAAAACAAAAAGCTCCTTAAATAATGATGTGGATACGAATTCACATATGGATTGTTTTCAAGAGAAAACAAGGTTCACAAAGAAACCGGCATCCGAATCTGAACCACAATTAGAAATGGTTGAAGGAGCGACAGACAGAGTAGTGGCTGTCTCACAACCCCAGTCCATAGATTCAAAACCAGTAATGAGTAAGACTTCCTCTGGTCTTCCACAGCAATCAAGTGTTGGCCAGACGAGTTATGAAGACAAAAATCCCTTTCAAGTCAAACTTAGATCCACATCTTTATCGCTGAAACACAGGGATGGCTTCATACCGGAGTCAAAGGAAACTAAAAGATACAGCGCAGAATGTAGTTTAGAAAAAGAGGTACTGCCTGTGTCTTCACCAAAAGGTGAAAAAGCAGAGGTCAGGAAGACATCAGATGTAAATACCAATAATTTTTCAAATGATGGACTTAAAATTAAATCAAAGATCTCTGAGCAGGGAACCACAAAGCCTCCATTGCCGAGGAAGCCCGCTTTGCAACATTTCATCATTAGTGGCACAAATACAGTCACTGAAAAGCAGGAAAAACTCAACAAATATTCTGAATTAAAAAATGAAGAGAAAGATTCGGAGAAGAAACAGAGTCCTGTTGAAGTGCATGGTAAGATGACTCTTCAGATCTTCATGTGTCTAAGATATATTTGAACTCATTTTTACAAAAATACTACAAAAGCATTTTTGCCACTTGTGTTGTGTAGCTGTCAATTGTACCTAATATTGTTGTGGATGAGAGGTTTAAATTTTGCAGCATTTCTTGCATTTGAATTCTGCAGAGTAATGTAGCTTGCACAGGACTAACATCCTTTATCCAGAATTCCAAAATAGTCTAACTTCAACTCTTGATAGTTGAATATACACAAACTTTATTTTGTGCACAGAATTATTAAAATATAGTATAAAATTACCTTCAAACTATCTGTGTATGGCATATATCAAACTGAAATGTATTCCATGTTTATCTCCAAGAGACCTTATTATGTATAAACATACAGGTATTCCGAAATCGGGGGGGGGGGGGGACTTGAAATGACAAACACTTATTGTCCCAAACATTTTTTGGATAAGGAACTCTCAACTGTATACTATACTGTATTGTTATTGTTTAAAGCATATTTTTACATAGTAGCACTTGACCTATGGGAAATGCTACAGCTCAATGAAATAGTTGCATGTCTCAGAGATCAGACCTGCAGTTAAGGCTGTTTATCTTTTAGTGACCAGTCACAAAGCACACTGAAAACAAAATACGTAGCTGATGACAATCAAATGCTGTGACAAATAGATGTGTTTTGCCACTTTTGGAGAGTTGAAAAACAGCCCATAATCTTATTATCTAATTTGATCCTCTTCCTTCCTTCTGCTATCAAAATGACCTGGAAAATTAGAAAACATTAAATCTGATACTAGTCTTAAAAATGAGACTTATTTTTGGACATTAGTGTTCTCCTTCCTCCTCCTTCAAGTATAAGTTTGGTTTATCTATATTTCCATTCAGAGCTGAAATGCTTTTGTGGTTGAGACTAAAAATGTTTTCCTCTCTTTTTCCTTGCCCCTTTTCCGTATTTCAGGAGCTATCTAATGTGTTTTTCTTTTTTGAAGCACTTGTCAAATAATCCCACTTGAAAAGTTGTTTGGCATAATTTTAAAAATGGAAAAGCTTGCCATCTGCCAAAAGCAGCTTACTTAAGTGAAGCTAGGATGTGTGCCAAAAATGTTTGAATGCAGCACACAGTGGGTTCACCACTTAAATTGTGTATATCTGGATGCATCCTTAAAACAAAATGAAATATCTGCTTCTCAGGGCAGAGCTAAGTCGGGCCCCCATGCTGCCCTGTGTGTTTGTATAGATGTGATTTACACTGAAATTTCAAAAAAAGAACTAGAAAGCCATGGCAGCTCAGTGGTGTCTAACCCATTTTCCTCAGCCTTTGGGTTGCCTTCAAAGGGTTATTGAATCTGTGGACAGAAAATCCATGGATACAGAGGGTCAATTTTTTTTTTTACATAGTGGTCGGTACTCTATAGTTTTTACCCAGTTTAGATCCCCAGATATTATTGAAAGACAACTCCCATAGCTTCTGATTATTCACCATGTGGACCAGGGATAATGGGAATTGCAACCCATTAGCACTTGTGGCTCTGAGGAAAGATTTAAGCACATTTTAAAGCTAGGCGTCATATCCACAAACCTTGTATCTAAATTCAAATCCCATCAGCTCTTATCATGATATCCAATGACAAGGATTACAGGAGTTATAGTACAGCATCTGGAGGGCCACATAAAATGACATTGCAGGATGTCATCGGACCATGAGCCTTGAGTTTGACACATATGCTCTAAGGATATATCAACACTTTAGAAATAATGCAGTTCAACACCACTTTAACTGTTATAGCTTAATGCAATGTAATCCTGGGCCTTGCAGTTTTACACGATCTTAACTTTCTCTGCCAAATAGTGTCAGTCCCTTAATAAACAGCAACTCCTAGGATTCCATTGCATTGGGCCATGGCAGTCAAAGAGATGCCAAAGTGCGCCTATTCTACAAGGGGACACACACCCTAAAACATCTTTGGCCACAATGCACCCTAAGACATCTTTGACCATGATATATCTCAGTTATAACAAAATGTAGCTTTAATTCAATTGATTATTGCTGTGTATGCGTTGTATGCAAATTTAGTCCAGCTACATGCAAGAATCCCACAAATCCTGCTGAAATGCTTATAAAGCACAATGTAAAAACATATTGCAACAGTTACTTTGTGTGTGTGGAGGGGGGGAGGGAGAAATAACTCCCAGAATGCCCCATTCTGGTTGCTATGTTGGCTGGCTGGTATGAGATTGTAGGAGTAGCAGACCAAACAATAACATCACAAGCTCCAGATTTTAACATTAATGGGCTTGATAAAGGATCAGAAGTTGCCAACAAATAGGGTACTCTTGCTGATCATGAAATCCAGGTTTAACACAAAAAGACATGTCTTCATCTTCAGGTTCCCTTAAAGACAGTTTTCATTCCATGTTCTCTTTCAGTAAAATAATATTTGTGTTGATTTAGAAATGCAAAAAAGGAAGGCAAAGGGAGGGAGACATTCAAAAAGGCATTTAGCAAAGTTTCTTATTTCATCTCTTAGGTTTCACTTTTCAAGTTGTAAAGATGGAAATTCAGCTGAACGTGCATTTCTTTTAGTGCTCTGATAATCGTATTGTATATAAATTTAACATTCAAAAGAAATGAACCTAACAGATAAAGTCAGGTGATATTTTGAAATACTTTCTTCTAATATGTTGTTGAAGGCTTTCATGGCTGAAATCACTGAGTTGTTGTAAGTTTTTCGGGCTGTATGGCCATATGCCAGAAGCATTCTCTCCTGATGTTTCATCTGCAACTAGATGCCCGAAATATTTATAACAACCCACTTTCTTCTAATCTTTGATGCAGCACTTTAATTTCTGGTATCTTATTTTTACTATAGCTTTACTTAATGGTTTGAGCCCATGTATGTTTATTCAAAAAATAAAGAGGCACTTGCATTCAATGGGATTCACCCCAACATTTTTGTGTCAGATTGCAATCCTAGTTATTTCAGGAGCAATACAAAACTCTGTTGTTTGAGTTATTAAGCATTCTTTTAAATATCACATTAACACACATACCGTATATTCCGGCATATAAGACGACTGGGCGTATAAGACGACCCCCAATTTTTCCAGTTAAAATATAGAGTTTGGGATATACTCTCCGTATAAGACCACCCCTCTTCCAATGCACACCAAATAAATTTTTAAAAAAATCAGATTTGAATTCAATATGGTAATTTGAATTCAAATGCTTCTGACATGCAGGTTCCTATGAGAGGGACATTGTACCTTGGACATTATAGTTGCTCTTCCTCCCTTGAATTTCATTTACGCTCTGGGTTGTTTCCATCATGCTGGCAAGTATGAAAGCAGGCTTTAAATGGTTCAGATTACATGTATGTTGGCATAGAAGCTTGCATGCAAATAGAAGTCAGGCTTTGTACTATGAGTACTGAGGTGAAGGCAAAGCATTTGTAGAATTTTTATCTATAAGCAGTCTTTATAATCAGAACTTCCTATCAGAAGAGAAGGGCAGATTGGACCTCATCCTTCAGAAATGTAGCATTTGGCATGGCACATGTTTACTGGGTCACATCTTGACATGTCTTCATCCTTAAATCACCGTGACAGCTTGAATTGTTTTAGAGTTTCTCAAGAACATAGCCAGGTGATGTTTAATTGTTAGAAGGGGAAAAGAGATCAGAAAAGAGGAAAGGGGACCCTGGGTCAATAAGAGCTTTCCAGTTTGACTTCTGTCAAAAATGAAATGCAAAGATACAGGATGGGGGATGCGTGGCTCGAGAGCGGTATGTGTGAAAAAGATCTTGGGGTCCTCGTGGACAAGAAGTTAAACATGAGCCAACAATGTCATGCGGTGGCAAAAAAACCAAAAAAAAAAAAAAACCAATAGGATTTTGGCCTGCATCAATAGGAGCATAGTGTCTAGATCCAGGGAAGTCATGCTCCCCATGCTCTATTCTGCCGTGGTTAGACCAAACCTGGAATTACATTGTGTCCAATTCTGGGCACCACAACTGAAGGGAGATGTTGATAAGCTGGAATGTGTCCAGAGGAAGAGGGTGACTAAAATGATCAAGGGTCTGGAGAACAAGCCCTATGAGGAGCGGCTTAAAGAGCTGGGTATGTTTAGTCTGAAGAAGAGAAGGCTGAGAGGAGACATGATGAGAGCCATGTATAAATATGTGAGAAGAAGTCATAGGGAGGAGAGAGCAGATCAAGGGTCTGGAGAACAAACCCTATGAGGAGTGGCTTAAAGAGCTGAGTATGTTTAGCCTGAAGAAGAGAAGGCTGAGAGGATACATGATAAGAGCCATGTATAAATATGTGAGAAGAAGTCATAGGGAGGAGAGAGCAGGTCAAGGGTCTGGAGATCAAGCCCTATGAGGAGTGGCTTAAAGAGCTGGGCATGTTTAACCTGGAGAAGGCTGAGCGGATACATGATGAGAGCCATGTATAAATATGTGAGAAGAAGTCATAGGGAGGAGAGAGCAGATTAAGGGTCTGGAGAACAAGCCCTATGAGGAGTGGCTTAAAGAGCTGAGTATGTTTAGCCTGAAGAAGAGAAGGCTGAGAGGAGACATGATGAGAGCCATGTATAAATATGTGAGAAGAAGTCATAGGGAGGAGAGAGCAGGCCAAGGGTCTGGAGATCAAGCCCTATGAGGAGTGGCTTAAAGAGCGGGGCAAGTTTAGCCTGGAGAAGGCTGAGAGGAGACAGGATGAGACCCTATGTAAATATTTGAGAGGAAGTCATAGGGGGGGCGCAGGAAGGGAGGGGGTGAGGAGGAGGAGCGGCAGGCTTCGCTACCAATCTGGCAGCATGGTAGCCTACTGGGCTGTCTTCACCTTCGCAGGCATTGAGTTGGGTCCGCCTCCGCCCTCCATCTCAGTGTAGCTGCTGCAGGAGGGAGCCAAAGCCAGAGGGGCGGGGCCTCTCGCTGCTCCACCCCGCCCCCGCAGATGGCCCCGCCCCTGGTTCCGCCCCCCCTCGCTCTGGCTTCAACTCCTGCTGCTTTACCAGGCTGGCGAGGGTGTTTGCATGCTGTGCTGTCCCCTCCGCCACTGGTCTGCTGCTAGCTTTGCATGCAAACACCCTCGCCGGCCTGGTAAAGCAGCAGGAGTTGAAGACGGAGCGGGGGGTGGGAACCGGGGGGCGGGGGCCATCTGCGGGGGCGGGGCGGAGCAGCGAGGGGCCCCGCCCCTCTGGCTTTGGCTCCCTCCTGCAGCAGCTACACTGAGATGGAGGGCGGAGGCAGACCCAACTCAATGCCTGCGAAGGTGAAGACAGCCTAGTAGGCTACCATGCTGCCAGCTTGGTAGCGAAGCTTGCCGCTCCTCCTCGCCCCCTCCCTCCCTCCCTCCGCCCTCCCTCCTCAGGCTCCACCACGCGGGGATGCCAAGGGCGAGGGAGACGAGGGAAAAATTATCCAAAAAAATTTATGCCGGGGTACAAGACGACTCCCCATTTTTGAGATGATTTTTCAGGCTTAGAAAGTCGTCTTGTACCCCGGAATATACGGTACTATCAAATGGAACTAATTCAAATTTATATAATTTTGGCTGGTGCTTTTAGAAGAGATCAACTATGTCTAAACATGACTTGTAATCTCTTCGGTTAGCAAACAGAGATAGCAATTGGAACATTATTTATAAAAACATAATAAATAATAAATGTGTTCTTTGCTTTGTTATGCTTGGTTCAAGGGTATGTCATGATTCATGAAATGATTAATGATGTACTCAAAACAATCTATAGCAATATGCTATATGCTTGATCACTTCTGTAATTTTAATATTCTAGGCATCTTAACCTTACATTTAGCAGTAGTTTTCAAATTAGAAATCTAGATGTAAACATAGCGGTTTAACCCAACAATATTATTTTATGCCAATTGGCTGTGTTTTGATGTAATTAAACCATATAGGTTTTTGAAAGACCTAGCTTTTCCAGAGCTATTCATTTCCTTTTCCCTAACTGCTTCCACCATTGCCATAACTAGGAGAAGCTTCCTTGTTATAGTAACACAGGCAAGTCAGACTATTAGACAAACTTAATTTTTTTTAAGTGTCTCCAACACAGAGGTTTCCACGAATTCTTTAATGTAGAAGAAAGCATTTCCTGCTTACATGCTGGTGTGACAGACAGCACTTGCTGAAATTCTGTCTTCTGCACAACCATTATAGTTATAGGAGCCCTTTCTACTTCTAAGCCTTGCACATTACTTAGATCAGTGTTTCTCAACCTTCCTAATTCCTCAAACCCTTAATACAGTTCCTCATATTGTGGTGACTCCCAACCATAACATTTCCAGATACAAAGTATGTTCCTCCAGTAATAGATCTCATCCTAAAATTCTTAACTCACAATCCCCAGTCTATCTGATCATGTGCAGAGACTTGTGAAGATACTCACATTTTGATGTCGTTTTTGTTGTGTACCCTTAAAGTTATTCCTGATTTATGGAGACCATAAGGCAAGCCTATCACAGGATTTTCTTGGTGGGGAGTTGTATTTGCCTAAGAGAGTGTGACCTCTCCAAGAGTTTCCAGGACTGAGTTGAGATTTGAATCTTGGTTTCCAGAGTCATAGTCAAGTACTTAAACAACAACACAATGTTGGCTCCCACTTATTTCTACAGATAACTTAGCCAATATAATCTGAATTCCTTCTCTAAATGAAGATCTGGTTTCCTGCTTCCTTGCCCATCTAGCTTTCCAGATGTTAACAGGTGCCACAACAGACACACACAGAATCATAACATTACTGGATTGTTGAAATAATGTGTTGATAATGTGTGTAAAAATCAGCAAAATTTGAGGAGTTAGGTCATTTTTTTCTTTAGATGTGCTATTCATATAAAAAGGGATGTAAAAAAACAAAACAGGACTGGTCAACATGCATTAGATTTTCAGGGCCACAGACAGTTAAGTCTGCTGGACTTTTCTTAGTGTGTGAATGTTGTCCATCTCCTCTCCTGATATGTTCTGGACTTTTCTCAGTATGTGCATATTGTTGATCTCCTCTCCTGGTACGTTTTGGCTGAAGGCAACTGGAACCTTTGCTCAGCCTCACCAGCTGGAAAAACTTTCAATACAATATTGACAAGAAATTTAGCTTCTTTAGATATCATGTTTCTAATCTGGTCTTTATCATAAACTAAGAGGTCAAGCTCTCATACTGACTGCAGATTCAATAAATTCTAAGCAGTTTGTGCCCAGACCTGAATTTCTCCATTGGTATAGTTTGTGGTTGCCCATTGTTGCTGCACTGATATCTGCTGAATTTCACAGTATTTTGGGGCCCAACAGGAGGGTTTTTTTCTCCATTGCATTGCCCAGAATCCTTAAGCCTGCATGGTCAGTTGCTCAGATAGTTATAGTCCAAAAAGGTAAACATTTCTCATTCTCTGGAGGAGACTGAGGAGTGGAACCACCTCAATCTATGTACCCTGAGTTGGTGTTGTGATCCTTTGCCTATGCTGTGCCATTTTGATAGGGAAGTATTTTTGCACATATATTACCATCCTTCATATCTATGCCAGTGTTAGTACAGTTCATAAAATGAGGCAGAAAGTGAATTCTGACTAATAGCAAATGCAATGTCTCCCTGCTTTTGGAATGTGTTTAAAATGTGGTTGTTAATAGTGGTGCTCTGTTCTTCCATTTGAAGTTGGACAGGCTGCCAACTGGCAAGAGTCCTCTAACCTAGGATTACCTGGATTTCAGTGGTTTGAGGGATATGTAAATAAAATTGTGAACACCATGTACAGGCAACGTTGTGTATTTATAAGGTTTTCCAGAAAGGCTGCTGTGTTAGTCAGCAAAAACAAGGGAGCCTTGTGACACCTAAAAGACTAACATATTTTTATGTCATATGCTTTCACCCTCCCATCCTCAGATGCCTGAAGTGCTATATTAAATTACATATACTTGTATAAATACTAGTAATTGATCAAAATACTTAGTAGTTCATTTGGCAAAATAAACTACATCCCAGAAGAGCTTATATCATAATAAATTGATTAGTTTTTAAGGTGCTATAAACACTTCATTATCCTCATATTTTCATAATGAATACAGAAAACAAGACATCTGAGCTGAACGGGTGTCTCAGTATTTTAGAATTTGTCTCTTTTCAAAGCAAGTAGAATATCTTGTTGAGCGAGTCTATGGTGAACTTATTTTTTTCTGTCTACAACCATTTGTCTTACCTTGTTCTGAAGCCAATTATAGAAAAGAAAATGAAGCTAACATTCTGAAGCTAATGTAGTGAGTGGTATGTCTTCCAAAATATCATTGTTATCTAAAGGATCATACACAATATTATTTTCAAACATCTAGATACCCCTCCTTTTTAAAGGCAGGCATAATATCCCCTGGGCAACGTCCTTACAGACGGCCAGTTCTCTCACACAAGAAGCAACTTGCCATTTTTCAAGTTGCTTCTGACACACAAAAAAGTGGTGGTATGGCTTTCAGTATTAGTTTCTGGGAAACACAAGCAGGAGGGTGCTACTCAAGAAAAAAAACCATTTGGAATGCTTCCTGCACCCTATAGTCCCTAGACAGGTTGGCTTATAACCCCCTCCCCCACCACACACACACACACACACACACACACACACACACACAACTATCACAGTTGTTATGCTATCTGGAGATAGTAGGATTTGTAGTTCAATGCATTTAGAGCAGTGACAAGGAGGGGTGTCAGAGGGTTCGTCAAAGACCATCAGAAAACACTATTTTCTGTTAGTCATGGCAGTTCTGTGTAGGAAGTTTGGCCCAATTCTATTTTTGGTGAGGTTCAGAATGCTCTCTGATTGTAGGTGAACTATAAATCCCAGCAACTACAACTCCCAAATGTCAAGGGCTATTTTCCCCAAACTCCACCAGTGTTCACATTTGGGCATATTGAGTATTTGTGCCAAGTTTGGTCCAGAACCATCATTGTTTGAGTCCATAGTGCTCTCTGGATGTAGGTGAACTGCAACTCCAAAACTCAAGGTCAATGCCCACCAAACCCTTCCAGTATTTTCTGTTGGTTGTGGGAGTTCTGTGTGCCAAGTTTTGTTCTATTGTTGGTTGTTGGTGTTCAGAATGCTGCTTGATTATAGGTTTACTATAAATCCCAGCAACTACAACTCTCAAATGATGAAATCAATCCAACCCCCCCCCCAACCCCACCAGTATTCAGATGTGGGTGTCTCGGGTATTTGTGCCAAATTTGGTCCAGTTAATTAAAATACATCATGCATATCAGATATTTACATAACAATTCAGAACAGTAGCATCTGCCACTGTGGAAACTAAATATTTGGGTAGATAAACGTTTGGTCAGATAGAATGCAGCTCTTCTTCTTCTGTTTTAATACTTACTGCCCATTATAAACAAAAATTGTTTTGCCCTGCTTCAATGAAAGTACTGGAAAAATCATTTCCCATGTTTACTCTTGTGGAAGATTTTTCTAAATGTTATTGTGAATGCACATGAGAAAATGAGTATGGGATGGGAAATAAAAGGGCACCTCAACCCCCAAGAGGGAAGGCATCATCTTTTTGCCTCCTCAACAAGTTTCCCATCTTTATTCAAAAACCAAAAGTTGTTAAGTATGTTTGCATTGCAACTATTCTATAGCAAGGAAAGCAAACTTCTTTGTGATACTTCAGCATTATATTAATCATTCTTAAGACTTTCAAAAAAAAGATGAAATAGTTACAGTTAGTTTAATAATGTAAATGGACAATTGGGGGGGGGGCAGTGTTTTTGAAGTCGTTAAGGATATATCTACACCAGAGCTTCAGATGTGGTTATATTGCAATTCCATGTCATTCTCTGTCTTATTTCCCATCACTGATTTCACTGCTGACCGAAAGGTTGGCAGTTCAAATCCTGGGAGTGGTATGATCTCCTGCCAGTCAGCTTCAGCTTCTCATGCGGGGACATGAGAGAAGCCTCGCACAGGATGGTAAAACATCTGGGCATCCCCTGGGCAATGTCCTTGTAGACTACCAATTCTCTCACATCAGAAGTGACTTGCAGATTCTCAAGTCACTCCAGACATGAAAACAAAAAAAAACTAATTTCAATAGCTGGGAATGTTGAAGTTTGAAGTCTAACATCATTCAGAGGGTCACATATTCACTACCCAAATCTATAGCGTAGTGACCAGATTCAAGTCCCCAGAAGAATGGCTTTGAAATATTCGCAGTCTCCCTCATCCTCTGCCCCCACAGGGTCTATTGTGAATGTATGGTAAGGAGAGAGAAGATAAACAGCCACAATCTTGCTGTGACACACTATGCCAGCATAACCACATTAATGTAAAAAGTGGCAGCTGGATGAAAATAGTCACAGAGACAGTGGCTATGAAGGAAGCTGGGCATTGGGAAAATAGGATGTCCAGAGCAGGCAGATTTCCACAGAATGGCAGAGTTGGAAGAGACTGCAAGGGCCATCCAGTCTTGTCTGCCTTCCCTTGCCCCCATTGTTTTATGATTCAGGAAGATGTGTGACCATTAATGCAGCTCAACAACCAGATGCCAGCCAATGTATGCTGCTCTGAGCAATTCGGAAGAAGGGTGAGATATAAAGCAAACGTAGGCATTTTACAATCATGGGGCCAGTTTGTCCAAGCTGGGCTTATAAATATGTTTAAGTACTTGTGGGTGTGGGTATGCCTATTTTCTTATTCAGGGATGTGTACCAGTGCCATCATGTGTGTGGTGGAGATTCCTTCTTTGGATACTTTTAAGCAGAGGCTGGATGGCCATCTGTCAGGGGTCCTTTGAATACAGTTCTCCTGCTTCTTGGCAGGGGGTTGGACTGGATGGCCCATGAGGTCTCTCCTAACTCTGTGGTTCTATGATTCTGTGTTAGCCATTTTATTTTTAAACCCCATTTCCTAATTATGATCTAAAACTGAGGGATTTGCCTTCCCCTCTGTTAGAGCACCATATGACCACATTCATTTGCAAAAGAATAATCATGAATAGTCTGGCCTCAGCGTCTCATCAAATGTGGCCAAAAA
Organism: Anolis sagrei; assembly: GCF_037176765.1. Taxonomy (NCBI): domain Eukaryota; kingdom Metazoa; phylum Chordata; class Lepidosauria; order Squamata; family Anolidae; genus Anolis; species Anolis sagrei. Next base: position 102,543,492 of record NC_090023.1, on the reverse strand, counting down.
TAAGTCCCTCCAAATTATTTAGCAACATGACATTCAGTAGTTCATCCACGAGGATAAAATACAGATCAACAAATATGGATCAAACAATGGCACCATTTTGTATAGCTTTGCCATTTCAATGTTTATGTGTTCATTTATTTCCTTTTCTGTTTTTACACTATGTCTTACTTATTCCAAAGCAGCTATTTTTGAATATGAAGTGCAGGGTTGGGCAGAGAACAGCCTGTGGCAAGAAGTGCTGAAAGCTGCAGTCCAGGAACATCTGGGAGGATCACACTTTGCCTACCCTTTATTAAAAGCCAACATTAACTGAATTGTACAACTAAAATGTTCTACAAACTCCAGAAACCTGAGCCTAAAGCATATATTTTTATTTAAAGGTAACCTTAGCTGTCATAGTGTAGCAGTTTGAGTATTGGTTTAAATATCCACATAGGCATGGAAATTTACTGGATGCCCTTGGGCCAATCTTCACCCTCAGAGGAAAACAATGGCAAACCACCTTTGAACACGTTTTACCAAGAAAATCCTAGGTTAAGGTTACCATAACTCAAAGCTGAAACAGACAAATAACAAGAACAAAACAACCAGATAAGATATGAACTAAGAAATACAACATTCTTTCTATAGACTGATGAAACTAAGGCTGGAGGACACCCTAAGGTGCATCTAGTCGGCCCTTTGCCCATTCAGGAATCCACAGCTAAAGTGTCCTTGACAAGAAGTCCATACAACCTCTCTCTCTCTCTCTCTCTCTCTCTCTCTCTCTCTCTTTCCCTCTCCCTCTCTTTCTCTCTCTCTCTCTCTCTCTCTAAACTCTGTTCTTTCTCTGCCTTTTGTGGTGATAGTGCAGAGGGCATCTATGCTTGATGCAGAGCATTTCAGATAGTGCTTTCCATGGTATTAAAACATAGTAATAAACTAGATTGACAGTGTGTAACCCATTCATGGTATCCCCATATTCCCAAGCTGATATTGCCACTCGTATTTGCAGGAACTACAGTCATGAAGAAACATCTTTCCTAGCTCAGGCCAATAAAGGTATCTTGTGTACAGAGTGCCTTGCTGATAAGTCCCAAATAGAACAGACCATTTATTACTTTAAGTACTTCTATTTTGCTGGTGATGGAGAGAAGCAGCAAGCAGGCTCTGTGAAGAGTTGGCACCAAGGACTGATTTGTGCATTCTCCAGTGTCTTGTATAGCTTAGAGTGAGTCACAACTGTTCAGTGGAGTGCCACATGACTGGGAAATGGGAATTGTTCAAGGTGACCTACTATGAGGCTCACAAACAGGAAGAAACAGATAACAAGCAGTCACTGGAGCCTGCACTATCTGGGCTTGCATTCCCCCCAGACTTTCAAGGGTGCTGACTATCTCACTTTCCAGCCAACCATGATGGTCATAGATCTCTGTGTGTAAACATGGAGTTGTCAGAAACCATCCAGAAAGAGATCCAGTTTAAAAAGCCAAAAGCCAGCATAGAGAACATACTTATGCCCTTTGTCCGAGTTCATTTGCTTTTCACACTGGCTCTGCAGACACCAATTTTCTCCTTGACTGAGACCAACTTTCTGTCAACTTGACCTTCAAGAGATATTCAGCATAGAGCAATTATTTAGAACTGGGTGTGCTGTTTTTCAGGTTGTGTCCAAAAACAGCAGTCTTCAACTATTGCCCTTTTCCCAAGAAGATGGTGGCAGTGATTGTATTACCATAGCAGGCTGCAGATCCTATAATCTGCAGATTGCTTGTTTAGCTAGATCAGCAACATCTGCAGTAGTTGTTAGCTGGAGGCGCTTCAGAAGCAGGCATGACAAATGTAGCCCTTTTTGTTGTGTTCGTTTCATGAGCTGACACTGAAATGCATTTATTCTAGCTATTATCTTGTTGTAAAACAAGTCCAGTGTAGACGCCCCTATAGCATCTTCCCCCTATTTTATGGCATGCAAGTAGCCTCATAGAAGATAGCAAGGTAGATCATCTACAGCCAGCAGGCCCTCTGCAATGGCATCTGTCTGCATACGGAGTTCCCCAGAGCTTCCAAAAAAGCAAGGTTTTTTTTATCTGTCCTTGATCACTGTACTATTCAAAACCCTTCTATTCTTTCAAAACTACTTCCATATTTTTAAATCATAAAAAGTTAGTTAAATGGGAAAGTAATATAGTTCCACTGAAACCTTTTTCCTGGAAACTCCTTCCCAATCTATCCCCTGCAATAAAATCAATAAAATATTGCTGTGTGAAATGTGATCAGACAGGAAATCCACGTAAAGCTAGTTTCTCACAGGAGACAAATTGCCTTTAACACTTTGATTCTCTTTGCACAGATAAGGGAAGAGGCTTATGGTACTGGATAATTATTGAATTGTACTATTTTTCTCCTGCTGCTAGTTTGGGAAGGAAAGTTTTGATGCATTCATCATAAAGTAGGGGATGATGATGATGATATAATAGATTCAGATTATTAATAAACAATTAAAATATAATATGCCAGGCATAAGAGTCATTAAGAAAGCATAGATTACATCCCCATGGGACAGAAGAACTGAAGACAATAAAAAAAATATTCAATATTAAAATATGCAAACCAATATTCAGTGCCTATGGAGAAAGAAAACAACTCCTTTAATGATAAGCGCTCTGGCAACAATTCTAAACAGAATGACAACAAAATTACCTTTAATAGGAACACAATAGCACAGTTACAAAAATTGATGCTACATGACATGTTTCACATAATCCAACAACATCTCACTGATTCCTAGATTCTCAGATAGATTCCCAATTACTGATGGTCCAAACTTTTGATCAGTATCACTGGTAAACTGATAATATTATGATGAAAACCCCTGTGGTTGCCAACTGCTAGAATTTACATATGCCAAGCCAGTTTGTGTTCATAACATAACAGCCTCCTGTATTTGCTGTATATGCCCTTTCACAACATAGTCTGTTTTCCTGCCAATTAAAAGTCCCAGTGCCTTCAGTCTACCTGTTATTTCCGCAACAAGGTGATGGCCTGTCAACTTAGAGCAGCATGACAAGGTCGGCTTCCATGTCTCAATTGCAGACTTTCCTCTTGACTTGTATTGATTATTTTCCAAAGGTGCAAGCAAACCCTTTTTTTCCACCTATGACATGCCTCTGTTTCAATCCTATTTTAAGCCTCTTTGTGGCTATAATTAAAGTTTTATCTTCAGAGGAGGAGAAGAGAATATGAACATATTTTTAGAGTTTGTTTGTGTGTAACTTTCGCTAAGAAGAAGACGTGTGAGTTTCATATTGTGAAATCAGTTCATTCATAAAGAAGCTAAAGTACAGTCAGCTCTCTGTATCCATGGATTTTGTGTACATGGAGTCAACCATCTATAGCTTGAAAATAATAATAATAATAGTTTATTTATTTGACCAGTCATATGACCATTTCAAAATACAACATGAGTAAAAGACAAGGCAAAAAAAGGAGAGGACAGCAGCTGACCTTCTATCTACAGTCAGAATCTTATTTTCCTGATTTTTCTTTCAGGAAATGTGCCCTTTTCTTGATAGCTTTCAGAATAAAAAGGCTTACTCTGATTATGGCAGATCTTTCCTGTCTCTGCAAGAGGAATGTCAGAAGATCATTTCTGTTGGGGGACCTGCAGTTGGATAATATTGGATGTAAATATCTGTATCTGAAAATATATATTTTAAAAATCCCGAAAGCAAACCTTGATTTTGCTATTTTATATAAGGGGCACCATTTTACGTTGCCATTGCACTATATAATGGGTTTTGAGCAGCCACAGATTTGTGTATCCATGGGGAGTCCTGGAACCAAACCCCAGCCAATTGCAAGGACCCACTTCCACAAAGTAAGAAATTAAAATGTCAAAAGTAATAAAAGAAATGAAAAGACTAACTAAATCTATTTAACCTCTTTGTTTTTGGCAATGTGGTGCTTATAGTTTAACAGGTTGTATCTCCAGATAACCACAGAAAAGTCAGCTAAATCTGCCTAATGAAGTTAACACAATAGTGTACAAAACCAAATATCTATCCCATCCACAGTTTCTCTCTCAGTTTATGCCCTTGGTGCCTGGTTTGCAAGCACAGTCTCCAGCTGGGCTCCCCACAGTGGCATGGATCATATAAACCAGTACATGAGAAGAGTCTATTTTGGGCATGGGGTGGAAGAGTTAGAGAGCAGTCCCTATTTTTCATATCATGGGTAAAGTTTATATGGGTCATTGCTCCATAATAATAATATACTTGATATAGTGGCATCCAGAACCACAGTTCTTAAGAAACTGGTGGTCAATCTTTGGCTCTTCAGGTGTTTGGACTACTTTTGCCATAATCTCTTAGTGGGCTTTCTGGAATGTAAAGTCCCCCATGCTTGCCTTAACAGCTAGTTTACAGAATAGTAATCAATCGCTAAGTAAGAATCCAGAAAGTTTCCCAGCTGTTTCTGAGAGGAGTCTGCATCATACGTTGCTAGTACATTACATCATTGTGGTAAATTTTGGGTTACAGAGTGATAACATCTCTGATATCTCACTTACCTGGTTTTCTGTAAACATAGCCTTTTCATGATAAAACAGCTATTTTGGGGGATGACAATTTCCACAGCCCCACTTCCCATTTTGTGAAGGGAAAATATAGTCTAAAAAATAAATTGTGTTGTTGGACCTCACCACCACTGAGGATGCCTGCCATTGATATGAGTGAAACGTCAGGAGAGAATGCTTCTGGAACATGGCTATACAGTCTAGAAAACTCATACATTTTTCAAGTTTCAGGATTTATCTCTTTAACTCCTCCTTTGCCATCTCTGTATTTCTGAACTTAGTAAATCTTGTAGACTCTGGCAAAACCTTTCAGTATTTGGGGTGAACACAGTGTACAACTATATCTGTTTGATGACACTTTAAATGTAAATATGCCAATTTCTGTAGTCTTTAGACTTCTCCCTGAAGAATATAATATCTGTCTGCAAAGAATTATAAAACTCTCACCAAGCTGTAAACTCTAGGAATCCATAGAATGGCAGTTAAAGTGGGATCATACATCAATAGTATGGATAGCCCTTTAAAACTTTCCTTATGTGTGTAGAGAGATTCACAAGGCAATGTTTGTTGTTTTTACAGCTGAATATCTGTTGAGAATGAGAAAAGCCATTTCCCAATAACTTTCTTCCCATATTTTGTCAACAGAAAAAAGTGTACCATCACATGGGATTTTTGTCAATGCTGCAAGAACAACTGAAACCCAGACCATGCCAGCCTGGATTTCTATAGCAAAACAAAAGCAGAAGGCCATTGAACAGGAGCTTAGCAAAGAAGACAAACCAGTGGTTCAGGAAGAGAAGACAGATTCAGAGAGGCAAATTCAAGAGAATGAGGGAGTGGAGGTAACCAATTACATTGTGCTTGATTTGTTTATGACATTGCCTTGGGACTTTTTGCTTTAGCCTACTTCTGACTAATCATATCTAGGTTATCTCTAATTAATCACATGTTATCTAATTAGCTTACTTTTGTGAAATCAGCCAGTGTCAGCACATATCTATTACTGCTGTATTTAGAAGCTATTGTTCATTTATTTAATTCCACATTATCTTGTCCTTATTTCCACAAGCTTGGATCACCATTCATTTTGCAATTCTCCTTGTATAGACATTGCAGGACCAGGTTAATCTGAGAGTTGACAACCCACTTTTATTCTTGTAATTTGAATCGGGACAAGTCTCCCTTTTTGAGTCAGTTTCCATCCTGGCAGCTATGCTACTCTCTGACGGCCATTCTTGCGGCACTTGAAAGACACAGCTGAAGGATTTGGAGAGTTATGGTTCAAGAAAGCACCTTTTTCCATGTCTTTTCTTCCTTCCTTAATACCCATGCAGGGTTTTGTTTTGTATTTTGCATCAATAGGTGTGCTTTGGCATCTTGCCTCTTCATTCTGCAAAACTGGAGCACATACCGACTGCAACAGTTACATCCAAGTATCTCTTTTGAAGAGAAAAGGAAGTCTGGGGTGATTTATTTTTACCATTTTCATGGCAAAAAATCTTACCAGTGGGTTGCTATAAGTTTTTCAGGCTGTCTGGCCATGTTCCAGAAGCATTCTCTCCTGACATTTCATCTATGGCATGCATCCTCAGAGGTTGTGAGGTCTGTCGGAAACTGGGAAAATTGGGTTTATATATCTGGAATGTCAGGATAGGAGAAAGAACTCTTGTCTGTTGGAGGTAAGTGTGAATGTTTCAATTTACCACCTCGATTAGCATTTAATAGCCTAGCAGTTTTCAAGGTGTGACTTGTTACTGCCTGGGGGAATCCTTTGTTGAGAGGTGATTAGCTGTCCCCGATTGTTTCTTGTCTGGAATTCCCTAATTTTGAATGTTGTTCTTTATTTACAGTTATGATTTTAGAGGTTTTTTAAAATACTGGTAGCCAGATTTTGTTCATTTTCATGGTTTCTTCCTTTCTGTTGTGGATTTCAATGAACCCCATTTTCCTAGTTTCCAACAGATCTCACAACCTCTGAGGATCCCTGCCATAGATGCAGGTGAAATGTCAGGAGAGAATGCTTCTGGAACATGGCCATACAGTCCAGCAACCCAGTGATTCCAGCCATGACAGCCTTCGACAATACAATCTTACCAGTGTTTTTAATGAAGCCCATGTACATTGTGCAGTTACAGCACTGCAATTTCACTTTAACTACATGACAACATCCTGGAAGTTGTGGTCTGGTGAGGCACAAAAGAGAATTCTAAAAGTCCTTCCCTAAACTATAAATCCCAGGATTCTATCGTATGAAACCATCACAGCTAAGGTGATAACAAAGTGCTATAACTGTGTAGTGTGAAAGGAGTATCAGAAGATGTGCTATTAGCCTCTCTGTTGAATCTAGAATCATAGAGTTAGAAGAGACCTGGTGGGCCATCCAGTCCAACCCCCTGCCAAGAAGCAGGAAAATCGCATTCATAGAGCTGGCAGGGGGTTTCCTTTCTTTTCCTTAAAGATTAGTAAATGAAAAGAAAGTAGTGCTTGCCTCCATCTCCATTCCACTCATACAATGAAAACATTAGGGAGCAAGGGGCATCATTCTTCTAACAGAGTTGGCCCAGGACATTTTGCTGCCTGAGGAAGAACAACAGTGAAACCTTCAGATCAAGTTGTATAGTATTCAAAGCCAATCAAATTATTTTGTTACCTGACACTGAACATCCTACAAGCATCTCTCTCTTTCCCTATTAGTAAAAACTAAACAAAACAACAATACAAAATGAAATAACTAGCAATTTGCTGCCTCCTTATGATAGCCAAAATCTGCTGTCTGCTGAGGTCTCCTCATTCTGCCTAATGGGAGGGCTGGATCTGTTAACAAATATTTATTTATGCAGCCCATGAATACTGTTTTACAATGGTAGCACTCCTAAGTGCTACTATTTTAAAACAGAAAGCAGAAGGCAGTCATTTAAAAGCGAAATGTTCATTCAGATCCATGTGGCTATTTATTGTTTATGAATATGAGAAGTCATAATACTGTTCTTGGACAATTCTGAAATCACCACAAAGTCCATCTAATGCAGAGTTCTTTACACTTTGTTGCTTTCTAAAATACCTTGTTGTAATTCTTAGTATTATAGTTATTTATACCTCACTTTATCTCTCCCAAAGGAGACTCAAAGCGGTTGAACATAAAAGCATCAGCATACAATTTAAAATATATAAATATGCAAACATTAAAACAAAATTAAATATCAACAGTATTGAAAAAAATCATAGTTATAATCCATTAAAACATATTCAAAGTTATTCATAGTTAAAATGCATTAAAACATCTCCAATGTTAATAAATATTTGAAAGCATTTGCCCATCAATTGTGTTTGACTAAGGTGTGACTCAGAAATAATCAAGGTGTTCAACTGCCTCTTAAATGAAAAGGCCTTCAGTCCCCAAATGTAATATTTGCTTTGTACACAAATATCTTTCTTTTTTTTTTTTTACAGGAAAGAGAACAAGTAAAATCACTCATCAGGGTGTTTTAATCACTTATCAGGCAGATTAGAAGTGATAAATAATATACATGTTATATGTCAGTCACGGAAAACATAACCAAATATTTGACAGCACAAAGACATACTGTGAATTATTCTAGATTTTTAAGAACTTTTTTTCTGTAAAGCCATGTTTTATATGCCACATGATGATGAATTTGACTTCTTCAACTCTTTATTAAATTGTGTTCAATATATTGAGAAATGGACTAAGACATAAAATCTCTGTTTGCTGCCATTCCCAGTTCTGGGATCCAGAATTGGACCTTCATATCTACCAGGCCTGGGAAAACTTAAGCCCTCCAGGTGTTTTGGACTTCAACTCCCACAGTTCCTAACAGCTTCAGGCCCTTTCCTTTCCCCCCTCAGCCACTTAAGCAGAAAGGGAAAAGGAAAAGGAAAAGGAAGGGGCCTGAGGCTAATAGGAATTGTGGGAGTTGAAGTCCAAAACACCTGGAGGGCCCAAGTTGGCCCATGCCTGATATATACAGTATACAGCATAAGATGACAAGACTACCATTTCTTTGCGGGGAATCATTCGATCAGATTCCCTACATACTTTACTCATAAAAAAATATTTCTGCACTTTACTTCTATACAAAGTTATGCATTCTATCAACTCTGTAAAACATACACGCATATCCTGGCCTTTATAGCCTTTTTAAAATGTGCAACTATGCCAAAAGTTCCTTTTGAATGAGATCTGGTTTTCCCTTTTGTGGAGTGCAGCTGAAGCCTTTTCTGCAGAGTCTACTGTACACATTGCACATTGTTGCTAACAGATTTGCATAAATGGGTGGCATTCAGAATCCTTTTACTGTTACCAGATTTTTCACAGACTCAAACACTAAGTAAGAGGACCCCATTTGGCGCCTGGATTTAAGAAGTTTAAGAAGCCCTGATCTAAATAGACTTGAAGACCCCTGAAGTTGCTTGCTTCAAAGCAATGCTAAAAAGATAAATTCAGCCACCCGTCATTCATAACTGTGAAGAGCGGGGACTGGTTGCTTCAGGGCCAGTGTCCAGTGGTGTACTATCAAGTTTGGTTTGTGCTTGTCCTCATTAGCAAAAGAGGAACAAGCATTTTTACAGTAAAATGTGACTTCCTAGTGCTTCTAATTCAGAATCCCCAGAATCTTTACCGTATCTAAGAGTCCACAAAGCTTAAAGTTCACAGCTTAGATGGCATGACAGTCCCAAACAAGGAAGGTGACGGGATTTTCCCCACAGCTGAGTGAGCAGCCGTGTCTGGAGGCCTACTGTTCAATCCCTGTTGATGTGCTCTTTCCTAGTGAATTGTGCCTTTTCTCTTTCTCCCTTTTTTATTTAGGAAGCAGTGAGGCAACAGCTAGATTACACCCGGACCACATTTTCACCTTTTCCACCAACTGTTTCCTCTGAAAAACAGAAGAAAGAGACAAAGTTGGAGACACCAGAGTTTTCGCCTAAAACCAACATGCTGTCACATCATAGTCCTGGTATGAAAACAAGCACTTAAAATACTGCACAGATCAAAGCTATGTAGTTTGCACATCACAGAGACAACATTTCCAGTTTTTATGAAGTGTTCGTAAAACAGGGCATTTCTCCACCTTTCACCTGAATATTGCTGTTTGTTAACTTTTTTGTGAGCTGTTTGCAGAAATTAGAAGTGCCCTCTATTTATAGTTTTTCAAGCATGCACCTAAAACTATGGGCCATGTTGGTGGTATTTCTCAACAGCATTGTGATCATGATATCTTATTAAAATAAAGGTAAAGGTTTCCCCTTGACATTAACTCTAGTTGTGTACGACTCGGGGAGGGGGAGGGGTGATGCTCATCTCCATTTCTAACCTGAAGAGCTGGCATTGTCCGTAGACACCTCCAAGGTCATGTGGCCAGCATGACTGCATGGAGTGCTGTTACCTTCCTGCAGAAGCAGTACCTATTGATCTATTCACATTTGCATGTTTTTGAACTGCTAGGTTGGCAGAAGCTGGGGCTGACAGCAGGAGCTCGCACTGCTCCTCAAATTCGAACCGCTGACCATTCAGACAGCAAGTTAAGCAGCTCAGTGGTTTAACCCGCTGCACCACCGGGGGCTCAATTGCATTATTGCATTAATGACAAATATATCTTTACAAATGTATGTATCTATCATACAGAGACACCATGTGAGTCCCAGATTTGCTTCTATGTTTCACATGAAACAGCCCCAAATTTACTGATATTTTCTTTAGACCAATAATAATAATAATAATAATAATAATAATAATAATACACTTTATTTATATTCCGCTTTATCTCCCCAGAAGGACTCAGAGCAGATTACAATACACAAATATAAGGCAAACATTCAATGCCTTTTATACAGTGAACAACAATAACATGCAATACACAGGAAAAAAGTAAAGGCCTTCCCCTTTCACTTCCGGAGTCTGGAGTCAATGCTCAACTCTGGCCATGGGGGGGGGGTGTGCTGTTGTTCCATTTTTCCATGACGAGGAGCCTGTTGTATGTAGATGTCTGCATGGGGCACCCTCTTACCTTCCCACCGAGGCAGTACCTATTGACGTACTCACATTGCATGCTTTTAAACTGCTAGGTTGGCAGAAGCTAGGGCTAACAGCAGGAGCTCACCCTGACACATGGCTTTGAACTGCTAACCCTCCGGTCAGCAGATTTCTTGCAGCTAGCAGTTTAACCTGCTGTGATCCCTACAAGCATTGCATGTGGTGAATTGGACACTTTCAGTTTAGTGTTTGGGTATATTGCAGAAGAATCTTCATAGGAAAATAGTCTTCTGCAGTATACTCTAAATGTTTATTGGTAAGTTATTTAACCTGGATAGAATGTTTTTATTGCAATTAGACTATGTCTACTTCAAGATGCTAACAAAATGTTAAATCAATCCTGATTGGATGCAATTCCTGAAGGTTACAACTAAGCACCAAACTGCTAATAAGTAAGTGGGATTTTGTTTTCTTTTCTGTACAGTTCAGTCTTCACTAGTGCCAACTGAAAAAGAAGACACAAAGCCACTGAAGAAAATCAGTCATTCAGATCAACCCTCCTGGATGGAACTTGCAAAAAAGAAGTCTCAAGCTTGGAGCGATATGCCGCAGAGGATAAAGTAGAGCAAGAGCTTTCTACCCGTTGTTAATGCTATTTAAGGAAATGTATCAGACTATGTTAACTGAATGGATATAGATCAGTTAATTGTCATTAAAACTATGGCACGTCAAATACATCATGCATTCAAGAAATGTATATGAAATGTTGGTTATACATTTGTGTGTTTATCCTGCTCTAACAGTGAGGACAGTGCTCAAAAACTGCTTCAGATATTTACTCATGTCTTTGAGAAAAGTACTTAATGTCGTGCATATGCAAAACAAAGTGCCCTTATGGTGTGGAGCTTACGGAAAATTAAAAGCAGGTAGTGCTTTTTGCTACTAAAGGTAGGGATGGAGATGGAGTGATTGGACAGCCACTGACTGTTGTGGTCTATTTGGTCACCACTCCTATTCCCCTTCTCCCCACATAAATGTCAACACACAAGGGGCTCAAAAGGAGACAAGAAGCTTCCATGCAGTCCTTCCACTGCCCCTTCGCAACATTAAGAAAGAAAAGGGACTTGCACTGGAAAACACTCCATTCACTTGGACTGTATCACAGGGATATTCTGTTATGTTTGGTTCCCTTCTAGATTAGGCAATGAGGGTTGGAGGTGGGAACGCTCTCTTAATCTAGCCGTACCATCTGAACACCCTCATGATCTATAATCTTATGAGTTGACAATTTCCTCTGTATCCATGCCAAGAATTAGAATACCATTTAGGACGAGGGTTTTGTTTAGCCATGCCCTTTTCTAATTTATAAACCTGGGTTCATGCTGACCTCTTTTTCTGCTGGGAAACTTGTCAACATCCATAATACGGAAGGACAGCCTTAATAGCCTGCCAGCGGTTATACCCAGTTATAAAGATTGTCATTTGTCCAATTTCATGGATATAATATTGCAGCAGAAAATTAGAGAGAAAATTGGTTGGCATTGCTTCCTTCCCTAAGTGCACTGTTGAGCCTGTCAGAGTCCATAAATAAATACATTTTGACTGCATTCAGGGTCAAATGGAACAGACAATCCATTTCCTGTAAAGGCAAAAGGAAAGAAGTGGGCATTTATCGGCTTGCTATATCCAAGTTTAAAAAGTGACTCTTGCAGGTTTTATCTGACAGAGAAAGAAGTGACATGTTGTTCACCTTCAGTATTAGTCATGGGCCCGAAATTTGTCCCATTCATTTCATTTGTGATTCCATTTCGGAAAGGCCCCTCCTGAAATGGAAATGCAATTGATACGAAAGGCAGACAGGCCTCCTTTTTGGATCAATTGTGTGAGACCTGGCAGGGCCTGCTGCCAAGCGCGGAGTAAGCACTGGCACTCGGCTGCAGGCTCTGCGTGACCTGGGTGCATAGGCCCAAAGCCTGCACTTATAGGCCCAGGCACGTTAGGCCAACGGGTGAAATCCCACCCCCACCCCAATAATGGGCCAAAAGAAAATTGATATTTTGGCCCCATAAACGAAAAACACATATCTGACCTCAGAATTTCAGGAGGCTCAGATGAAAAAGGATCGGGGGGGGGGGGGGGGCGCCAAAAGCGGGAACATGAAACGGATCAAGGTAATTTCCGAATGCACATGACTATTCAGTATACATTGAAGGACTTGGCAAAAGTAGTCTTGTTGGCCCTCATGGGGAGAAAAGATCCAAAACCATTCATACGAGGGCAATAACTTTATTAATTTAACCAAAGTGTTGCAAAAGAGTCTACAAACCTTTAAAAGATCCAGAACGTTACATCTAGCAAGGTGGTCAACAGGTAAAGGGACAGGAAGAGTCAGCAGATGTGGAAACCATGGCGTCTTCCTTTGGTTTCAGTTTAAGATAAAAATGGGAAGAGATAGTAGCGGATATTTAGAAATAGTTTCTGTGGGTAACAGATACATATTAACTCTAATATGGAGTAAAGCACAAAACAAAAATTGAACTGAGAGCACCACTGATTCTAAATGGATCTATACTATGTACATTTCATTGTGCTTTATGGTTTTAAAACAATATCATAAATGCTTTCTAGATTTCATACTTGCCCCATGGCCATTTTGCTTCATATAATGCTATCTTATTTAATCCTAGCTTCCATCTCTTTAATCCTGCATAGGAAAGTCATGTTTACTTGGTAATAAATCCTACAAGGTTACATAGGGCACATTACCTAACCTCTCATACTTGTGTTTAGATATGAAGTTTTAACTGTCTCAATTATTTTCAGTGTTGTATCCTATGTACTGTATAAGGAATTGTAATAAACCATCTAAGTCTAGAATTCCTTGCAAGGACATGTCTGACTGTGTAATGTGTTAACATTGGGTACATTATGTAAATGTAAAACTTACATTGGCTGTAATATATACTTAATTTAAATCTGGGCTTCTATCCAGCATATATTTACATGGGCATATTACTTGAGACTGAAGGCTAAGGGTTTGCTTGCTCTAATTGGGTTTGTCTCTCCTAATATTTTTACAAGGAAACGTTCTGTGACCAAGCTTGGCTCCTATGTGATGCCTCTGGCAAGAAATACAATCCTCCCACCACTTAACTTTCTCAGAGAAGAGAGATCCAGACATTGTCAGTTGGGCTCTGTTTCTATTCCAGGCTAGCTGCTGCCACGTTCCCTCTGCTGGCTTGAGTGTGGCTTCATGGGAAGGTGGGACATATATGTTTTTAATCAGTTGTTGAAGACAGCTGTGGAAATGGTTGCTGCTCTAAAATGAGCTGCTCATCTTTTGATACTGTCTTTTTGTTTACAAAGCAGATGTTGACCTTTTGTTCATTTAAATCAGCACTGGGCAACTTAAAAAAGTTGCCCAGTGAAATCTGTGAATCTACCACAGATTGCACAGTCTTACAAATGTCCACAAAAGTCAACATTGACACCGAAGTACAACACTGCCTGAGCTCTGCAAGTGCAACAATTTTCCGAATGAAGCAGAGAGTGTTTGAGGATCAGGACATCCGTAGGGAGACCAAGGTGCTTGTTTATAAAGCTATTGTCCTCCTAACCCTGTTATATACCTGTGACACGAGGACTATCTACAGACATCACACTGAACTCCTGGAAAGATTCCATCAGCATTGCCTCCAAAAAATCATGGAAATCTCTTGGGAAGCCAGGCAGACAAATGTCAGCACTGAAGCAATCAACTCTATGCCATCAACTCTGCTGGAGTGGCACAATGTCCAAATGCCCGAATACCATCTACCAAAGCAGTTACTATAAGAACAGACAATGGAATGTTGGACAACAGGAAAAGAGATTTAAAGATGGCTTTAAAGCTGACCTTAAAAACTGTGGCATAGACACCAAGAACTGGGAAGCCCTGGCCCTTGATCACTCTAACTGGAGGTCAGCTGTGACTAGCAGTGTTGTGGAGGCACAAATGGAGTGCAAAATGGAGAAATGTGCCAAGAGGAAGGTGCATCAAACAAACCCTGAACAGGACCACCTTCCACCTTCCACCTGCAAATCAATGTCTTCACTGTAGAAGAACATGCGGATGAAGAATAGGGCTCCACAGTCACCTACACCTCTAAGACACTACACTTGGAAGGCCATCATACTCAGACAAGGGATGGCCTAAGTAAGTTTAATAAATAAGTTCAATAACACATGCTGATGTTGGAGGGACATGTGAGAAGACATCCACTTTCTGTTGGGATAATTAGGTGCTGCACCATTTTTGTATAAAACCTCTGATTTCTGGGGCATTTCTGCTGATTTTTTGTTATCCGTTGTTGAGTGCCAGTAACTACGATAGCTGGCTTGGGGGTGGTGGTGAATACTTCCCATGATTCATAGTTTGCTGACCATCAATGCAGATACCTACATATACATATTCTCTACATCTTTACTGTATACATGGCCTTTTCAGTCATGGCACCTAAAATGGTGGCAATCTCTCAAAAATATCTAACTGATGTTCCCTTTGCTATGTTTTAAGGAATTATTTAAGTACTTTCGCTACAACAACCCCTTACTCTCCCTTGTAAGTGCAACACAAATGGGATGAATGTGGTGATCTCTGAAAGGAGGAAGGGATACACACACCATCAAATGGAGGCAAGAGCAGAGATCATTCATCTGTGTAAGAGTAAAAAAAACCTGGAGCAAACCCTTAGTTTACAAAATGTATGTAGGATAATTCTGGATTTGAGAATTCTTTTGTGCAAAACGAGCAGCAAGTTGCTATAAGGGGATTACCACTTTGGGTCATCTTAGCATGCTTTTTGCCTGTGCAGATTCTGCACACAAGGATTTTAAAATGGGCCTCATTTCAGGAGAACAAAATCATGAGGCACAACCTATGCAAACATACCTGCAAGAAGTTCGCTGAGCCCAATAACACATGCATTTGTGTAAACACTGAGAAATGGAAGAAAATTTGCACCTGGCATTCTGCATGTTCGACGAACCCTTAAGTAAAAGTATCCATTTCAAAGATGCTGGCCCTCCAGATGATTGGGCCATCAACTCCCAGAAGCCCCAACCAGTGTGTCCAATAGTCAGACATTTTGGGAGCTGAAGTCCAAAACATCTGGAGGGTCACAGATTTGATACCATTGCATTAGACATAGCATGCCATGTGGATAGCCTGTCAACTTATGGGAATCCCATTAATTTCATGGGGGTTTCTTAGGCAAGGAATCATCAGAGGTAGTTTTGCCAGTTCCTTCCTCTAAATATAGTCTACAGTACCTGTATTACTCAGAGCTGACCTGGCTTAACTTTCAAGATCATGAGACAACAGTGTGATGCAGAAGTTGAAAAGCCAATGGGATTTTCAGCTGCAACAATAAGAGCATAGTGTTTAGATTGAAGTCTGCTTTGGACAGATATCACCTAGAATACTGTGTCCAGTTCTGGGCATCACAATAAGAGAAGGATATTGACAAGGCGAAAAATGTTCAGAGAAGGATGACCAAAGTGATCAAAGTTTTGGAGGCCAAACCCTTTGAGGGAGCTGGATATGTTTAGCTTGGAGAAAAGAAGGAGGAGGGGTTATGATAGCCATGTTTAAATATTTAAAAGGATGTCACATTGTGGAGGGAGGAAGCTTATTTTCCACAGAACAATAGATTCTTGACAGGAAAAGATATTCCAGCTAAGCATTAGGAATAATGTCAGAGCTGTTCAACAGTGGAATACGCTGCCTTGAAGTGTGGAAGTGTAGATGATCGCCATTTGTCACAAGTGTTTTGTGTATTAATGTAAAGTAGGGGTTTGGATTTGGTGGCCCTTATGATCTCTTCCAACTTTATGATTTTCTGATCAGATGGGATCTGGTGTTTTGGAAGTATTTGGGCCCATGATTTGATTATACTGCTGTACAATTAAGTTTTGGTGTATCCTCAGTGGCATCCTTTTTAAAACAAGGAATTTACTGATATTGAATAGTATGACAAGTTAAAATTTTGAGAGCAAAATACAACCATAAATTGTTAGAGTGCATGCAGCTGTTAGATATCTTGATTTAAGGAGCAAAGACACAGATGGCTTGGAGAACAAGTCTAAGCTTTATTGTAAGGACTCCATTCTGACTCCTACTCAGGGTGCTGATCTAACCTAGCTACATATTTAAAGGTTGAAATAGGACTTATGGGAAGATGAGGTCAAGAAACATCTATAAGAATATACGTTTATATCAGAGAGAGGTCAAGATATGTAGACCTAAAGGAGGGAAACTTCAGGTCCTATAAAGTGTCTAATCTTATGACTACTGTCCACAGTGAGGCATTCTTCACTCTTCAATGCCAAGCACTGTTACATTTCCAACAAAATTAAGATGGAAACTTGAGTACGACCACTACATTTCCCATGCTGCTTCGAAGCAGGTCAGCATCGTACTCCCTGTGTTGACAGGTTTATTCAGAAGCTTCAAATGATTCAGCAGGTGGCAGCCAGTTTGCTAACGGGAGCAGCACTCAGGGAGCATACAACTCCTCTGTTGCGCCAGCTCCACTGGCTGCCAGTTTGCTACCAGGCACAATTCAAAGTGCTGGCTTTAGCCTATAAAGCCCTGAACAGTTCTGGCCCAGCTTACCTGTCCGAACGTAACTCTCCTTATAAACTATCTAGGACTCTAAGATCGTCTGGGGAGGCCCTGCTCTTGGTCCCACCCTCTTTGCAGGTGCGTATGGCGGGGACGAGAGATGGGGCATTCTCAGTGGTGCCCCCTCGGCTGTGGGACGCCCTCCCTAGGAATATTAAATTGGTCCCCTCTCTCCTGACATTTCATTAAAAAGTCAAAACCTGGCTGTTCAAGCAAGCTTTCGCAAATGCAGCATAACAGGTGACTATGGAACTACGGAACGACTTGACGATGCAACTGGAAAATGAATTTAGTGAGGAGTCACTGATGATTTATGTTTTTATTGGCTTTGTATGGTTTTTATATTATATGCTAAATGATTTAAACTGTTACTGACTGTGAACTGCCTTGAGTTGCCTTCAGGCTGAGAAAGGTGGGAAACAAATACTGTAAATAAATAAATAAGGAAATAAAGTACTACAGCCTTAGCAGTATAGAAGCCTTCCCTACATATTTACACTCAGAGATTTTTGCTAATCAGAGGTGGACAGAAACATGTCAGATTCAATGCTATATGAATGTTCCATTGTTTACTTTCTGCTCAATAAATGTTCTGTTAGTGTTTTAAATAAACTGCCTGTTTTTCTGCCTTTCTCTATTATGCAACTATCATAACATATTAAATGTTATCCGAAGGCCGTTGTACAATCTCCTTTGGTGAAGGACCTTTCATGGTTTACATCTTGCCTGAAGTTTCCATCTCCCTGTGTACCTTGGCTCTGATCTAAGAACACCTATCTGTGAGTTACTCCGCGGTTAAATGGAGGTCATCCAGGAAAACATTGCCCTATTTATCAGGAGCCAAAGAAGTAGTTCCTCAGGATGGTCAATGGAAAATTTCTTCAGGGGCAAAGCAAACAGGGAAAGTAAATATCTTGATTTACTCTTTCTCTTGTGTGTGTGTTGGCACTTTCTGGAAAAGGAGGAATTCCTGTTAAACGTGTTAAACTGACTGTCCTTATATGATGAATGCTTCTTTTATTTTCCGGCAGAAATTTTTAGCAATCATATATTGTGGGCTGTATATTTAGCATTTTAATGATTGCTGTCCCATTTGGTTACAAAAATCACACTGGTGCCAAACTATTTATGATAACATAGTATGCCATTAAGAATTCAGCAACCAGCTGAATTATGGGGTTGGAAGATTTATCATCAAGTATTATCACTTACTTATGCCTGTCTGAATTTCAAAGGCAGTAGTGCACTTTAGAAAATTCCCTCAAGATAAATGGGAGTGAGAGAAAACACAGGAACCATTAATCTGAAAAGGATTTCAGATCATTCAAAGCAAAATAACATCGGATATTTTTTCTTTGTATTGCACTTAAACAAAGTGCCATACAGAGAATTAAAAGAGACAAGTGCCTGCTCGAATGTTTGCCATCTGTGTGCCATCGGTGTAAAAGGAAGGCTAGGGAAACTGGAAAGGCCATCTATTCTATTCAGGAATTATGTTCAACCTCGTCAGGAAACAGAACAATGACATTATTGGTAAATCCTTGGGGATCTAGGAATATTTCCACCAGTGAAGATATCCTGGCTCAAACCGATGTCTCCATAGTAATACTTTTCTTTAAACAACAATAAATAGCACCTTAAACAAAGTAACTGGGCATGCACATTAATAGAAAATAGCCAGTGAGCCCATGGTGACTCTAAGGCACCCACATCACAGTGTTTTTCTGGCAAAATCTGTTAAATGGTGAGTTACCTTTGCCTTTCTCTGAGAAAGTGTGTGTTCCTCAAGGTCACTAAGTGGGTTTCAACAGTCAAGCAGAGATTCAAAAGAGATACTGGTTTCCAGTATCAGGGTCCAATGCTCAAACCACTCCATCACTAGATCTGATCCTCTTTACTCCATTAGATGATGTTGAAATAGGTAGAACTTTCAGAAGTCATTTTTAGACTATAACTCCTAGACTTCCCAGTCAGAATGGTCAGTGGCTATAGAATGAATGATGTGCTCTAGACCAAACAATCCAAAACAGTATATTTTCTGAACCTTTGTAATAGGTTCATTGCAACAACAAAGATGGAGGGATGGAAGGACACAAGGTTTGGCCCAAGATGAGGCCATGAGGGACATACACACCATCACACACACAAGGACAGATAGGGGGAAGCTACCACTGTATATCAATTATTTATTTATTTATTTATTTAAACTTATATGCCGCCACTCCCCTGGGACTCGGAGCGGCTTACAAGACTAGCTAAAATCTAACAAAATTTAAAAGCAATTTAAAACAATTTAAAAACAACACTATCAAACATTAAAAGCCTGTCAAAACAGGTATGTCTTACATGCCCTGCGGAAAGCTGGTAAGTCCCGCAAGGCACAGACTTCAGGTGGCAGAGTATTCCAGAGTGATGGTGCCACTGCTGTGAAGGCTCTGCGTCTGGTTGCTGTTAGACGCAAGGTCTTGACACTGGGGACTTCCAATAGATCTTGGTCCTCAGAACGGAGGGATCTCTGGGGTTGGTAGGGGGTGAGGTGGTCCCTCAGATACATCAGCCCCAGACCATGCAAGGCCTTAAAGGTGAGTACCATCACTTTGAAAGTGATCCGGTGCTCAATTGGTAACCAATGCAGCTGTAGTAAGATTGGGGTTATGTGGCATCTCATCGGAATTCCCGCAAGAAGCCGAGCAGCTGCGTTTTGTACCAACTTGAGCTTCTGGATCACTGACAGAGGAAGGCCAATGTAGGAGGGCGTTACAGTAGTCCAGTCTTGAGATGACCGTGGCCTGGATCACCGTAGCTAGGTCATCCCTGGACAGGTAGGGGGCCAGCCGTCTAGCCTGCCGCAGATGAAAGAAGGCGGTTCTGCTAACGGCGGAGACCTGGGCTTCCATCGTCAGCAGAGGGTCCAAAAGGACTCCCAGACTCTTTACCAACGATGACGGCCGTAGTGCCTCGCCATCCAGGATAGGCAGCTGGATGTCCCCACTGCCCGGTCGACCCAGCCATAGGATCTCCGTCTTTGCTGGATTCACCCTCAACCTACTGGCACGCAACCATCCAGTAACGGTCTTGAGGCACTGATGGAAACAATCGGGTACAGAGTCCGGTCAGCCTTCCATCTTCAGCACCAGCTGAGTGTTATCAGTGTACTGATAACACTCAAGCCCAAAACCTCGAACCAGCTGAGCAAGTGGTCGCATATAGATGTTAAATAACAGAGGGGAGAGAATGGCCCCCTGAGGAACCCCACAAGATAGAGGGGACCTCTCAGAGACCAGGCCTCCCCTCTCCACTTGCTGTCCACGGTTGTGAAGAAAGGAGGACAGTCAGTTTAAAGCTGTCCCCCTGACTCCAGCAACAGCAAGGCGGTGGGTCAAAAGATTGTGGTGGGTCAAAAGATTTCCTTGCTGCCACCAAATATTTATTTAAAGGTTTCTTTTG
Source organism: Anolis sagrei (assembly GCF_037176765.1). NCBI lineage: Eukaryota > Metazoa > Chordata > Lepidosauria > Squamata > Anolidae > Anolis > Anolis sagrei. The sequence goes on along the minus strand of NC_090023.1, from coordinate 102,522,837 downwards.
CTGCCACAAATTTATTATTTCACAGGCCACCTCTTTCAATTGAATGTTTAAGAAGCCACATGAAGTCTTCAGTTGAAATAAAACAGGAATATGTTGCTTATTTTGGTTCTGGAACAGTAAATATGTGTAGCGGTTTCAATAGATTAGCAGGCTTTACTTGGACAGAGAATAGACATATAACTTGAGTTTCTTTAAACAAAGTTCCCCACACAGGAATACAACCAGGTTATTTTGAACCTTCCTCCCTCACCAGCATTCTAATCACTATAGAGGCCTAACTATTTTCCTCAAAGAGGTAACTTTAAACAACAAATAGTTTCCAAAACTCTTCCCTTTGTCCTTCTCTTCAAAACCCCTAACCCTTCTTCAGACGCCAAACTCCCAAATGAACTAAGATGGCTGCCTTAGCTTCTTCTCACTCCCACTGGCTCCATCCATCTCCAGTTGCTAAGCGTTTCCTTCCAATTTCATTAGCTAATCAGACTGCACCTCTGGCTAAGGGGCTGCCTGATTGCTCCAGCCCGCTGCTCTCCTTAGCTTTGGCAAGCCAGGCCTGTCTACTGCCTTTTACATCCTTCAAGGTAGGCCAATCTGTTACATTTATTCCCTTAAAATCTCCCTGACATCATCATATTAACTTGTAAACTTTCAGGGGGGAGGGAGGAAGTGCAAGAAATCAATATTAAAATATCCTTACTACTTTCTGGAAAGGATATTTAATCGCCCTGTGGGGGCCGTGATGGTGCAGTGGTCAAACTGCTAAGCTGCAGAACTTGCTAACTGGAAGGTTGACAATTCAAATCCACTGGATGGGGTGAGCTCCCATTGTTAGCCCCAGCTTCTGCCAACCTAGAAGTTCAAAAACTTCTGCAAATATAAGTAGATAAACAGGTACCACTTCAGCAGGAAGGTAACAATGCTCCATGCAGTCATGCTGGCCACATGACCTAAGCTGGCTCTTTGGCTTAGAAATGGAGATGAGCACTACCCCCACCCCCCGAGTTGGAATTAACTAGACTTAATGTCGAGGGAAACCTTTATCTTTAACTAATCCCCTCCTAAGATATCAGGATGCTGCAACCTTATCAAATTCTGATAAAGTCAAACTATGTAGCCATTCTTTTTTTGTTTTTAATTATAATTGATGAGAGATGAGAGCTTTCAAATTTCTAAATATGAAAAGGTAAAAGTAGGTTATAGAATCATATGTACTAGAGCTATTGTGCATACACATGAAGATCTTGGTACAAAACATGGAGAGCTGTTGTGATGTAATTTCTGAAGTCTGCCAACATCAAAACAAACATGATCTGGACTAGTCTTGGCAATATATGAAGCTTCTCAATCAGCAATTAAATATTGAAGAAAACAATTCAAGGAGTGTCAACTAAACTTTTGCTGAAACTGCACAATGTCTTGTCAAGAGGGCAGGGCAGTCATGTTTATGCCAAAGGTCCTTATCTAGCAAACAACAAATACAGTTTTCAGTAACTACATGCTGGCATAAACATAAAGAAGAGAGTCAAAGTTTGTCCTTATTAGCTACAGTGTGTTTATAGCCTATCTTCCAACCAATGGGTTCAAGGCAATGTAAGTTGCTCCTTATCTCCCCATGACAACTGGTGATGTGCAGAAAGCAGACACAAAAAGATTAGGCAGGAAGTTTTATAATTCAGAGAGACTAAAACTGAGATTATCGAAATTCTTCTCCAACATTTTGGCCAATACATCAGCACTGGCTTTATTGGGGATTTTCCACTTTTATTACGTTACTAGCTTAGGTCAGGTTAGGTAATTTATAACACTATTTATAAGAAATAAACACTGTTTGTTTTTGGAATTTATAAGTGGTCCCATAAAGATATGGGTAAACTACAACTCCCTCCATCAAGCCATACCAGTAGTTAAAGTTAGTCATAATGGGTGTGTGGGCCAAGTTTGGTCCAGATCTGTTGGCAGGGTTCAACGCTCTCTGGATAAGAGTGAACTATAATTCCTATCATCCCAAGTCAATCTCCCAAGATACCCACCAGTAGGTAAAGTTGGTCATGGTGGGTGGGTTTGGTCAATATCCATCATTGGTGGAGTTCACAGTGCTCTCTGGAGGTGGGTGAACTACACCTCCCAACATTCAGAGTCAAGTCTCCCCCAAAATCCACTAGTATGTAAAGTTGGTTGTGATGGACAGGTGTGCCAAATTTGATCCAGATCCATCATCGGTGGCATTCGCATTGTAAAGCTGGTCAGATTTTTCCCAGTTCTGAGCTACTCTCAGTGTTGCAGCAATTTTTAAAAAGATAATCAGATCTTTATAATTGAATGCCTCACAATTGTCAGAAAATATGGAGAGAACTCCTATATTTTGGTTCAACAGGAACTACCAAGTGTATATTTTGACATTCACAGAAATATGTTTTTCCAAAATGCAGAAGCTAATTGGGTTTGTGATTTTTTTTAAAAAAAAATGTTGACAATACATCCCACTTTGATGACTCGTTATGGGAGAAACAAGGCGCAGTCAGATGCCAGGAGCTGCGCAGAGTGTCATCGGTAACAGCAAACCTCCACAGTTCCAGGAAGCAGCAAGTCGGCCATTTAACCCAGAGGGTGACCTGGGGGAAGGCACATTCTGTTATTTCCTCAGAGGAAGGAAATGGTGAATGTCTTCTGAACAAACCTTGCCACAAAATCCCTGTAACCGATTTGCCTTAGTGTTATCATAGGTCAGAAAGGAAGGCACACAACAACACATTTTGTCAACAAAATCTTGTGGTAGGTTCACCTTAGGAGCCCCCGGTGGTGCAATGGGTTAAACCCTTGTGCCAGCAGGACTGAAGACTGACAGGTCACAATATCCAATCTGAGGAGAGCATGGATGAGCTCCCTCTGTCAGCTCCGGCTCCCCGTGCAGGGACATGAGAGAAGCCTTCCACAAGGATGGTAAAACATCAAACATTTGGGCATCCCCTGGGCAACATCCTTGCAGATGGCCAGTTTTCTCACACCAGAAGTGAATTGCAGTTTCCCAAGTTGCTCCAAACACACACACACAAAACCGTAGACTCGCCAAAAGACATCACAGCAGCAACAGTAACTATAGCAACAGAATCTACAGACCTTTTAACTTTTATATGAACAAAGGACAAAGGTAACAGAACTGAACCATGGGTCTAATAATAGTTTTAGTGGACAATTTTGATCCAGAATCTGGTAAAAGGGACAAGAATCCCTTTTACTAGTGAAATTGAGACATTCTTCCTCCCACGGTGTCACTACTCTATTCAAGATTTGATCCTCTTGCAATTGCCTTGGAAGGGTGTGGAGATCTAGTTATAGATTTCAATGTGATCCATGTGGTTTAGCTATAGCCTGCATCTACACTGTAGCATCAATGCAGTTTGATACCATTTAAACTTCCATAGCTCAGTGTTATGGAATCCTGGAAGTTGTAGTTTGTTTGTTTTTTTTAATGCCTGGAGTGACTTGAGAAACTGGTGTGAGAGAATTGGCCGTCTGTAAGGATGTTGCCCAGGGGATGCCCAGATATTACTAAAGACCTTTTAAAACCGCAGGTCCCATGATTCCATGGCATTGAGCCATGCCAGTTAACGTGATGTCGAATTGCATTAATTCTACAAGGTAGATGCACGCATAGACACACAGAGTTGAAAGGGGTTTTAAAACCCAGCCATGAAACACTTCCAAAAGGAATCAGTACAGTTAATATCTCCATTATCAACCATTTGTTTGTTCATTGGAAACCTTTTCCGTAAGGAGGATTAAAGATAGTAAATGGAACCTTTCTGTTTCTTCATCTCATCAATGCCAACAAAAGCTTCTTTGCCTTAGGCATGCTTTCTACATTTGTTTTACTAATCCAAGGCTGTTTCAGGAAAAGGTGAATGAGTTGCCTCCAGTTCAGGTTCTGCGACTGTTTGTTTGAGCAGGGAACACAGATCAGGGGGTGCTCTGTATTCCAGGCAGATGGTGAGATGCTCCCTTTGAAGTGGAAGCGTGCCTCCAGCTGACTTCAAATGAGGTTCTTGGTGCAGGAGGCTTTCCCCTTTAGACCACCTGGTGTTTTTGAAGTACAGGAAAGTGTGCATGAAAAGAATTCTTACCATGTTTGTGGTGAGGCATGCATTATTTTCACTTACAAAAGGATCTTCCCCAGCTTTTGCTCCTGGGCATGCCCCTGTTTGCAGCAACAGTTCGCTTATGAGCTTTCAAAACACAAAGGGAATGAACTGGAGGAACACAAAGGGATTTTATTGACAGAGAGCACTCATTTCTGCCATTTTCACAGCAGTGATCTTTGGACTGGGAGTTTTGTCTGCTCTCTGAGAGTCATCCTTTCAAGACTTCAGACAGACAACTTTGGAATAATAATCAACGTATATTTGCTCAGAAAAAGAAATTTACCTACCAGGTTGGGAGCTGGTGATAATGAAATAACATTATTTAGTTGTGTTCATGATTGATTATGACAGTTAAACCTTGACCGTATTAAGAATCTCTTCATTATTTGATATCCATGCAATTAACCGGAGACCCCGGTGGCACAATGGGTTAAACCAGGGGTCCTCAAACTAAGGCCCAATGGCCGAATACAGCCCTCTAAGGTCGTTTACCCCGCCCTCACTCAGGGTCAACCTAAGTCTGAAACAACCTGAAAGCACACAACAACAACAACAACAATCCTATCTCATCAGCCAAAAGCAGACCCACACTTTCCATTGAAATAATAATAAGTTTATATTTGTTAAAATTGTTATTTAGTTCTTGTATTGTTTTAAGTGTTTTTGCACTACAAATAATTTATGTGTAGTGTGCATAGGAATTAATTCATTTTTAAAATTATAATTCAGCCCTCCAACAGTTTGAGGGACTGTGACCTGGCCCTCTGTCTAAAAGGTTTGAGGCCCCCTGGGTTAAACCCTTGTGCTGGCAGAACTGCTGACTTGAAGGTTGGGTTGCTGACCTGAAGGTTGCTGGTTCAAACCTGGGGAGAGCGCAGATGAGCTCCCACTGTCAGCTCTAGCTCCCCATGCAAGAAGCCTCTCACAAGGATGGTAAAACATCAAAATGTCCGGGCATCCCCTGAGCAACGTCATTGCAGATGGCCAATTCTCTCACACCAGAAGTGACACGCAGTTTTTCAAGTTGCTCCTGACACGAACAAAAATTAAAAATCAACCATTCTGACTTTTTCTATTGATTTAGAGGTGAAAGTTGAATTTGATGAAAGAATGAGCTTTGGAACAAAGATGTCCCTGGCTAATCATACTAGAGCTGAAAGAGTAGACAATTTGAAAAAAGTCCAATTGGAAATCCTGTTGCTGCCTCCTGCAGAATTCTGGGATTTGTAGTTTGGGGGGAGCTTTAAAATGCTCAGCCAGAGAGGTGAGTCTCATAACAGCAAACCCTTAGGCAGCTAGGTCCAGGCATATTGGACTTCTTAGGGTACCGTTTTGACCCTGCTTGAGTCTGAGTATCTATTCAATCGTGGCAGAACCCCTAGTGTCTCCATGTTCATTGCCAACTATACAGCTATTTAAAATGTAAAGGGCAAACAACAGCAAGATCAAACATTTTAAATATAACTGGCAAGCCGCACTGCAAAGCAATTAATAAACCACATCTGAGGCTGGTGAAATGCCAAGATGACAAATTTGATCACTACAGAAACTGCATTGCCAGTCTCATTTATGTCTTTCTTTTCCTGTGATTCACAGCCTTGAAAGGAACAAAGCTACAAATTATAAAATTTGACACAGACATGCTTCATTATTTTTAGTACTTTAGGTACATTCTTACATCAACAGCCAAAAGGGGAAGGAAGATATGTTCGCGTACTATTAAGAAATCCATGGCTCAAGGTTACATCCCGTGAGCAGCTTGTGCAGTAATGTCACATTTTTCGAGTTGTATGGTGCTGTTAAGAGTAAATGGGAGGAGATCAAGAACAAAAAGATGTTATTTTTGGTGTTGTAGCAATTTGTCTAGAAGTGCTGTCATGCCCAGGCTGACAAAGAGGAAATAGCAAAATATGACGGTAAAAGTAAAGGTTTCCCCTGTACATTAAGTCTAGTCATGTCATGGGGGTTGGTGCTCATCTCCACTTCCAAATCGAAGAGCCAGCTTTGTCCATAGATGTCTCCAAGGTCATGTGGCCAGCATGACTGCATGTAGCACTGTTTACCTTCATGCTGGAGCAGAACCTATTAATCTACTCACATTTGCATGTTTTTGAACTGCTAGGTTGGCAGAAGCTGGGGCTAACGGTGGAAGCTTTCCCCATCCTACAGATTTTAACTGCTGACCTTCTGGTCAGCAAGTTCTGCAGCTTAGCGGTTTAACCCATTGTGCCACCACAGCCCCTTAATATCACTTATGCTTCACAAAAAAAAGAAATACATGATAATGATCCAACATATTCAATATAACTAGAACAAATAATTTTAACTATAATACTATTTTTCTTTCTTCTGAAGGAAACCCTCATGCTTGCGCAGGTCTGTAGCTTGGGGGTCCTCTTGGATTCAACGCTGTCATTTGATGCTCAGGTGTCGGCAGTGGCTGGGAGGGCTTTTGCACAACTCAAACTTGTGCGCCAGCTGCGACCATACCTCATGAAGTCTGACTTGGCCAGGGTGGTCCACACCTTGGTTACATCCAGACTGGACTATTGCAATGCGCTCCACATGGGGCTGTCCTTGAAGATGGCCTGGAAGTTTCAATTGGTACAACGGGCGGCAGCCAGGCTCTTTACTGGAGCAAACTATAGGGAGCATACAGCGTCCCTATTAAAACAGCTTCATTGGTTGCCAATAAGTTGCCGAGCCAAATTCAAGGTACAGGTTACAGATCAGCTCCAACTTAATTACAATAAAACCAAAATCATGGCTTTTGCTAATAGGCCCAGGACTTACTCTTGGAGCATAGATGGTCATAAAATTGAACAAGTTACATCCTTCAAATATCTAGGTGTAGTTTTCCAATCTAATGGTAGCAGAAGAGCTCATGGGGATCAAGTATCCAACACTGCGCAGGGGAGCTCAATTGCCATTCTTAAATATCTTAGGACAAGAGGGGGCCACTTCACACCGGCAGCGCTCAAGCTGTTTGAAGCTAAGTCATTAGCCCAACTCTTGTATGGTGCTCAGCTGGGCCCCTTCCCCAGTTTTGCCCCATTAGAGCTGGTTCAGTCAAAGTTTCTGAGATCGGCCTTGCGGGTCCCTAAACGCGTTTCTAATGCCACCCTGCGACTAGAAACAGGCTTTATGAGAGTGGAGGCCAGGGTGTGGGTGGCTATACTCAACCTCTGGCTCAGACTATCCCGTTCACCCTTTGGTCTTGCCCCACTAACCATGGAGGATGACTTCCAATCCACATGGAAGCAGGTGGTAGCATCAAAAATCTCCTCATTGGGATTTTCTCCAGGTCTACTATTCACTATGGATTACAATCAGGCCAAAGCACTTATTAAACAACGTATCACAGACACAGAGCAACAACTAGATCTGGCCTCGGTTCAAAACTTCCTTATCAATGAAGACAGCAGATATCTTGCCTCCACTATGGCATATTTAACAAACTTAGAGGTTCCTCTTCATCGAAGGGCTTTCACCCTGGCTCGATGCCACGCTCTCCCATCAGCTGTACTCGAAGGCCGCTACCGGAAGATCCCTTTCCCAGAGAGGCTCTGCCCCTGTGACTCGGGTCATGTAGAAACAATAGAACATGTGCTCGTTCAGTGCCCGTTCTACAGGGATATCCATGCCAGGCTTATCTTACCTCTGATAGACAAGCACCCAGGCCATTCAGGACAATTTTATACCCCCCTGCTACTTGCAGATACTAATTCAGCTACAACCTACAATGTTGCAAAGTTCTGTGCAGCAGCATACAAAATCCGTCAGGAAATGACTAGTCCCAAAAGTTAACTGTGTGTCCAGTAATCTTCTTCTCTGAATCTACAATTTGGTGGATCTGGGCATTGTATGTTTTTACCCTGTTTCCCCTTCCTTTCCGCTCCCTCACCCATATTGTGCTTCAGTAGTTATATTTATATTTTTAATGTACCAAACATACCAAGTTTGTATGAAAACGTGACTCTATTTCCTGTGCTGGTCAATGACCAAAATAAATGATTTGATTTGAAGGTACAGGCTATGACCTATAAAGCCCTAAATGGTGCGGGCCCCGCCTATCACATCTCCTATGAACCGGAGTGAACTTCCCACCACTGTCACAAGTATGGTTGTTGGCGATGAGAGAGAGCGCCTTCTTGGTGGTGCCCCCCCCCCCGCCTCTGGAACACCCTTCCAAGGGAAATAAGGTAGGCCCCATCCCTCCCCCATTTTTGTAAGAGTCTGAAGACCTGGTGGTTTCAACAAGCCTTTGAGAATGACCAGTTCTAGCCCAGCCCAAAACATTGTTGAATATGGCCTTATACTTCCTACCTATTACCCCGATCAGACCCGTACTTGCTATTGCTGTTAGCCTGTTATGGCACTGTACTTAATTCCCGGTACCCCCCATATTTGAGTTTGCACTAGCCTCGGTCTGGCCTTTTAATTGCTCTGAACAGGCAGGATTATTCTTAATATATATGTGTTATTGTGATAATGTTATGCTTATGTTGTTTTGTTAATTTTATGTTATGCTGTTTATTCTGTATGTTTTGGTGATGGTCCCTGGAAACCACCCTGAGTCCCCCTTGAGGAGATAGAGTGGTATATAAATAAAGTTTTATTTAATATTATTGTTGTTGAAGGATTCTGGGTTTGCAGCCTGGTATAACAAAAGGAGTCATGGGGTATTATGCAAAATTTGACCAAATCAGAATTCTGGGAAAACCCATCAATATATAACTGTAATCCAAGTTCACACTGCAACTACAGAGGCAGAAAAAAGAGAGAAAGAAATTGAATTCCAGGAGGAAAACAGGATTTCTTATTAATCATAGGAAATTGGGATGCAAAAGTAAGAAACAGAGGAAAATCAAAGATTGTACAAAATATTGACCAAGATCAAGAAATGAAGCAAAAGAATGACTGGCTGAATTTGGTGAGGCCGATAGTTTGTCCATTAAGCAACTAAAGAGATGACATGGACATTACCTGTTGGTCAATGTAGAAAGAAAGTAGACTACATAACTGGAATTCTACAACAAAGACTTGAAGGTGTCTCATTGCTGGGCTCACTGTAAGGTGAAGCTGACTTGAAGACATAGCAACAAAACTTGGAATGGCAAAGACAGTCTAGAACAGGCATGGGCAAACTTCCCTCCAGGTGTTTTGGACTCAACTCCCACAATTCCTAACAGGCTGTTAGGAATTATGGGAGTTGAAGTCCAAAACACCTGGAGGACCAAAGTTTGTCCATGCCTGTTCTAGATGTTCTTCCATGAGAGGCTCCTGTCTGCGCATGGTGGAGATAAACACTGGTCAAGCCACTCCAGAAGCCAATGCAGCTCTTTCATAAACATTCCTGACCAATAGTACACGTGCCACCAGTGCAACCCAGAATTATCCTAGCTGGGACACAGAATTTAATGGTATTTATTAAGAATTCACACCTGCCCTCCTCAAACCATGAATTCCCACATCCTTCTACAGGTGTGATATCTCCTCTTCTACTGGCTATGTGTAAATATGGGCCTTCAATTAATTTGTCAACTTATGGTGAGCCCATAGATTTCATAGGGTTTTCTTAGGAAAAGAATACTCAGAAGTGGATTGGCCTATTCCAGTGGGTCCCCAGATGTTTTGACCTACAACTCCCAGAAATCCCAGCCAATTTACCAGCTGTTAGGATTTTTGGGAGTTGAAGGCCAAAACATCTGGGGACCCACAGGTTGAGGGAGCCACGGTGGTGCAATGGGTTAAACCCTTGTGCCCACTGAACTGCTGACCTTGAGGTTGGCAGTTTGAATCTATGAGATTGGGTGAGATCCCACCTGTCAGCTCCAGCTTCTCATGCAGGGACATGAGAGAAGCCTCCCACAGAATGGTAAAAAATCAGGGCGTCCCTTAAACAACATCCTTGCAGATGGCCAATTCTCTCACACACCAGAAGCAATTTGCAGTTTCTCAAGTCGCTTCTGACACGAAAAAAACCTACAGGTTGAGAACCACTGACCTATTTCTTTATATGAAATGTAACACGTAGCACCTGGTATTTGCTGGCGGTTTCCCATCCAATTACTAACCAGAGCTGAGGCAGCTCATTTTACTTGCCTGCCACAAGTTATATTCACAAGAGTAATTTTCGCTTTTTTGTATTTCTCCTTATCCTCCCATCCATCAGCAAATGCCACAGATTGCTCTTGCTTAAAAATGAATCACATCCTTTCCTTTGTTCAAGTTCAATCCCAACAATGTTTCAACTCTTGCAACTTACTGTAAATGCTGAATACAGTATCGGAGTATAAATATCCTCCTTGGAAAAGAAGGTGGTTTTTTTTGCCTATTCATAGTATTAGACAAAATGACAAAATGATGAAGGGCCACCATCATGAGAAGTGAAGTTCTTTGCCTCGCACAACACTTGGCCTCTTCACCTTGGAGTGGAAGTGATACTTCTTCTCCTGAGCTTGGTTTGTTCACAATGCTTTCGTGTGGCCGTATCGAAACAGTTACAGGATTATGTACAGTGCCTTCATGCATGACGATGTCAAGCTGCCACATGATCTGTGACTGACTGTCTTTAGGGGGAAAAAACTGTGTGAAGCTGTAGACGGCAAGAGAAGCAGCTACAGCAGATGGTTCACAACATATGAAGCCCCAGAGTCAGAACACTTAATGTTGAAATGAAGGTTAGTGAACATGGACCTTGAAGGGCTCACCGTACCACTTGGAGTCCTCTCCTCTCTCTCGCTTTTTCATGGTCCAGTGCCATAAGTCAAGCAGTGGCCAAAGGGAACTACGGCTGCTTTTTTTGTGAGTCAGGAGTGACTTGAGATACTGCAAGTCGCTTCTGGTGTGAGAGAATTAGCCATCTGCAAGGACACTGCCCAGGGGTTGCCTGGATGTTTTGATGTTTTACCATCCTTGTGGGAGGCTTCTCTCATGTCCCCCGCATGGGAAGCTGGAACTGTCAGAGGGTGCTCATCCACACTCTCCCCAGATTTGTACCTCTAATCTGTCGGCCTTCAGTCCTGCCAGCACAAGGGTTTAACCCATTGCGCTACCGGGGGCTCCTACTACAACTCCTGCTGTCTTCCTAATAATAATAATAATAATAATAATAATAATAATAACAACAATAACAACAACAACAACAACAACAACAACAGGATTTAAAGATAGAACTGCAAAGACTCTGGAACAAGCCAGTTCCAGAGTCTTTGGGTGCAGTGCAGTGGCTAAAGACCTTGGCCTGTACTTAAAAACAATCGACACTGATAAAATTACCATCTGCAAGCCTCAAAAGGCTACCCTATTCTGATATGAACACATTATTTGCCAATACATCACACTTGGGAAGTGTCCGATATGTGATCAAATACAAAAGCCAGCATAGTGACCTTGTTTCTGTGAACTAATCTTGTTGTGTGTCAAATAATAATAATGCCTGCCTCTCGGGGTGTGATACAACCTCATTAAAACAAGAGATTAAACATCCAATGACTCCATATCCTACCCCCCCCCCCCCCCAAGGCTCAGCTGAATGAGTTGCATTTCTTTGCCCACTCTCTGAGAAGGAGTGGGCAACTGTGGGAGACTTCAGGCATTTTTTTGTGTCAGGAGTGACTTGGGAAACTGCAAGTCACTTCTGGTGTGAGAAAATTGGCTGTCTTCAAGGACAATGCCCAGGGGACACCTGGATGTTTTGATGTCTTACCATCCTTGTGGGAAGCTTCTCTCATGTCCGCACATGGGGAGCTGGAGCTGATAGAGGGAGCTCAACTCACTTTCCCTGGATTCAAACCACTGACCTGTCAGTCAGCAGCCCAGCTGGAACAAGGATTTCATCCATTGTGCCACTGGGGAACTCCACTTCATGCATTTTGACACCACTTTGTCTGCCATGGCTTAATGCAGTGGAATCCTGGGAGTTGTAGTTTGTTGAGGCACCAGATCTCTTTGGCAGAGAAGAATAAAGACCTTGCAAAACTGTAACTCTCAGGATTCCATAGCCATGACTGTTAAAATGCTGACGAACGGCATCCATTCTATAGTTCTTCTGTATGTGCAAATTCCTAATCATTGAGAATCAGTGAGAATCCCTTCTTTGTAAACTGGTCTAAATTAGGCTCAGGAGGATGCTTCATCCTCTAAAAATGTAATAGGGTGAGCCAAACTAAAACAGGAAGCACTTTCAAATGTTCCCCATTTCAGGTTTTATGCAAATGCTCTTTGCAACTGCTCCACCTCCAGGTTTTGAAGTTACATTTCCAAGCGTCCTTTAAGAGATTCAGTGACCTTTTGCCATTTAAGCCGCAGTGGATTCCTTGACATTCATACACCGGAAAACATACACAGAGGAAACCTTGAACACAAAGTAGGAGATAAAAACGAGCCTCCTTGTGGTGCAGTGGTTGGAGCATTGACCTCCAACTGTGGAGGCCAGGGTACATGTTTCCCTTCGGGTGTGGAATTCCACAGGGTGGCCTTGGAAAGGTCACACTCTCTCAGCCTCAGAGGAAGACAAGGGCACTTGGGCCCTCCAGGTGTTTTGGACTTCAACTCCCACCATTCCTAACAAGCTCAGGCCCCTTCCTTTTCCCCTTCAGCTGCTTAAGCAGCTGAGGGGGGAAAGGAAAGGGCCAGAAGCTGGGTTGCTGTCAATTTTCCAGGCTGTATGGCCATGTTCCAGAAGCATTCTCTCCTGACATTTCGCCTGCATCTATGGCAGGCATCCTCAGAGGTTCATGTCTGTTGGAAACTTGGGTTTATGTATCTGTGGAATGTCCAGGGTGGGAGAAAGAACTCTTGTCTGTTGGAGCTAGGTGTGACTGTTTTAATTGGCTACCTTTATTAGCATTTAATGGCCTAGCAGTTATCAAGGTGTGCTTGTTACTGCCTGGGGGAATCCTTTGTTGAGAGGTGATTAGCTGTCCCTGATTGTTTCTTGCCTGGAATTCCCGTTTTAAATGTTGTTCTTTATTTACTGCTATAGTTTTAGGTTTTTAATACTGGTAGCCAGATTGTGTTCTTTTTCATGCTTTCCTCCTTTCTGTTGAAATTGTCCACATGCTTGTGGATTTCAATGGCTTCTCTGTGTAGTCTGACATGGTGGTTGTAAGAGTGGTCCAGCATTTCTATGTTCTCAAATAATATGCAGTGTCCAGGTTGGTACGAGGCTGTTAGGAATGGTGGGAGTTGAAGTCCAAAACACCTGGAGGGCCCAAGTTAGCCCAGGCCTGCTCTGCAATAACATTAATGCTATTTGACACCAACTAGTAGTTTTACAAAGTCTGTAGCTTCCTGGACCAACACTACAATACCCCAGGAATCCATATCCAAGTGGTGTCAAAGCGCATCAGATGGAGCTTTGCGTGCTTTCCTGTCCTTACAAGTGCCCCACTTAGACAGCAGCAGCATTATTATTATTTGACACACAACAAGGTAGGTAAAGGTTTTCCCCTGACATTAAGTCCAGTTGTGTCCGACTCTGGGGTTGTTGCTCATCTCCATTGCTAAGCTGAAGAGCCGGCATCGTTCGTAGACACCTCCAAAGTCATGTGGCCAGCATGACTGCATGGAGCGCCATTAGCTTCCCTCGCAGAAGCGGTACCTATTGATCTACTCACATCTGCATGTTTTCAAACTGCTAGGTTGACACCGGGAGCTCCCGGTGGCGCAGCAGATTAAACCGCTGAGTTGCTGAGCTTGTTGACCAAAAGGTCGCAGGTTCGAATCCTGGGAGCGGTGTGAGTGTCCCTGGTGGCGCAGTGGGTTAAAGTGCTGAGCTGCTGAGCTTGTTGACCAAAAGGTCGCAGGTTCGAATCTGGGGGCTTGAGATACTGCAAGTCACTTCTGGTGCGAGAGAATTGGCCATCTGCAAGGACATTGCCTGCTGTCAGCCCCAGCTTCCGCCAACCTAGCAGTTCAAAAACATGCAAATGTGAGTAGATCAATAGGTACCACTCCAGTGGAAAGGCGCTCCAAGCAGTCATGCTGGCCACATGACCTTGGAGGTGTCTACGGACAACGCCGACTCTTTGCCTTAGAAATGGAGATGAGCACCAACCGAAGAGTCGGACACGACTGCACTTAAAGTCAGGGGAAAACCTTTACCTAGCAGAAGCTGGGGCTAACAGCGGGAGCTCACGCTACTTCCCGGATTCGAACCTGCGACCTTTTGGTCATCAAATTCAGCATCTCGGTGGCTGAACCCACTGCGCCACCGAGGGCTCCAGAGCGGAGAAGGCTCGCGAGATTTCCCCCTTCTAAGACCCTTCGGGTGTGAGAGTGACACCTGGGCTGGCCACGGGTTGGAGAGCGCCCTCCAAAAGCCGGCGGGTCATTGGTTCCCATGGAGGGCCGGGTTAGCCAATGGCGAGAGGGGGGCGGGGCCTCGAGCGGAGCCGGCCGGGGCTGTGCGGCGGGGAGTCAGATGCCGTCTTCTTCTTCCAAGGAGCGGAGGCGGAGGAGGAGGAAGAGGAGGAGGAAGTAGTGCATGGCCCCGACGGAGGCGCGAGGAGGAGGAGGAGGAGGAAGAGCCGCCGCCGCGAGCCCTTCCGCCGCAGAGGCAGGCGCAGGGAGGCGGGCTGGGGTGAGCGAGGCATCCGTGGGGCAATGCCATGGGGAGGAAGGAAGCAAGGAGGGAGGGAAGGAAGGGAAGGAGGCTGGCGCTGCGGCTCGGCTAAAGCGGGAGAAGGAGGAGGAGGAGGAGGAGGAAGAGATGCCCGCCACTCGGCTTTGCCCCTGGCAGCTGCCTCCCAAAGCAGGGGAGCAATGCGACACCGCTGCCTCGCTCCTACCCTACTCATGGGGATTGGCAGGTCCGGATAAATGGACCTCCTGCTTGCTTGATGGGCCTCGCCAATGCCGTAGCCTCTCGGTTAACCGGAAAACTCTCAAGCGAACGACAAAAACGTGGGACGGTGAAGGAGATGTTGCTTGCATTGTCAAAGTCTTTCATGGGTTGTTGTGAGTTTTCCGGGCTGTATGGCCATGTTCCGGAAGCATTCTCTCCTGACGTTTCGCCTGCATCTATGGGCCTCATCGCACCAGGGCAGACATCCAAACTGTGGCCCTCCAGCTATTTGGACCTTCAACTCCCAGAAGTCCTGACAATTTAGCAAGCTCATTCTGGGAGTGCCTGCACTAGAGAATCACATACTGTAGGGTGCCTGCACTAGAGAATGAATCCACTTTAAATCCGGTTTCTGCCTCCTGCAGAGTTCTGGGGTCTGTAGTTTAGAGAGGAGCCTTTAGCAGACTACAAACCCCAGAATTCTGCAGGAGGCAGCAGCCCAATTTTAAGTAGATTCATTCTCTAGTGTGATGAAGTAGTATGGCAAGCACCCTCAGAGCTGGGAGATCTTGCTTGCTTGCTTGCCTGGCTGCCCAGTTGTAACGTGAGGATGATGGGACTTGTGTTGCAGGCTAGAAAGAGGAAGGAAGGAGCTGATGCCATAGATGAGCTCAGCCTGCTTTGTGTCCATCTCTCTTGGTGTCTTTTTCCAAGGAGAGGGGAAGTGAGTTTTTTTTAAAGCCATGCTTTGTGACGGATGTTTTCTGTGGGTGCTTCTCCACTGTGGAATCAATGCAATTTGACATCACTTGTACTGCTGTGGCTCCATGCAGTGGGGTCTTGGGAGTTGTAGCTTGATGATGCACCTGTACTCTTTGACTAATGAAAAAGCTAAAAGTCTGGTAAGGGTTTACCTCCCATGTTTCCATTCGTTGTGATAGTTAAACTGGATTGGTATTGATGTATAAATTGTGTTTTTATGTTTTTATGCTTTTAACTGTATATTGTTGACTGTTATATTATGCTGTAAACCGCGTTGAGTCGCCGGCTAGGCTGAGAAACGGCGGTATATAAGTATTTAAATAAATAAATAAATAAATTGCATTCATTCTGCATTGTCAATGCAGCCTATGACAGTGTAGGGCAGTACTTCCCCACCTTTTTGACCAGGGACCACTTTGGCTATCAACATTAGTTCCAAAAGGGTTACGAAACAGTTTTTGGACAACTTTAGATTTGGTTTGGTTATTTGGTGTGCTGATTCAGAAAATTGCATTGGAGAGACCACATCAGCTCTAGTTTCTGATACAGAACATATGCTCTCCAATAGTCTCCATCTGCTCACCCATTATTTAATAATCTAGAGCTGCGGATCTTAATTTAGGTCTTGCGGCCCACAGGTTGGGAACTACTGCTACAGGGAGAGAAGACCAGCTTCAGAGTGGGTGCATCTAGACTGTAGAGTTAATGCAGTTTAACCTTACTTTAATCGCTGTGGCGCAGGGCTAGGGAATCCTTGGAGTTTTCCAAGGTCTTGGGCATTTTCTTTTAAATAGTGGTGGTGGCTCACCAAACTACACTAAAAAAAATGGGGAATTCCAGACAGGAAACAATCAGGGCCAGCTAACACCACCCAACAAAGGATCCCCCCAGGCAGGAAGCAGCCAGACTTTGAGGCCATTCGATGCTAATCAAAGTGGCCATTTGTAACATTCACACTTGCTTCAAACAGACAAGAGTTCTATCTCCCACATTGGAGATTCCACAGATACATAAACCTCATTTGCCTAGTTTCCAACTGACCTCACAACCTCTAAGGATGCCTGTCATAGATGTGGGAGAAATGTCAGGAGAGAATGCTTTTGGAACATAGCCATACAGCCCAGAAAACTCACAGCAACCCAGTGATTCTGGCCATGAGAGCCTTGGACAACACATACAACCCTCATTGTTCCATAGTGTTAGCCCTGTCTGTGAAAGTGGTATCGAACTGGTTTGTGCCAGAGTGGGGGTGTTTGTTACCATATAAAACAAGGCGAGGGAAGACTGTGTATACTCCGAATACAAGGTCCCTATGACCTACATCGATTACAAGTCCTTGACAGAGTAAATCCATTAAATTCACAAGACTGTGTTGAATCACTTAAAGAAATCCCGTGGACTTCTCTGAGTCTCCTTTCCTCGGGATTGGCAGTTTGCTTTAGGCTACAGTGATCAGGATTTAATCTATTGTTATTGCTGTTGTTGTCTTCTTTGGGCAGGCAGCTAATATTTATTTGAAAAATTTGTACTTATTGACCCCAAGAATTTAATAGGGTTTTCTTCCTGAAACCAGTTTTAATTTTGGCTGCGCATCTCTATTGGTCATAAATGGAGACCAAGTGGAGTGGATGGCCACTTTTAATTTCCTGGGTGCCACTGTTGAGGGAGATCTGACCTGGGGGATCCATATGGCAACGTTGGTTAAGAGGGCCCAGCAGAGACTGTACTATCTGAGACTCCTAAGGAATCACCAAAGGAATGAAAAACTACTACTGTGCTATAGAGAGTGTCCTAACCTACTGCATCTGTGCATGATTTGGTAACTGCAAAGTGGTGGATAAGGCTATCCAAAGGGTCACTACTTCTGCACAGAGAATCATTGGTTGTCCTCTCCCCTCTTTGAAAGAACTTTATAATTCCCACTGTCTTAAGAAAGCTCAGAGCATTCTTGGGTTCCATCTCTCACCTGGAATATTATTTATGTGAATTATTGCCATCTGGCAGACAGTACAGGGTAACAAAGACAAGGACAAACAGACTGAAGGGTAGCTTTATCCTAGAGCTGAAGCTATGTTGTATTCGGTGGTTTGGCACAGATGTGGCATTGGGGGCTGTGTGCAGTGGGGGGGGGCAAGGTATGTAGGGATGGGTGTGTTGTTTTGTGGTGTGTGTGAGGGAGGCATTTAATGTAATTTTCAGTAGCACAATGACAAATAAAGCTATTATATTGCTTACCTTGGCAATAAAGTACCTCCTCTGTTATTTTGAGTTCCTCTCGCCTTATCTTTCTTCTCTGTAATTCCTTGTGCAAACTCAGTATCACTTTTATATATGTGTGTTTGTATGTATGCAGGTGTGCCAAAGAGCAGGAGGCAGCACAGTGGGTGTTTCTTGCATAAGCTAAGTTTTTGTCCATTTTTAGTGTGTATAAAATACATGTAATGTTGCAAGATCACCATCTTCACCATAATCTTTCATATCATGTCTCTTCTTTATGGAGTTCAAAGTGGAGTAGATAGTTCCAGCTGTGTCTTACAATAGCTTTGGGTGTATCTGCACTGTGCAGTTTGACATCACTTTAACTGCCATGGCAATTGATTCACGGGAGATGCAGTTTTGCAATGTCTTTCACCTTCTCTGTTAATTAGTGATGGTGCCTCATAAAACTACAACTCCCACAACCCCATAGTATTGAGCCATAGCAGTTGAAGTGGTGACAAACTGCATTAATTCTACAATGTAGATGTACCCTTTGCAAAGTCAGGAAGAAAAAGTGTATGGGACTGGTCCAAGGACAGTTGTTGGATATTCCTGGCCTAGTGGGTTCCTTGAACCTGCATCTCCCCAATCCCACTCTGTCCCATATTGCACACAGGATCTTCTTTGAGTCAAAGGGAGCCCTAATTCAGCTCTGTCCACCTTTAAGCAGTTTATGATCCCCCCCCCCCCCAAATCTCACTGGACTGACAGTTCGCGTGAACACTGGATCCAATGTAAGAGTACAGGGCTGACCTGCTTTTATGCATCTGAGCCTGCACCTACATTATATAATCAATGCAGTTTGATTCCACCTTAACTCCCATGGCTCAATGCTGGGAATTGTAGTTTTATAAAGTCTTCTCTACCAGAGCACTGTATCTCACCAGACTATAATTCCTATGATTCCATAGTATTCAGCCATGGAAGTTAAAGTAGTGTGAGACATCTATTCTACACTATAGATCAGTGGTTCTCAACCTCTGGGTCCCTAGATGTTTTGGCCTACAACTCCCAGAAACCCCAGTTTACCAGCTGTTAGGATTTCTGGGAGTTGAAGGCCAAAACATCTGGGGACTCACCGGTTGAGAACCAATGGTAGTTGAATCCTGAGAATGTATTCCCTCTATTCCCAGGTTCTCTGTGATTGATCAGTTTGAATGTCTGTTATCTATTTAATCTGAGAGAAACATTTGTTTCAGAGTAACAACTTCATAATAGATTTCCTTTATTACTGCAATTCTTCTGCTATCACTTCAGTTTGCCATAGGACGTCCTTATCCATTTGTTTTCATTGGACTGAGCTGTTAGGTTTCCATGTATGAAATGTGTCAAATGTTTGCTTCTGTGCATATCAATATTTTTCCAGAGAAAAATATAGCAGGTTTTATTCCACTTCTTAAGATAAGCTGGCTAATGCTACTTGTGTTGTTTTTGCAAAGAAGTAGCAAGAGAAAGCAAGCGATTGTGACTGCTTCAAAGTACCTGAAGGAGTCACTCTCTGAACTGAAGAAGGGATCAATACTTCATACCTTGTAGTTTTCTCAGCCCTTGGTTGTCTCAGACTGATTAAAGCTGGAAAACATGATAGGGAACAAGGGAGCTACAATAGAGAGATGCTCTCTACAGCTTAGAATAGTCATACATTGCTAAGCTTTTTTATTTTTCAATCTCTTTTTTAAAATGTCATGGTTATATATACTTAGGGCGTTGAAACAGGTGTCACCACTTCTAGTGTTTGCTCACTGCGCTCAAAACAGTAAGTGAAATGTTTCCCAATTCAGAACAGTTTTATTATAATCTTGAGCCAGTCCTGTATCACTTCCTTTAAAGCTTGAATATTTTTACACTTCCCTAGTATTATTCTAGACATCACATGGTTATTCTACATCCTGGAAGCTTAGCATCCTAAAAACTATTTCAGTAGCCATGCGTTGGCACAATTAGGACAATGCTGGCCGTGCCAATTATAATAGAGGGTTCCAGTATCCATTGGAAGAGTATCTTATAGTTTTGTTTATTATATTTATAGGACAGGAACTTGTAAGGTGTAGGGCAGTGGTTCTCAACCTATGGGTCCCCAGATGTTTTGGCCTTCAACTCCCAGAAGACCTAACAGCTGGTAAACTGGCTGGGATTTCTGGGAGTTGTAGGTCAAAACATCTGGGGACCCACAGGTTGAGAACCACAAGTGTAGGAATTTCAGTGCTGAACTGGCATTGGAGAGGTCACATTTTCTCAGCCTCGGAGGAAGACAGTGGCAAAGCTCCTACCAAATATATTTCATCAAGAAAATCCTTTGATAAGTTGCCATGAGTAGGAGTTGAACTGATGGCCTTCTGAGCCAATATTTATAGTCTGCCTTTTATTCAGTCAGTTCCCTCTCAAATAACTAGCTGGGAATCACTGGGAAAGTTATCTGGTCACCCAGGAAGTTTTGTGGTTTATTGGGGATTAATTGTACTTGGATCCACCCATGTTTTTGCATGGCATTCTGATGTCCACACCAGATCTCAAAATAATTAAGTTCAAAGTGTGATGGTGGAACGTGTCTTGGTATTTATCCATGGAATTACACTGCCTTTGACCAGAAAACACTGTACATAAATGGTAAGTTCATCCAAGATGATGTTCTTAATGAAAGTATATATTATACACCCAGTTTCTGGATCAGTGGTGCCCAACCTTTGGGCCTCTAGGTGTTTTGAACTTCAGCTCTCACAGTTCCTAACAGCTGGTAAGCTGGCTGGGATTTCTGGGCGTTGAAGTCCAAAACACCTGGAGGCCCAAAGATTGGGAACCACTGTTCTAGTTTAGGAAACATTGGCATATTCTGTCAATTCCATCCTTGTGCAGAGCAATCCTAATTGTGTAGGTAGTGTTTGGTCTACACAGTGCGCAATCCCTGTTTGTGGCCTCTTGGCTTTGCACTGCCACATGAACAGAAGAGACCTTCTGTGCTAATCTAACAGCTCTTATGACTCCTTATGGCCCATCCATCCACTAGGCCTGTGATCCCCAAACTGGTTCTCCATGTGTTCTGGACTTCAACTCTCAGAAGCCCAACTGTATTGGACAATGATCTGGGATTCTGGGAGCTGGAGTCCAAAACACCTGGAAGATTCAGAGTTCAGGAAAAACTGCATTTCACCATTGTAGTGGCTTACTTGTCTATCTGTATTAATATAGGATAGGTGTAAGTTATACATAGTATACATTTAGCTAGAAATATATTCTATTGAACTTACTCTTGAGCGTATGTAGGATCATATGTTATCCATAGAGGCTCCTTCTATAGGATCATATGTTATCCATAGAGGCTTCTTCTATGGAGGCTTTTAAACAGAAGCTGGATGGCCATCTGTTGGGGGTGCTTTGAATGTGATTGTCCTGCTTCTTGGCATGGGGTTGGACTGGATGGCCCACGAGGTCTCTTCCAACTCTATGATTCTATATGACTTATGATATCAATGTTTTTCAGAGTAAGATTGAAATCACAAATTGCCATATCTGGACTAACACACCCAGTACTATCAAGTCAGCATGGCTTTGTTTCAAGCTTGGCTAAGAATGCCAAAAAAGGGCTTTCTAAAAAGCTGTCAACAATCATTAATAATTATAACAACAGCAGCAGCACCTTACTAGAAAAATCAGATTACTCATAGTGCATGTGAAACAGTATGAAACTTTTTCATTCTTCATTTTCATTTTTCCATTTTTGACAAAAAAATTGCTTTTATGTCATCTGTCAGAAATTGTTATGTTATCTGTATAGCTTCCAGGAGAATGTCCTGGCAGGAGAATGGCCACCTTTTTAACTGCTTACAATGATGTGAACAATTCCTTATAAAATCTTTTAAAAAGAGAGGACAGCAACATACTGATCATGGCCAGTGGCAATGTGGCATTGTTGGTCGAAGGAGATACTGCGCTTTGGAGTCCAGTAATGTTATATTTCCAGGGTTTGATATGGCTTGCCTAATGTGATACTGTAGGTTTGTGTCAGGAGTGTGATTACATCCAGGGCTCTGCTGTTCACATCTCAGATTCTGTGTTTCTGGGCTGGCTTTGATTTCTCTCTTTCTCTTTTTAAATAGGGACTGAAGAAACAAATAAGGATGGATCTGTTTCCAAAAGGCTTCTAGAAGAAAAGAACAGTCTTCTTCACTAATACAGATTAGTGCATTGGCACTACAATGGTTTGGAAATGATACTGCAGTATTTTATTGTGCTGCCGGCGAAGCAGCATTACATGGACTAAACTGGCTTCCAGGCAACAAATAACACTTAGATCCTTATCGCTGGCCAGATATAAACCAGTGTGATGTTGAAATGAGATGAGGCTCCGAAATGGAACTGTGGCCACTGCATTATTTTTCATCACATCTTTCCTGAGTTTGTCCTGGTATACAGCATGGCAGAATGGGAAAGGTAAGTGGCATCTTTCCTGAGAAGTAACACACACCTTGGGATTAGTAGAGTCAGTTGGCATTGCCTCCTCATCCCAGACATTTTGACTTATATCCGAAGTAGCAGGCTGGTGCTTTCTGATTAGAATAGGGCCACTTGGTCCTCTCTTTCCAGACTTGAAAAAAATAGCAAAAAGGGAGATCATATCTATCTTCTTTTCAATATGAATAAAATGAAATAATCTTTTGTAGAAGTGACTACTCTATAAGTGGAAGATCCCAAGTTCTATTATATAAAAATATAGTGGAATCCTTCCTTCTGTTTGATTTGTATTCAGGATTTTCTGTGAACCACATTAAGTAAAGATTCCAGTTTTCATCTCTGTTTCTATGATTGAAATCTGAATTTGCACAGTTGTGTGTATTGGTTCTTCACAGTGAAAAGAAAGAAAGAGAGAATCCTAATGTAATTATGCTTTTCAGCTCCTAGTATGAGCTGTAGTAATGTTTTGGAGAATGCAAGGTATCATGTTTTCCTTGTCTTTCCTTCATTTTAAATGATGGCTGCAGGGGTAATTCATATTCCTGGATATAGCTAGAATGAAGTATGTCTGTTTATTTTCTCTTTTCTCTCTCTGGTGTGCAGATGGCATGCAACTGGAATAGACACCTACACTATTTTCTAGAGAAACACTTTCTCTTTGACTGGTTGAGGAAAAAAAAAAACAATGTTGGATATTTCTTTTCAGCATAAAGCCTACTGGTAAATGTATTGCCAATGGCCAGAATCACTGGGTTGTTGTGAGTTTTCTAGGCTGCATGGCCATGTTCCAAGGCATTCTCTCCTGACGTTCCACAACCTCTGAGGATGCCTGCCATAGATGAGAGAATCAGGAGAGAATGCTTCTGGAACATGGCCATAAAGCCTGGAAAACTCACAACAACCCAGTGATTCTTGCCATCGGCAATACAACCTACCAGTAAAATTTAGGTGAGACCAAATCATTTGCTTGTCATTGTAAGAAATGCTAATTTATTTTAAGAATGTGGTAAGTATAAATGAATGCATCAGAACTAATAGCAGCCTCTTATTTGTTTGCTCAGTTCCTTGTTCTCTGTGATGGTATTGGTGGCTACAGTCTGTATTGGGCTGTTGTCCTCTTGTTCAAATAAATCCTCCTCGCGGACTTATCTTTATGTAAACTCTCCCTGCAGTAATTCAGCACATAACAAGCAAGCTTGTTAAAGCCCCATTGGAGTGCAGTGGCTCCGGGGCTTTTGTGTGACTGTTCAGCTGAATGATAGTTGTGCAAAATTTGTTCCTGGAACATTTTGCGTTGTCAGATACTAATGGGACAAAGCCAAATAAGAAAGCAAATAGGAAAACAGGAGAAGGATTTGACGGCAGCCTGCCATTTCTGGCATTAAAGATCTGGAGAAAAATACTAGCTTTAATGCAAAGGCAGAAACTGGTGTGATCTGTCCTTGACTATTGGCCAGCTGGCTCTGGGAGGAAGTGCTCTCATTACTTGTTGAAATGTACCAGAACTCAGAAAAGTTATTTTTGGACTTCAGTACCTAGTTAGCCCCCTGACATCATGGGTAGTAGTTTGACTGGCTAGAGGGATTTGGGGAACTGAAGTCCAAAAACTAACTTTTCTGAGCTCTGAAACAGTATATAGAAAACAAACTGTACTGGCCAGACTATAATTTCTTTAATAAAGGAATACATCATCCTGTAGGTAAGAATATAACGTATATTAGAAAGGAGTAAAAAAAGAGAGGGTCCTTTTTTGGAGGCAAAACCATTACTATTGATAAACAGATTTAGCATCTTCATTATGAATAGAACAATTTGCCTGCTATCGATAAAATGTTAGTAAAAGGATCTTTAAACAAAGTTTAAACATGCTGCTACAAAGTGTGTTTAGATAAAAATAGGAACAATGTGACTAGGAAATAACAGCAATATGAGCAAAGTGAAATGCCTTAGGAAAATACTGTTCATCTAAGATTTCTCAGACTTTTATTATACCAACCCCTGGAGGATTAAAAAAAATCCAGTATTTAGTAACTTTAAAATTTGGACAGATTCCAAAATCAAATTTAATAGGATTCTGCTCTTGCATGCTGAACTTTTTTTAATGTCAAAGCTATTTTAACTTTGCTATGCCAATCCGTTTGAGAGGTAGGTGTGTGTGTATATGTATATGTATATATATGTGTGTGTGAGTGAGCGCGTGAAAATATATATATATATATGTGTGTGTGTGTGTGTATGTATGTATGTATGTATGTATTGGTTTGGCTTCTTTTTTTTTTAGCAGTAATCTTCATATTGTACCCTACTAGCCAGCTGTTACTCATGAGTGCTGCCTTTTCCACCTGGTATGTACAAAGAGCTTTGTGGAAGATAAGATGTGCTCTTTTCCATTCTGTGGTTGGAAGACTGTAATAAACTCTTCTGAGCAGCATAAAGGACTGCTGTTGTCTCCTACCTTTTCCAGATCATCAGCCAGAAAATATCTAGTTTCACAGTGTATTCTTGAGTTTACTGAATATTGATAGCAAGGTTTTTTTTTTTTTGCTTTCTTCTGCATATTGAGTTATGGAGGCCTAAGTGACCTAAAGGCATGAGATCCTGTCTGATCTTGGAAACAGAGCTAGGTCAGCAAGGATAGGATATTGCCAGCCAATAGCACATTCTGTAAGCTATATTTCAGAGGAAGGAACTTGCAAAACCACCTCTGAGAATTCCTGGCCTAAAATTGCTCCATGAAGTTCATGGGATAGTGATTAGTTGACTTGAAGGCTCATGCATATTGAGTAGGGTGAGTGAGGAGTGGGGGTGGGGCACCACTACTAGACCTGGTATCCTCCTTTCAAGTAACTCATTACATCGAAGTAAATCATTTACAATATCTTATGGGTGTTAACTTTGCCCAACATCGCACTTTGCTCAGGGCTACTTCTAAATAAATGTCTGCTGTTTTACTTAACCCTACCTTACATCATGGTCCTGGAAAACACTAGTGAAGTGGTGGTGTGAAAAAAAAAAAACACTATGAAGACAGGAGTCAGTGCTTTGTGTCACTTTAAGTCAGTCACTCAGTTCAAACAGATATTTCCTTATCAGAAAGCGACTTTTATTAAATGTACCCTCCTTAAATTGGCACCTTGTGTGATGTTTAGATTAATCTGAGAACTAGTATTTATTTTGTAGAAGCAAATTATCTGAACCAAGACTAATGTTTTTCACAGAAGTTGTCTATGTGCACTTCCCTGTGTGTGTGTGCACGCACACTATGTGTATATGTTTGTGTATCTTCAAGTTGCCTGTCAATCTTCATGTGGTGACCTCATACATTTCATAGGGTTTTCTTAGCCAAGGAATCCTCAGTGGTGGCCTTGTTCGTGCTTTCCTCTGGAAAAAGTCCTGCAACACCTGGTCTCCCATCTGGATATTAACCAGCACTGACTCTACTTAACATCCACAATCAGATGGGATCTGGTGCTTTTAGGGTATTTGGGTTTAGATCTTCTTTCAAATAGAATGTACTATAAAGTCCTGGCAGGCAGCCTTACTTGGTCTTATTTGGCCTTTACATCCCTGCCAAAGTAACTTCTTAAATGTTTGGCTTAGGTCACAGCCTTTCAAAATGTTTCCTTTGGAGGAGATCACTTTAAATGGATGTGAGCACTCTTGACCTGTGGTGTACCGCTTGTGACTCATTATGCTATATGCATACCACCAACCATGCTTTGCAGATGTGAATATATGGATCTCATGTGTTTCTCCCCATGCATACTCCCACTTCTAGCTCAATTATGACCTCTTCTACATTGCCAAATAAAATCCAGGTTAGCTGCTTTGTACCAGATTATATGGCAGTGTAGAAGGGGACTATGACCCTAACAATGACTGCTTCTTTTGCATCTTTTATCTTTCTACCTTTCTGGTAAGTCCCTGGTCCCAATACCTGGGGTATTGTTGACCTCACCAGTTTCAGCAGAGTGCCATTATAATTTGTGTAGAATGGCACTCCTGAACGGCACAACTGGCAAAGATGGTGATAGACTATGAATATATCCAGCTAATTCTTCTTTCCCAGGAGAGGCAACATTTTGATAGGAAAATATCTATGATTACCATTACAGTAGAGTCTCTCTTATCCAAACTTTTCTCATCCAGCGTTCTGTATTATCCAATGCAGCCTGCCTTCCACCTGGATCTACAGCTGTTTCAATACATTGTGATGTTTTGGTGCTAAATTCATAAATATGGTAATTACTACATAACATTACCATATATGGAACTGTTTTTTCTGTCGATTTGTTGTAAAACATGATGTTTTGGTGCTTAATTTGTAAAATCATAATGTAATTTGATGTTTAATAGGCTTTTCCTTAATCCCTCCTTATTATCCAATATTTTCACTTAACCAACATTCAGCCAGCCTGTTTATGTTGGATAAGGGAGACTCTATTGTATCTTGCCACAACATTTAGGAGGAAAACGGTAGTAGCAAATCCTGACAGAAGATAAAGGAACCATAAACCTTGCCATCTGTCCTCTAGTCTGTTAGTAACTGCCAATATTTGTGCCAAATGTTGGTCGTTTTTTTACACAAGCCGCTCATATATGGGCTATATAAAGTTGTTCGATGTTTGAACAATTATGGGAAGAGTCATCCAAGGTGACTTTTCCAAGAATCATTGGCAGGGACTGCAATAAATCTGGTACTCGATGGGAAGAGCAAACTACAGGAGAGCCAAAAGCTGTGATAGCCACATGCATGTAGGTGAATTGATGCTCTAAATCAGCCTTCCTGAACCTAGTACCCACCAGATACATTTGGCTACAATGCCAGCATGTCTGTAATATGGATTGGTTATACTGATTGAGGATGGAGTTGCAATTCAAAATATGAATCATGTTTTGTCTGTTGTATAGCCTGAGCCCTGGTGGGTTTTGCAGCAATACATAAATGCCAGAAATACAACCTGGTGGGCACCACAAGATGTTGATGGGCCTGTAATTGAGTGGCAACCTGGTCTATTAGTGAGGTTCTGAATCCCAATTCAGACATGTTTTACATCTGGAAAGAGATCATAATCAGTGGCTCCTAAAGGCCTGTCTAGGTGGAAAAAGTACATAATACTCGCCTCATAACTCCTTGATCTTGACACATAATACACAGACCCTTTAGTTATGAAAGTGCTTTTTTAAGGCTATAAGGTGACAAAAAAAAACCCTTCTTGCTCTGCAGCAGTGGTTCTCAACCTTTGGGCCTCCAGGTGTTTTGGACTTCAGCTCCCACAGTCCCAACAGTTGGTAAACTGGGAGTTGGAGTCCAAAAACACCTGGAGGCTGAAAGGTTGGGAACCACTGCTGTAGAGTTTTCAGAAAAATCTGGCTTGTTGCTTTTGCTGTGTGGCTTTTGCTGTGTGTGCATAATCTAGATTGGGTTGTCTTTGGAGAAAGGAGATGGAACAGGTTATTGGGTGGCAAGCACCACCAATTTTATTGACATGTCTACTGCTACTTGCTGGGGTGTGTGCTTTGTAACATTACAGACACTTAATCAATCAATCAATCAATCAAGATTTTATTATGGTCCATGACCAGCACAGAAACAGACACTCTTTTTTTTAAAAAACCCACATCCCAGAACAGAAGAGGGATGGATTTCTCATGTGCAAGTAAGTTGAGGATCACTCTTCTCTGCCTTTACTATGGTGGCAGTGGCCACAGAAGGTCTGGCACGGCCCTAAAGGTTGTCTAGCTGCCCAGAAAGTTGTAGGCGAGAAACCACTGGAGCCAAGAGAATAAGCTGGCTTGAGCAAAGATGGGGAAGAATAAACTCCTAGTTCTTGAGGAAATTACTTAAAACGGTGCAGACTTGAATTTTGGGTGTGAGTAGCAATGAGCAATTTAAGTGAGGTGTATTACAGGTATGTGTAGTACTAATGAGGCCAAATAATGAATTACAGATGGATTATTTTGGCAGTGTATAAAAGTTTTAATTTGAAAAAGGAGAGGTTGGAAAACCTTTGCCTATCTTGGGAGAGGAACTGCCTGTCTTATTAAGGCTTCACTGGCATTTTTCAAAGGTTCACAGTATTTTCATTGACTCTTATTTCTGTTAATATTTTTCAGCCGTCCTTTCATGCTTTTGATCATTTTTAAATGTGCTGTAAAAGCTTGGATATTACAGTCACATTTGAATTAATGTCCCTATGTTATGCCTTGAATGATTGCTGATAATTTTATTTATATCAGAATTGCTCTTAATGCATTTTAGTGCAGCATGTGTGGTAATGCATGCAGTTACTTTATTTTAGCTTTCTAATCTGTCTTGAAAGCGTTTTAACTTTCAAAGGTTTGCATAAAATATTGTAAACAAATACTTTTAGTTTTATTATTATTCTCTATGTAATACAGTGTGAAATATGTACATCTTGGGATTGTGTCTTCCTGATTGAAATAAAGCTTGTTTTGCAAATGTATGTATGTATGTATGTATGTATGTATGTATGTATGTATGTAGAACTTGGCTGAAAGTGCAAGGAACATGTGGGTTGCATTACAAATTGGCTGGTTGGCTTTTATTGGGCATATACTGTGTATCTCATCAGTTTTGTAACAGATGATCAGTGTTGTAGACCACTGAACCTGAACATCAACAAAACAGCAGGATTTCGCAGGGTATTATGATTGCTTAACTCATTAATGGAAATGTGCCAAACACCCTGAAATTTGAGAGGCTTGCTTTATAACATGAAATGGCTTCTGAAGCTATTTTCCTATTTAAAACTGCCAACCATAGCTTTATTGGGTTGCTGTGAGTTTTCTGGGCTGTCTGGCCATTTTCCAGAAGCATTATCTCCTGACGTATTTAAAAACTCTAAAATCAGGATAGTAAACGAAGGAAAACACTAAAAAAACAGGGAAATTACAGACAGGAAACAAACAGGGCCAGCTAACACCTCACAACAAAGGATTCCCCCAGGCAGGAAGCAGCCAGGCTTTGAAGCTGCAAGGCCATTCAGTGGTAATCAAGGTGACCAATTGCTACATTCATCATCATCATCATCATTTTATTACTTATTAATCGCCCTCCATCCAAGATGCTCTAGGCGATTTACAAGCTAAATTGTAAAGGATAAAAATACATACATACAGATATTGATAAAATTAACATAGATCAAAAGCTCTAGTAAAAAGCCAGGTCTTAAGTGCTAGGGTAAAAGGCCCTAAATAATTCACACTTGCCTCAAGCAGACAAGGGTTTTTTTCCTCCCATCCTGGACATTTCACAGATATATAAAGCTCACTTGCCTAGTTTCCAACAGACCCTACAATCTTTGAGGATGGCACCCATAAATGTGGGTGAAATGTCAGGACAGAATGCTTCTGAAACATATATAATCCAGTTTAACTGCATTGAACTGCATTATATGAATCTACACTGACCATATAATGCAGTTTCATTCTAATGTAGATGGGGCCTTGGTTACCATATATAATTCATGCATCTGATTTTGTGTGTATGCACTCACACATAATATATAGTCCTCCTTCAGATTCAAGGCACGCTCCATAAACTACAGTATACAGGATCCAGTCTCTTTAAGAGCTTGCAAAATGGAATAGATTAATCCAGTTAATATAATAAATAACAACAACAACTTTATAGACCACTCTCTCTCTCTCTCTCTCCAAGGGGTCTCAGAATAGTTTACATACAAAAAGGCAAGTGTTAAATATCATAGCATTCAATGCACATTCCTTTTTTCTCCTTCAGATTGCTTGACAGACCAGCAGAATTGTCAGAATAAATAAAAATACAAATCGAAGTATTCAGAAAAACAAGTGTGTGCAGGTGAGGGCAGCAAGGTTGGTGAAGTATCCAGAAATCAATTTTTGGGTGCACTGTAGAATTAATGCAGTTTGTCACCGTTTTAATAGCAATGGCTCAATATGGAACCCTTGGAATTTATAGTTTGGTGAGGTACTGTTATCTTTTGGCAGAGAAGGCTAAATACTTCATAAAACTAAAATTCCTGTGATTTCATTGCGCCAAAGCAATTAAAGTGGTGGCAAACTGCATTAGTTCTGCAGTGTAGATGCAGCCAGAATCATCATTGTTTCTAAGAAGGAGAGAGGCACTTGTCAAGTTATCGTTCCTTTGAATCTCCCAGCCGGCAGGGCTGCTGCCAATGCTAGAGTAGCAATTTGGGAGTTTTATGCCCCAAAGTAACTTCACTAAGCTCTCATCAAAGGGTACTGGTTTACTTCTGAAGTCCAGTCCCTCTATGACAATGAACAATGTTTAGTATGTCTCTCCCACTTCTCCCTCAGGGGAAGTGCTTCAGATGAAGAACAGTACATGCTATATTCTACTGGAAGGAGGAGAAAAATCATTTAAAAGGCCTCCATTGAAATAATGAAGGAAATAACGTTTGCCAGCAGGCTTGGCAATACTACGAACAGAACAACTTTTCATTGCTTTAGAAAAATGGATGAAGAAGAAGTGGTTCAAAACACTGTTTGATGGGAAATAGTTTGTTTCTAGTCCTGGCTGGGATTAGAGTGGTGTTCTACATACAGCATCGCACACACAACTCGTGTGTGCAGTAGGCTAAAAACCACTTGAGTCAGGAGAGCAGCATTGGCTAAGCTGCTTTTGATACTTTGAAACGCTCACAGAAACGTTCTGAAGGAAAGGTGCCACCATGGAAGATGAAAAGACTTGTAGCTATGGTGACAGAAGTGATGGCTCGGTTTGGCTGAGAGGAAAGAATTTGTACACACGGTTGAGGGACAGGGAGGCAGGCATGTGCTATTAGTAGAAAGGGCTCCGCAGAAGGAAGGAAGCATAAATATCGACACAAGGGTTGCTTGGGAAGAATGTCCCTCTCCCCCCCCATCAGCAGCATTAGTAAAAAAAATGCTTTGTGCAAAACACTAGTGTTTATATGTAAACATGTTGTATTTTGTGCATACTTCAACTTTTTCTTGCAAAGTTCTGATAAAAAAAATCCTGAAACAAAAAAAAACGTAGAGAAATATGCACCACATTTGTAATCACTACCAACAAATGGCAATGGCAGGAGGAGGTGGGGGGGGGGAGATGTTTTTATTCTAATAGATGTGGTTCTCTTTTTTTGACTAGGGACAACTTGACCCGAGACCACACTCCAACATTAGTACCAAAAGGGTTACAAATCAGTTTTTGGTCAACTTTAGATTTAGTTTGGTTATATAGGGTGGTGATTCAGAAAATTGCATTGGATAGACCACATCAGCTCTAGTTTCTGATACAGGACATATGCCATCCAGTAGTTGCCATCTGCTCGCCCACAGAAAACCATATTTAATAATTTAGAGCTGATTGGGTAAGTAGTAATCTTTCGTGGCTAATCAGCCTCTCCCCTCCCGACATCCCCATTGCCTTAGCACTATAAGAGGGTTTCGAGAGACCAGTCATGTGTTTTCAAAGCAACAGCATAGTAATGGTGAGGCCATGGACCATATTTTCATTCTTGCAGACCATTGGCGGTCCACAGACCACAGGATGGGAACCACTGATATAACCCAATACCTTAAAGGCACCGGATCCTGTATGATCTTGGAAGCTAACAAGGGCCAACTCTGGTTAAGATGGGAAACCAACAAGAAATACTATTTCAAAGGAAGGGACTAGAAAGAAAAATCCATGGGACTGCCATAATTCAATGGGTAACTTGAAGGCATATACACAGATTCTTGGTATGCAACTGATCCTGTCATCCTAAATCAGTGCCAGATGGGGATGATGGGATTGGTTGATTATCACAACTGGAAAATGCCAGGGTGAGAAAGTGTGATTCCACAGCACTCTGGAACAAGTTCTCAGGATTTACATTAGGTGAGTGTGTGCACGTAGGCCAAGTCAAAGAGTTGCAGGGTCCAGGGTCCTTGT
Source organism: Anolis sagrei (assembly GCF_037176765.1). NCBI lineage: Eukaryota > Metazoa > Chordata > Lepidosauria > Squamata > Anolidae > Anolis > Anolis sagrei. The sequence goes on along the minus strand of NC_090023.1, from coordinate 102,490,511 downwards.
TAGTTATTCTTCCACAGCTGTTTTTCCAGATGAATTTTGGGTTTTGGCAGGGTATCGAGAGAACGCAACCTGCCATCTTTTAGAAAGGGAAAGAAAATCAATCTCATATTGGTACTAATTTTAGGACTGGAACCGAGAAGTGTTGGTTGTAGGCAGCAAATTAGGGATGGAACTGTGCCTGTTAGCAACAACAGCATTTGGATGAGGTAGGTGGTAATAACAGAGACATCTGTCAGTAATATTTGCCATGGCTTGGTATATCCCACACTCATAATTGTTGACAGGTTTGAATGTTAGTAGTCAAAGAAAAGAATCTGGAACAATCTGGTTAACATCTGAAATTGTCTTGCATGTTTCCATTAAGTTGGGATCCAAAGTATTGTATGAACAAAAAGCCAAATATAAATAAAATCACATGGAAAGACTAAAGTATAAATATACACTGTTATTGTTAATATATTAACAATAACCTATAATTATATTTATAGATATAGAATAATTTAAAGTTATCAGTTTAAAAAGGTAGATAGAACCTCAAGAGAACGTTGTGCTGTTTCATGCTAATCCTAACACAACTCCTCAAAGCCTTTTGGAATAGAAGCATCTTGATAATCCAATTCAATGCAGTAAAACTACATTATATGAATTCACATTGAGTTCAGTCTGCATTATAATGGTAGTGTAGATGGGCCTGAGAAGGTCCTCTCCCATCTTTCCCCTCTGATGTGTCTGTGACGATTAGGCCAGGTTCATATGGGAAAATACAGTTCTTCAAACATCCTGGACCACATAAGTTACTATAAGCAAGGCATCAAAGCGAATTTCTATTACTTAATATTTGTGGCCTCTTTTTCTGTGGATCAAGCAGGAAGATTTGAAAATGTTGGGTGCTGTCCTACTATGGAAAGGAATAGAAAAGGTGTGTTCTTTGATATATCTGAGGGCCCTTCCACACAGCCCTATATCCCAGAATTTCAAGGCAGAAAACCCCACATTATCTGAGTGTGGACTCATATAACCCAGTTCAAAGCAGATATTGTAGGATTTTCTGCCTTGATATTCTGAGATATAGGGCTGTGTGGAAAGGCCTTACTCTGGTCCCTCAATTTGCTCCAGCAATTTAAGTGGGCCTTTCAGAAAGTGGAAGACATTTAGGAGAAGCTAGAAGGGGAAAAATGCCTAAGAAATCAGCAGCTTTCCCTTTCCTTCAGCCAGGCTCTGACATCAGAGAGACATCATCTTGCAACTGTATGATGAAAATATTTCTTAGGGCCCTTCTACAGCCCTATATCCTAGAATACCAAGGCAGAAAATCCCACATTATCTGCTTTGAACTGGGTTATCTGAGTTTATACTGCCATATATTCCAATTCAAAGCAGAACATTTGGGATTTTATTCAGTTGTGTGGAAGGGGCCTTAGTGAAGTGCAAATGTAACTTCTTATTTCTTCAGCATTGTATTATACAAAATCTGTTCCAGTCTTAGCTTTTCTTTAACCGTGGGCCTTTCCACACAGCCATATAACCCAGAATATCAAGGCAGAAAATCCCATAATATCTGCTTTGAACTGGGCTATCTGAGTCCACACCGCCATATATTTCAGTTCAAAGCAGAAAATGTGGGATTTTATTAAGTTGTGTGGAACGGGCCTGTGAAAGCAGCTAATACCTGAAGTATCAATCTAGGAAGTCATATTATATGTCTGCATTTAAATTATTTTTGTCCTGGAATGAGAGAATAAGCTTGTTAATTGTAATGAATCCCCAGGCAGTTGTATTGCTTTCAGCTTGTTGCCTTGAATCAATATTAATAAGGAAAAAAAGATGTTTCTAGTATGATTTTTTTTAAAAAGATACGAAGTTGCTATTTATTCTGCTAACAGGACTTTCTGCATTTTCTCAACAAGAAATTATAGGCATGTATTCTCCCATTTGGTTAACCATGATTAGGCAGGTGGGAATAATAATAATAATAATAATAATAATAATAATAATAATAATAATAAGATTTAAAGATTGAACTGCAAAGACTCTGGCACAAGCCAGTAAAGGTGGTCCCAGTGGTGATTGGCATACTGGGTGCAGTGCCTAAAGACCCTGGCGTGCACTTAAACACAATCAGTGCTGACAAAATTACCATCTGTCAGCTGCAAAAGGCCACCCTACTCTACTCTGCATGCATTATTCGCTGATACATCACACAGTCCTAAACACTTGGGAAGTATCCGACGTGTAATTCAATACAACAGCCAGCATAGTGATCTTGTTTGCTGTGTACGAATCTTGTTGTGTATCTAATAATGATAATGATAATGATAATAATAATAATAATAATAATAATAATAATAATAATGCTTTATTTATAACCCGCCCTATCTCCCCAAGGGCACAAACCATGGATTTCATGTTCTGTCTGCTTCCTCCCTTCTGGAGCATAAACCCCCCTGCAAGACTTTAACCCACTTGTACTGTGGATATCAAGGGCCAACCAAGATTTCTGCTGTTTCTGAAGCAGCAAGTTAGAGTAGGTTTTCCAAGTAACCCAAAACCATGGCTAGCCTATACTGTTGAGAAATATTCTAAAAGTGAAAGCATCATTGAATTTGTATGAAGACCAGTTTGCAAATTGTTAATAGTTGCATTTTTAGATTCATATGGATGTGTGTGCATTGTTTGGCTTTCCTTTAAACTAGCATCTCATGATACTTTGCACTATAATGGAAAGGTTGCTCATCCAAAGTCCATTAAATGCATTTTCAGTTGATGGAGAACCATTTTTCTTCTTCTAGCAGTTCTAAGCTTCTATGTCAGTACTGTTTTTGGGGTACCGGAAAGGGGGTTCCCGTTATGTGTTCCCGAAGTATCTAAAGAAATAAATTCCATGCACAACTCTTAATATATAGCAAACCCTATTGAAACAAAAGACTTCTGCTGAAAGTTATCATAGAGTCACCCTGGAAGACGTAGGAAATTAAATGTGTGTACTGTAAGAAAACTAGTTGATGCATCAATTTAAATCATTGATTTTATGGTGAAACTGATCCATGAATGCAAAACTGACTGGGACTGGGAATAGCCTGCTTCATCCATCTTTGTCTTAGAGTACTCCTTTAAATGTAAAGTGGGAAATTAGCAATGGGCATGGTGGCAATGATCATGCTGGTTAAGATTTTGAAGCTACTGGAAAATGCAATTTAGAGCTGTTAATGTAATGGAACTAAAACACATTTTGTATGTATAGTGATAGAAACAGAAGTGGGTACTAATTAGGTGAGAAATGTTGCTTGTGGCAGACAGCTTTGGGTAAATTAAAGGAACTGTACCACTTGATTAGGCTCATCTTGAGATAATTGCATTGCCATCTTATTCTCTTCTCTATAAATCAGGTCAAAAGGTTGTCTCCTTAGTGTGAACGATCCTTTGAAGATAATAGTGTTCTTAGCAAGCTGTTGGTGGCTTTTTAGAATTCAGCTGATATGATGTATGCAAATCCCAAATTAGGATGTGAGATCTCCTAATGCAAAGTTATTTATCACCAAAGCCTGTAGCTGAAATCCTTTTTAACACTAAGTAATGGCTTTTAAAATGGATCTGAGACCCTTCTGCACATATATTACAAGAATGAGCAGTCATTATATATGTATGTGTGTTGGAGATCAAAAACATTTGCCATTTTGTTTTATGAAAATCAACATAAAATCACAGCAAGTACTATAAAGGCTTCTCATTCTACTCTTCTAACTCTAGAGCTTGGAAAAAAAATAACCTTTTCAAACGACATCTGTTGCTCCTTGGATTTTTTTTGTTTTGTTTTTGGAAGAGGTGCCTACTCATAGGAATTTACAGAGAAACCCTTTATGTATTCCCTTAGGAAGTAAGTCTGTTTCAAATAGGGCATCCTCCTAAATAGGTGCATTAAGGTTTTCAGCCTTGATTTGTAATGGTATAAAGTGTGGCCAAGTAACATCAGAGTGTGGGTAAGATGGCAAAAGTTATTAATACATTAGGAGAGGCTACAGCAGTTTGTTTTTGCCTGGCCTGCAAGCATAACGGCAAATAACACAGCATATTTAATGTGCTTTCTAATGTGCCCACACACATATGCACATGCTCAGTCTGAACCTGAGGCAAGAGCTGGAACTTTGAACTCAGTTTGCAGCAACTGAAACAAACTGAGGACAAAAGAGAAGGGAGGAGGAGGAAGAAACGGAGACATTTTAAGAGCAGCTGAAAAAGTGGAACGATAGAAGATACATCATGACTGTCCTTATAAGATTGGCTCAGCTGGAAGATATGCTGCTAACACACTTCATTCTACCAGAGTGTAATATGTCATCTATATAACTCCATGTAATGCATTTCCCCTGTATTTCTACCATCTTGTCTGATTTTTGGGAGGACATAAGAATTCAGTGATGTCCTTCTGCCTTCTCTGCCTAGAGGTTCCTTCTTCACATGTTGCACAGGGAGATACGTTGCCCCTTTGGACCCACTTCCCCTATTTGTTGCCTGATAAGTAGTATGGGTGATTTGATCTGAAATAACATCTTCTTCTTGGGGACAAAGGAGTAATACCATTGGAGGAACTGATCATTCACTGGAGAAGTACTTGTTTTGGATATCTCAAGTTCAGTTTCAGTAGTCTTTCAAATAGAGCTATAATGTTATCTGGAACTATAATATAAAAGTAGAATATATTTAAATCTTTACTCAGTGGCTCTTAAAACCCTTTCTAGTTACCAAATCATCAACTAATTTAAGTAATCACAAATCATTAATTTATCAGCAATAATAATTAAACAATTGCTATGTTGACCGCAAGCACAGGTAATATAAGCACAAGTAACTGTCTCAGTAAACAGATTGATTGTTATTTTCCTCCTGTCTCCTGTTTGTAATTCTGGAGGAACATGCAATAAGCAATCACATTGCTGCCAATTTTGAGTCGCCATAGGCCTGAGAAAGGCAGGCTACAAATACTGTAAATAAAATAAATAAATAAATACACAACTAAGTATGAAAAGGCAGGGACAGTTCTCTTTGAACATTACAACAGAAGGGAACTGAGTGTGTATTATAGGTGATTTTATTACCCCCTGCATGTCAAAGCAGTCAAAATAAGGCTCTCTTACTTCTTCTCTCCTTGTTGGGAAAAAGTTTAATGATAGGATGCTTTTGTTTCAGTTGAGAAGGTGGGCAATTATTTTGTAAAAGATTCAAAAGATGTAAGCAGTTCTTGCTTTCTTACCATTCTAATAGATCATACCCATGCTGATTGAATTTGGTTTACAATATTTTCTATTGCAGAATCAGCAGTGCATCTGAAAATACATCATAATTCAGTTTTTTAAATTATGACCCCCAGTGGTGTTCAGTCAAACCTGCAGCAACATTCTGGAGCAAATCCATTATATTTTGCCATCTCCCCAAACAGAGCAATAAATATCCCAATGTGGTCTTCTTTAGTAAAACCCCCAAATCCAACTTTGCCCAATTATCTCCAAACCTGTCCTACAACTTCGCAATTATTTTGGTGAATTTTAGTGTTTTGAAACATATTCCATACTGAGTTACTTTAAACTAGGGTTCCCAGTAAACATCAAAGGTCAAGATGGCAAAAATTCAAGCTTTGAACAAGGAAGTTGGGCAATAATTCCCCCTATGCTCCCTCTGCTAGTATAGGTTTTGTTGCCTCCAGACAGTTTCTGATGTATGACAACCCTAAGATGGGGTTTTCTTCATCAGATTCATTCAGAGGAGGGTTAGTTTTGCCTTCCTCAGAGACGGGAGAGAGTGTGACTTGACCAAAGTCATCCAATCCGTTTCCATGGCTGACCATGGATTTGAACCCTAGTGTCTAGAGTCATAGTCTAATGCTCAAGCCACTACACCACACTAGCTTTGTGCACCATACTGTTAATGGTGAGGTCAAGTTTATATTTTTCACAACTAGAGACAAGGCAAATGATGCATTTATAAATAAAGCCCATTCACCAGAAAACAAATCCTTAATGCTGAACAGCTGTAAACAACTAATCTTTCTATCCAGATCATGGACTTAATTATCCTTATTGTTTGAAACCAATGCACAGACTGAGAAGCATATGCTTGCCTGAACTGACCTCCATATGGGGCTACTGATGAGTTATTGTTTTGTTTTGTTGTTTTTTTAAAAAAAAACAAACATGGGTCTTATATCTCATCCAGATGTTGTCTGAATGAATGCCTAGCAAAAAACAGACAATAAAAGCTTTGACATAACAATATTGTAGATGGATGCATTGATAAATTACCATAATTAATATTTTCTCATTTTTAATCTATATTCCTTTATTTTGTTTTGCTTTTCCTTCCTCTTGGCCTTGTGCTAAGCAGTGGGTTACCACAGTTACAGCTCTGTGTTTCAGGGTTTGGAATACCTGAGAACCTGATGGACCTAAATTGTGATCCTTGTTGCTGTGCTACATTTTGCCCAGTTTCAAACCCAGAGGTTTGAATCTCTGAGAAATCTTCTTTATTAGAGTATCAAATGCTGTTTCTGATTGAAATGCATTTCTAAATTTATTCTGCTTTGAAAAGACTGTTCTAATTAAGCCGTGAAAGTGCCAGGCTGCCTTCCTTTCTTCTCTTAGTTTTCTATCCATGTGACAAACAAGGGTTTTTATAGAAATGGGACTAGTATTTTGGAAAAACACAATGAGGAACACTAACCAACGACTGATGAAGATTTCTGGAGAGGTTTATGTACTAATGTACTTTGCAATGAATATTCAGATCAGCTGTCAGAATTTAAAACACAATTGAAGGCCCATCTCTTCTGGCAGGCCTACACAGCCAATTTTAATCATGAATTTTAAACTTGTGTCTTGTGTCCACTATATTTTAATCAGTGTTCTGTGTATTTTAATGTATATATTTTGTAGAAACGTGTTTTAATATATGTACTGTAAAGGTAAAGGTTTCCCCCTGACATTAAGTCCAGTTGTGTCTGACTCTGGGGGTTGGTGCTTATCTCCATTTCTAAGCCAAAGAGCCAGCATTGTCTATAGACACCTCCAAAGTCATGTGGCCAGCATGACTGCATGGAGAACATTATCTTCCCGCTGCTAGGTTGGCAGAGGCTGGGGCTAACAACGGGAGCTTACCTCGCTCCCCGGATTTGAACTGCCAACCTTTTGGTCAGCAAGTTCAGCAGCTCAGTGGTTTAACCCACTGTGTCGCTGGAGTCTCCAATATCTGTACAGTATTTATATAATGATTATGTGATTTAGCTATGTTGAAATCTGCCCCCAGCCACAAGGAAAGGTGGGTACAAATATGATGATGATGATGATTATTATTATTATTATTATTATCATTATTATTATGATAATGTTGTGGGTACAGTTATCAGTGCTGATTAATTTTAAACTTGTCTATGGCACCAAGTCCATAGCAACTAATTACATTCATTTTTAAAGGTTTCAAATAAAGCAAGTTAAAATCAGGTTCCTCAATAAAGCTATGCATCCCATAACTGAATTCTGTGCATCTAGATATTTCCCAAAGCTGTTGGGTTCCAGTAAGAAACCAGTTCAGTATTTGCTTGCAGAAAAGGTGATCAGATCAATGCTTCCTAAAGGTCAAAATCTTAAAACCTACATTAAAATCCAAGATAGGTATGATGCATAAAGCCATTAGAAGGAATTTGATCACCTCTTACAGCCATAAATTAAAAGCGTGTAACCTACTTCAAGGTGATAAGAGCCTGGTTTTTAATCCATGCTAATCCTAGGTCCCTTCTCTCCTCCAGAAAGAGACTCTTTATCTCTTTCTGTTCCAAACCCTAGAGATAGAGCATTTTTCTTAAGGTTTCCATGCCTGCTTATTAAAATCAATAATCCATAGGGTTTGTATGTATTTGTGTCAGTCTGATGACTTTTGATAAATGTCTTGATCAACTGAATGTTTTGGGGGTTCTTTTTGCCTGTGGAGCAGGGAAGCTATCTTGGATAATTTAGATTATTTGACATTGGATGAAAAATTAATAAAGCCCTGTCTAGATTTGTAATGTATTTGTCTCTTAGAGAAAGCGCTCCAGGGCTTGGAATGAACGAGTTAGACCTAATAATTATCTGCAGAGAGTTACTTTGTAGATGTGCAGATAATAAGAATGTAACAAAGTTATATTTGAAAACAGACATAACAAATGGGGATTAAGTTACTCTAGTGCAGGCATGGGCAAACCTTCTAACTTGGGGACCGCATGCTAGCACTCCCTGCTAGGAGAACTGGTTGCCTGGTGATGGAAAGAAGGAAGGGAAGGAGGGAGGAAAGAGAGGAGGGAAGAAGGGAAGGATGGATAAAGGAAAAAGACAAAAACAAAAGGGAAGGAAGGAAGAATAAAGGGAGAGAGGGAGGCAAGAGGCAAGGAAAGAAGGGCAAAAAGGTGGAAGGGAAGAATGGAAGGAGAAAGAGGGAGGAAGGAAGAAGGAAAGACAAAAGGGAAGGAAGGACTGAAAGATGAAAGGGTGGAAAGGAAGGATGGAAGGAAAGACAAAAGGGAGGAAAGGGTAAAAGGGAAGGTTGGAAGGAATGAAAGAAGGGAAAGAGGAAGGTAAGGGAGAAGGAAGGTAGGACAAAAGGGTGGAATGGAATGGAGGGAGAAAGAGGGAGGGAAGGGAGGAAAGAGGGAAGGAAGGAAAGACAAAAGGGAAGGAAAGAAGGAGAAAGAGGGAGAGAGGGAAGGAAGGATGAAAGGGTGGACACATCCGGCCTCCCTCCTCTCTTTTAGAAAGAATCTCAAAACATGGTTTTGGGACCAGGCCTTTGGACAATAGGTTTGGCAGTAGTTATAATGTTGGAATTTTTACTATGGCAGGCCTTGGACTGGATAGTCAGTTTCTAAATCAGACTTAAGTTTGGCTACATGATAATAATAATGTTTTAAATGTATTTTAACCTAATGTTTTATCTTTTGTATAATGTTGTATGTAATGTGTGGTATGTTGTTGGCATCAAATTGCCTCTGTTTTAAGCCACCCTGAGTCCCTCTTCGTGGGTTGAGAAGGACAGGGTAGAAATGTTGGAAATAAATAATAATAAAATTAATTTGCCCATACCTGCTCTAGTAGCATACTGAATAATGACCAGATTCCTGTATCAGCTACTTAGGTATATGGAATGAAGCAACCTCTCCTGGCCAATGCCCTCCACCCTGATGGAAACATCACTCACCAGGATACTTCTCATATTTGAGTTAATATCTCAAGAGGATTCACTGCCATGAAAGGCATGAGCATTGTGTACAGCTGTAGCTTTGGGTGAGGATATGGGTAGTTTTGGACAATACAGTGTGGAAGCAGAGGTTTATGCCTTTCTTCTTTGATTGCAGTTGAGACCAAAAGACTAGCACACAGAGCCAGGAAAGGCAAGAACAGTGGTTGCTGGACACTTGTATCATTGGTATGTAGTGAGGTTTGGTTCCAGACCCTCCTGTGGATTCTGAAGTCTCACTATATATAGTGGCATAGTAAAAGAGTGTTTTACTTTTACTATAAAATGACAAAATCAATATTTGCTTTTTGGATTATGGGGCGGGGGTTGGTATTTTCAAGCTGTGGATGGTTGAATCCATAGATCCAGGATCCATGGATAAAGAGCACCGACTGTATGTCCTTTATTTTCCTCAAACACAAATGACAGAACTCATGTAACTTTCCAAGACATTTTTCAATGCGCTCATATTTTTCGCAAGTATTGCTGTTAGTCCAGAGCACCCTTACTATTTTGTGATGAATGCGGGAATAGATTGACACTTATCGTCAAAGAAACTTCTGGGCTTTGATAGTATATGAAAGGAATAAGAATTGGTTTATGGTGGTGAGGAGAAGAAGGGAGAGAAATTAAATATTTTTCAGATAACACTGAGAGCCCTTGGACTCTTTACAGAGAATACAAGCCAAAAGCTCCCACTTTAATTAAACCGCAAAGGAGAATTTAGTGAGCATTGACACTGGAAAACTCCTATCTGTTCAGAGTATCTCTGTTGTAGTCCCTTACAATGCAATATATTGCATCTGTCTTTTCTTTGTATTTTATATAGCAACAGCCAGCCTGTCTTTCAGAAGTCATTCTCTCTCTAAGTTTACTCTCAAGTGTTTGTACAGGACCACTTTCAAGTGTTTGTATAGCATTTAGCTTCAAGTTTTAATACCATTTGGAAATTAAAAGGTTTTCCTGCCTACCATCCTTCCCCACTTTCATTTCCTGAGAGATGGAAAGTATTTTCTTATAAGTAAGGTGATCACCAGCAGGTTGCCTTTGAAAAGAATGGGAATGAGGATCAGAAATTTATAGAATGAGAGGGCCTGTTATAACTTTTTGCAATAACAAGTAGCCCTTTCTACTTATTATTCAAGTTGCTTTCAAAAGGCATTGTGAGTTGTGCCGTTGGTTACATAGTAAATCTTTTATTTTAAAAGGAGCTATTCAGCATCTCCTTGACTGTTAGTGGGTTGTTTATTGTTTTGGCAGATAAGGACTCAAACAATTTCGTGGAAATAAATAATTGATATCAAAGACATTTGTCCCACAGAGGACAAATACGTACTTTTCAAGGTATCTTCCTGGCCTTGCTCCAGACACATTTAGTTTTTAAAACTTTGAAGCTGTCTAGACAACTGTATCTTATTTTACAATGTAATATGCTGATAGATATTGTGTTATCACTTGTGTTTAACATCCAGCAGACCCTGCTATGAAAGGTTTCTCAAACCTTGGGAGATGCTTGATTTTGGATATATCTTTTGACCATTTATCCATGGCTATTTGAGGCAGTGATTCCTGTTATCATTCTACCTCACTCCTGTCCTTGGAATAATTGGATTTTGAAAAATTTGGCTTGTTATGGAAACAAGGATTGGTGAAAAAGCTTCAGTGGAGATAGCATTGCCCCATAATAACTCTTTCAGGAAAGAATTTCCCTTCGGAGGGGTAGATTTCTCTCACTTCCTGTTGTCTCACCCCTGTTCTTAACTAGGAGTTATTTTTAAGTTGGAAGTTTGTAACTCAGAGGCTGTCAGTATTTTCTGTGGATCATAGGAATTCTGTGTGCCAAGTTTGGTTCAATTCCATCATTGGTGGAGTTCAGAATGCTCTTTGATTGCAAGTGAACTATAAATCCCAGCAACTACAATCCCCAAATGACAAAATCAATCCCTCCAACCCACCAATCTAAAAATTTGGCCATATCTAGTATTTGTGCCAAATTTGGTCCAGTGAATGCAAATACATCCCACATATCTGATATTTACATTACGATTCATACCAGTACCAAAATTATAGTTATGAAGTAGCAATGAAATTAATGTTACGGTTGGGGTTCACCACAACACGAGGAACTGTCATAGTATTAGAAAGGTTGATAATGTGGCTTTGTGCAGAAAAGTTGGTACTTTTTGCAGAAAACCCAATAGTTCTCTCTCATATACCTATGTATATGTGAACAGAACAATTTCCTGAAATCCTTCAAATGTGAGCACTGGGTGAGAACTGTGCAGAAATATTTATTTTGCCTTGTAGCCAGGAGAAAAGTGTGTAAGTTATGGTAGAATGTGAGGATGAATTACTTGAATCTTACATCGCTATGTCCAACTCATAGTCAGAAGGGAAAATCCCAGCAAAGGACATTGTGTTTGTCCCCTGTATTGAGGGATATGTTTGACATTATACTAATATAGACTCAATGTCTCAGGGAAGTTGGCATGCTTCCTCTTTCTGGTCACATTGACGCCACTCCTCTTTGGCATAAGGTGATGCTAGAAGATACTAGTTGCTATGTCTGTGAAAGTAAAGCCAGGAAATGGGGTATTTTGGAGAATATGTGTGTTGAATGTTGAGCTGGAGGAAAAGGCTATGAAATAAAAACCCAATTGAACATTGTAGTCACAGAGCTACATTTCTCATCATGTGAAATGCCAAGCCAGTTCAAATATTTACATTTAATTCCTGAAGAGCTGGGGATTACCCAATAATAGCTGGCTTTCATATGCTCTTGTGCAATTCCTTGAGACAAAACCATCTGTTCTGCTCGTGCTGTGTTGTGTCTGTCCCAGGTTCCTGAGTGCTTGTGTGTTTTTGTGTGCAGCATGTGATGGGGGAATAGTCTGATAATGGAGCCAACTATCTTGTATTTTTTAAAAAGCTGTTCTGGCATTACTAAAAATACTGTTTGTAGCAGAAGAGCATTGTTTTCATATTTATGTACAATTTTTTTCAGGGAAGAGCCTTGAGTCATTTTATTCCTTTTGTGAAACATTATGTAAGCATGAACAATGTTAAAAGATTAAAATATCCCTTTAGTTGTCCCCAAGCTTCTCTGTGTTGCATATATAGACTTCCCTGCCCTCTTGATTAAAAAAAGTTCATATTGCTTAGTGTTAAAAAAAATCATTTTCTACTTCCTAGTCTTTACTGTCAGGAAAATAAATTACGCTTTTAAGTATGGTGCTGAGTGCCAAAAGGGATTTTAACATGTTGATGCTTTTGTCAGCTTAAGCTTCACTCTATTTTTTAATGCTCACAAAAATCCCAGAACAGTTAAAGTCAAAGTTTGTGGGAGAGAAGAGCGCTTTGTGTAATCTCTTTTTGTTTTCCTTCTTCTGTTTGGAAGCACCAACCAAGCAAGCAACATTTATAAGACTGAGCTGGAACATAGCTCACTATATAAGGGTTTGGATCACAGAACTGACCATGGAACAACAGACTGGTTCAAGATTGGGAAAGCCATATGGCAGGGTTGTATATTATTATTATTATTATTATTATTATTATTATTATTATTATTATTATTATTATTTATGAATTACTTATTTTTATCCCACTTTTCTTCCATGAGTGTTATCTCTGATCTTTCAGTGCCCTATATATGTACATTCTCCCATAAAACAACTTGTTTTATATCATGCACTCAAGAGACAAAAACGAAGTAGACTTTGATAAAAACAAACAAACCACATTTGGTTTAATTACAACCTTCATGTGTTCAGCATACACAGGTACAAAACTTACCAGATAAATTTTCTGTGCCATCTGGCCAGGACATCTTTTACAGCAAAATAGCAAGCAAGTGTGTGATCTCAGGTATGAATTAGTCTGTAGTGATCATGTGGTCTGCAGCCCCTTTTATAACTTCTCAGGAACCATAGAGTAAAGGAAGCTGCATGTCAGAACATACATATAGGAAACAGTAAGCAACACGATCATAGATAAACATTACTAGAAGGTTGTCATAGATAGATACGTTTTATTGATTGGTCTATTGGCCGTATCAAAACATTTAACACATAACACAATTAACACATAGTCATACATAGTCATACATACAACATACAACCCTCGGTATAAAAGAAGTTAAAATAAACAAGCTGTTAACAAGATCTCGTTCATATGTCTGCATCCAAATGTCTGCGTCACCTCCACAGTTTGCCCCAATTGATTCTAAATGTGCAATTCTCAGCTGTGTTGCTTTGAATAGAAAAAGGGCTGTTTTGTGTGTTATTTTAGGGTTCTGGCCGGCCAACAAAAATGAGGTTTTAATATATGGGTCCCAGTGTGTTTTTTGAATAATGTATGGTCCAAGGCAATGGTCTCTCTTATACAGCTCACAGTTGAACAATACATGTGTGATATCCTCCACCTCTGGTGCTCCACAAATACAAAATCGTTCGTTGTATGGGACTTGATTAAACCTTCCGTGCTTGTCCATTGTATCCAACTGTTCAAAACGAGCTCTGGTAAATACCCTCCTAAGGTGTTTAGGCATTTCTGTTTTTAGATATCGAGCTGTTTGGAAGGTATGTTTAAAGCGGCCTAACCATTTCAGTGAGCCAGCTTTACTGAGGGTAGCGATGTCTTTTTGGCCTTCTATATCCAATACTCGTTGAGCAACTATTTTTGGGTCTAACTCTTCTAAGAGATTTGGATACCGAGTCGGAAGTCCACAGCTCCTAATGTATTTTGTCAGGAGAACTAACCAAGAGGTCTGATGTTGATTTTCTATCTGCTCTAACAGGCACAGTTTTGGGAGTCTATCATTTTCCATGGCCATCAATTTTGCCCAGTAGTTGTAGGCCCTGATTTTGGATAAGCCATCCACTGTGTGTACTCCCAGTTCCGCTCTTACTGCGGCAGCTGGGGTCGTCCTGTCCACTCCTAGGAAACTTCGCAGGTGCTGTGATTGTGATTGCTCTAATAATGGTACTTGGTTTAGACCCCAAACTTCAGCTCCGTACAAGAGCATGGGAGTAACTAGAAGGTTGTCATTTCAAACACTATGAGGAACATCTTAAAGAGCTGGGCATGTGTAGTCTGCAGAAGAGAAGGTGAGAGGAGACACGATAGCCATGTATACATATGTGAAAGGATGCATAAGGAAGACAGTTCAGGCTTGTTTTCTGCTGCCCTGGAAACTAGGAATCTGAGTACAAATGGGTTCAAATTACAGGAAAAGAGATTCCACTTTAACATTAGGAAGTATTTCCTGACTTTAAGAGCTGTTCAGCAGTGGAACTCTCTGCCCTGGAGTGTGGTAGAGGTTCCTTCTTTGGAGGCTTTTAAACAGAGGCTGGATGGTCATCTGTCAGGGGTGCTTTGAATGTGATTTTCCTGCTTCTTGGCAGGGGATTGGACTAGATGGGCCATGTGGCCCCTTCCAACTTTCAGTTCATCTTGGTTGGGTTTCTTGTTAATTGTTTTAATGTAACCCCAGGTTACATCTCTCCCTAGTTGGAGCTAATTGTATTTTTGTGCGTGTTTTTCATAAATGCTATATTTGATCCACTAAATATTCGATACACCCACAAACATCTGTGTAAAAATGGAAGTTTTTGGTAGCTGAAGTAAGAGCTGTTCAATGGTGTCCATGAGAGCTGTTCGACAGTGGACCTCTCTGCCTCAGAGTGTGGTGAAAGCTCCTTCTTTGGAGGCTTCTGAACAGATGTTGGATGGCCACCTGGGCGGGGAGCTTTGATTGTGTCTTTCGTGCACGGCAGGAGATTGGACTGAATGGCTTATGTTGTCTCCTCCAACTCTCTGATTCTAAGTACTAATTTCGGTTACCATTTTCCTGGAACTGTGAGCCATCTGGTGCTAACGTCAACACCTCCTTCCGATTCTGTATGTGTCTCATCCACATGCTACATACATCTGCTTTTTCTTCTTATTTCTTCCACAGTTGCTAATTCTTCATTGTCATTTTACAAGTCAGGTAACCACAGCCCTCTGCTTCCAATCAACTCATGATTTTTAAGTATAAATCTCAACCTGTACTATATTTTTTTAACAAGAACTCACGTCATTTCACAGATATCCAATAGCTGCTTCTTTCAGTCTTGTGTTCTTAGCAGCCCTTCAGGGCCTTCAACAGGAAAAAGCATGTGCGGTCACTGCATACTTCTGATTTACAAAGTATTTTTTACTTGCAGCTCTGGTGCCTTTATTACTTGAACTCCGTGGTAACATTTATAATAAAGCAACAAAAATTCTGAACATTAATGATTGATATGCATTCGGAAGCATAAGTTTTAGTTCCATAGGCTATTCAGAACAGACTATTTAAACTATTTAGAATTCATAAAGACCTAAAAACGTGAATGTTCCACTGTACTTTCGATTAAACAGTTCCCCAGATAATTTTGCCCCCCTCCCCCCCAGCTATGACACAAGATCTAGGCCTTGCACTTTACTACAGTTCTCTGCCTATAGATATTGTAGTCTACTTCATATTGCCCTTCTACTCCTAATCTGTCATCTGGCTTTTGCACTTATCCATCAACTTTGTCCTTGCAACTGATTTGTACCAGCCCACCCAGCTGAGCTCAGTAATTGTTTACTGTGTCGGGCTATTGGTTGTTTGTCAATGGTTGTTTTATACTGTTTTGTGAAGTTGTTTTATGAATTTTATTGTGTTACATTTTAAACGATGTAGATCGGGCTTGTCCCCATGTAAGCCGCCCCGAGTCCATTTGGGGGGTGGCGGGATACAAAAATAAAGTTGTTGTTGTTCTTAGAATATGAAAGTTGTCTCTACTGATTCGATTTTGTGACCCTTTTGGAGATTAATTGGCATTCACACTATTTGGAATGACCATAACCGTTTTGTAAAGTATGATATTCCTGAGAAAAATTAAAAACTCACTTGAATCAATTTTCTCCTTAGTGGTAAATATCCACTAGCATTCATGCAAGGCAAATGAGGAGTCTCAGTTGTTAGACTGATATGCCTGGTTATCTTTCTGACCTGTTAAGAACAAAGATATGCCAATGCACAAAATATATAGCAGATCTTCAGAAGTGTTATTTCAGTTGCCCAAAAAACCATATACTCTCCCATAAAAAATATATTTTTAAAATCATGTTCTCAAGAGACCAAAAGTAACATAGTTGATTTAGTTACAAATTTCATGTTTTCAGCATACAGGTACATTTCTTATTGGTTGATAGTTTAAACAGAAGGTTCTCTAAAGCATTCTGTTTTAGTCTCTTCTTTGTTGCACACAGATTAACTCTTTTTAGTCTAATACATTACTGAACATTGACTCAATAAAGATTGACTATACACCGAAGCATACTGACATTGGCTTTACACTAACACTGACGATTGTATATTGTACTGACTGACTTCAAACTTTAGTGATACAAACTCTAACACACACTGTACTGTACAGACTTCTAAAATAGAGTCTCAGTCTGAATAATCCCAGATCTGGTCACATCGTCTGCAGTACCTCCCACAACCTCAAACAACATAGAGTTAAGGGAAAACTGTATACTAAATCATATACATGCAATATAGTAAGCGATCGCAATTATATACATTACAAATAACTAGTATATGAGGCTTATTGAAGATTGCTATGTCCAACAATTTTAACAATGCTGTACCCCCTCCCCCCAAGTCTTAAGGAGAGACGCATAACAAATAATAATAATAATAATAATAATAATAATAATAATAATAATAATAATGGTAGTTGGTACTAGTAAACATTTTACCCAGCTGTGGATTATGGTTTAATTTAAAAGATCCTCAGTTGGACAACAGGCTCACTTTGTGGTGGGAAAAGAAGAAAAGTGATGGTGATGATGATGATGATAGTAATAGTAATAAAAATTATTTCTTACTCACCTCTTCTCATAGCTCAAGGTAGGTTACAACATAGTTAAAACATATAATTTGGAAGCCATTATATAAAATACACATATTAATATGTATTTCTATGAAATACATATTAAAATACACAGAACAAAGATTTAAACACAGGATGCGAGTTTAAAATTCATGATTAAAAGTGACTAATGATCCCAATATTGGAACAACTGAAGCTTGTTCCATTTGAGGTGCTTGCAATGAATTACATTTTGGACTATCACTTAAGAGTCTAGAATCATGGGCTGTATCCTAAAAAAAGTAGTAATTCAAAAATTAACATTTCCATGCTTAGATAAATAAGATAATTGGGGTTGATTTTTAGACTTTCTTCTTGTAACTTTGCCAGGACAGAGTATATCAAAGATCTTGCATGAATGACTGCTCCTCCATGGGGTGCCAGTCAGTCAGAAAGGGGAAGAAAACTAGGAAAGTGATCTTTATTCCTCAAATCTGGTTTTTATGGTGGGAGCAGTCAGCCATGTGACCCTCTTTCTACTATCTTGTGAAATGACTTAGCCCAGGTGGAAATTGACCATTTATAACAGATGTGAACAAAGTGCAACCTGTGGATGACATGTGGCCATTGAGACTCCACAGGAGCTTCCCCAAAGCCCCCAGGCCCTATATTTTTTTTAAAAAAAATCATTTGCCACGATTATTGCTCTCACCTAGAAATGCAGTGATTTGGTTTTCCTATATTTCCAAATCATCATGAAAGAAAAATATCAGTTCAAAAAAACCTGGTCAAAATGACTAACAGAAGTGGTGGATTATGGTCAAGAATGGTCAACAGTACAGGGACCAGGGCCATTTTTCCTCTTTGGACTCATCCAGCTGGCCACACTCATGTGTAGCTTTATGAATGTCAAAATGCAGTGGCATGCTGTGTGGGCACAGCGAACAGAAAGAGTCCCTGCCTAAGTATAGTTGATAACTTCGACCTATGATAAATACACCCAAGCACTTGTAATGATCTGTTCAACTCTCAGTCACTCAACTACTGGAGTACAAGCTGCGTATAGTATCCCTGACAGAGGGAGCTCATCTGTATTCTTCTCGGATTCGGATCTCCAACCTGTCGATCATCAGTCCTGCCAGCACAAGGGTTTAACCCACTGCACCACCGAGGGCTCCTAGGATACAGTTAAAATGCATTTAAAAACACAAAATTTAAAAAAACCCTATATAAATAATAAAAAATATTGATTATTACCATATTATTATTATATTGTAATCTATATAAATATAAATGTAACGTGCATTTGTGGGATTAACATAACTCAATAAACACTGGACGAATTGACACCAAATTTGGACACAGTACACCTATCAGGCCAATGAGTCACCATAACTCATAAAATACTGAAAAACACAGCAGAAGAGACTTAAAAAATACATTACCACACATGCGCAAAACCACACACACACACACACACACACACACACACACACATATAGTGTATATACACACACACACGCAAACACACATATATACACATATACACAAATATATACACATACAAAACACATATACACGGACTGGGCCACAGCAACGTGTGGCAGGGGACAGTTAGTATTATTATATAAACTAATAAAATTGGATATTGCTCATGTCTAGAAACATGTGTATTTAAACAAGGAAGCTGTGGTTTCTTCTGCAAATATTGTACATTGCATACAAACGAGGCAGCAAGTTTCATTTTTATGGCATTCTCATATCAATCCTAAGATATTTTTTTCTTCCTCAAGAAAGTAATAAAAGCTTCCTCACCTGAAGTTTTGAAATCCCAAATAGATGGCTCAGATAGTGATACTTTTTCTTTCCTATGGCTCAGGGAACACAAACTTAGTGTAATGCACAAAATTATTTAAAATATTGTGTATACATTTCCCTTCAGGCTATGTGTATAACATTTATGAGAAACATAAATGAATTTTGTGTTGGATCCCATCTCCAAGACATCTCATTATATATTTATAAGCAAAGACAGGAATTCCAAAATCTAAAAAAAAATTCTGAAAGTCTCAAGTACTTCAGATTGGGGATACTAACCTGTAACAGGAAGGTAATATAAATAGTGGGAAAGGAATGTCTAGTGCAGTGGTTCTCAGCCTGTGGGTCCCCAGGTGTTTTGACCAGCAACACCCAGAAATCTCAGCCAGTTTACCAGCTGTTAGGATTTCTGGGAGTTAAAGGCCAAAACGTCTGGGGACTCACAGGCTGAGAACCAATGATCTAGTGTACGAAGTACAAGTAACATTACAAGTTAACCTTTTTCATTATCATGATGAGTAAGAGGAACAGGTTTCATTTTTAAGTGTTGTAAATACCAATGGAACAACCTACCTTTGAAAAGACACTTTCACAAGCTCTAGTCTACTCATAGGAGCAGATAGTGAATGGAATGAATCAGATCTATTGGATCCCTTCCACTGGATCTTGTTTCACATCTACAAATGCAAGAATTCCTATATGCTTAAGAGCAGATCGAGATGCATCTCAATTATTATAGTGAGCACTTTCTTCTGACATATCATTTCCAAACAGCTCTGCCTTGGAATAATTCTTGTTTTCAGACTCCACTGGGACATATTTCAAGTTGGTGAGTCAGAGCTATAACTGTATGCCAATCCCTTTCCCCCAATCTATAAATTAAATTTGTTTTATTACTGGCTTTTGGTATAGTACTTAGTGGAGTAAGTTCTTCGACATATCCATATCTTATTCCTTCTTTTGATATAATACAGTTTTATCTTCATTACATTTCATTGTCCATGTTGGAACAGGAAATGTATTGTTTCAGAATGGAAACTTTTTCGTTGGGACTTGACTCACTTAACCAAGTAAAAGAAGAGTGTGTTCCTTGTATGATTTTAATAATGTAGAAGCCTGGGTGATTAATGCAGAATACATTGGAATTAAAACATATCAAACCAATCCTTTACTATAACAGCAAGGTTCAGCAAGGTTATTAAAAAAAACTAGTGGGCAAAATAAGAATACGACGAATTACACTTCCAAATTGGGGGGGGGGGGGGGGAGGTCCTAGGCTGTACACAGGCCTGTTGAAGAATATTAGTTGCATAAAAGTTAGCAGCACTAATAGTAATGGATGCATTTGCATCAGAAAGAAGGATTAAGACATAAATATTAAGTCTGTACATTTCAAGTTTAAAAGATTTTCTCTGTGATATGAGAATAAAGCAGCTAAATTGATGATATATAAAATAGGTTGGTTATTAAATGCTTGGGTTTTTAAAATAAGATACATTATTAGATACTTTATTAGAAGTTCATATAAAGGCATAGAATAACATAAAAGTGTTATCGCAAAATGTAAAAGCAAAGAGCTTTAAACACAAAACCTCCTAATCTATATACATACTAAAAGTCAAAACACGTGTGTGTGTGGCTAGGGTGCCCACATCCACAGACAGACTCCCACTTCTACAAGTAGCTTTAACCCACAGTCCTGAGGATCCACCAAAAGCCCTCCCCCCAATGACATTTCAGGTTATAGTGAGCACCATGAACATGTAGCCCAACCCCTGCCAATGTCTTCCCCAAAAACCATACTGCCTACCACCCAAGGAATGCTTTCATTCAAGGATGATTTCACCCTAGATTTATGTGTTTCCTCCACCACAGACATCCCAGTGTTTCTTACTCTGTCCATTGGTGTGGAATTTGTATGATCCCATCCACTGCCTCTCCCTTAACCCTCTCCTACTCTTTTCAACTCTGTCTGCACAACGAACAGAGCAGAACTAAACAGCAACTAAACGTACTGGAGGAGATTGGGGGATTGACATCACATGATGGAAGTTGTAGTTCATCCTGCATCAAGTCAGAGCACTGTGACCCCCACTGTGGACCTGGACCACATTTGGAACACAGAATCCCCATGACCAAAGAAAAATACTGGAGAGGTTTGGGGGGAATTCACCTTGATTTATACCCATTGTAAGTACTGGGAGTTATAGTTCACCTGCAATCAAAGAGCACTCGATCCCCACCAATAATGGTCCTGAACCTTACTTCAGACACAGAATCACCATGACCAACTGAAAATGCTGGATGGGTTTGTGGGGAACTGACCATCATTTCTGGAAGTTGTAGTTCATTTAAATCCAGAGACACTTGATCACCACCAGTGACATATCTGGACCAAACTTGGCACACAGAACACCCATGGCCAACTGAACCTACTGGAGGGATTTGAGGGGGATAATCCACCATGGTGGAAGCTGTAGTTTAACCTGCAGCCAGAGATCGGACTGAACTCCATCAATGATGCATCTAGAGCAAACTTGCCCAAAGTTAAACAACTTAAACTACTGATGGAATTTCAGGGGTTAATCTGGTGTGATGTGAATTGTAGTTCGCCCACAACCTTATGCATTTTGTACAATTAAAACATAACTTTTTTCAAATAAGTCAGGCAACTCTGGATACACAAGCTAGTAACAAATAAACTTCAACTCTTTGAGAAATCACCACTTGATGCAAAGTTATCTATCTGTCTACTTGGAAAAAGGACTGTATCCAATAGAATGCTGTGGCTTGCATGCTTTCCTCCCCAAAGCTGTATTATTATCTTAAGAGAAATTACTTAGATGTTGTTTAACAAATAGCATATTACACTTGTGGGCTTTCCCTGTAGAATTGTCATCTGCCCAGGAGTGGAAAAATAATGAAGAATAAATTGGAATAGTCTAGGCATGTCATGTTAACATTTCTTTTGACAAGAGATCATTATTCTTTCTCATAGTATTTCCTGCAGTGAAAAGTCTTTCAGTTTCTCCCCAGCAGCAAACTTCTAATCCGTTCAGGAAGTTTTGCAATACTGGTTTTGCATTACTTGTTTTTACACATTCTGTCTGTTTCTGATGTTTCCTTCATTTGGTTAAGAATAAATTCAGCAGGAGAAACAGCATGTTGAAATTTAATTTAATAGTGAATGCCAGTTGACTGCATCCCAAGGGGGGACCGGGAGGGACTCAGAGCTTGCAAGATATTTTTTGCAGATGAAAGTTTGAATTCAGCTTTCATTTAGACTCTGAGAAGCTGCTGTTTGGTTTTTAAGGGAGAGTAACCTGAGCTATTTTCATTTCTAGAAAAACTGATCGCTTATCAAAGGGAATTTCATGCTTTGAAGGAACGTCTTCGGATAGCTGAGCACCGAACCCTGCAGCGTTCCTCTGAATTAAATACCATCTTGGAGCAGTTCAGGCGTGCCGTGGCGGAAACGAATGGCAGCAAGGATGCACTGAGCAGTGTTTCAGGTACAAACAGATGCTTTGGACAGGCAAAAGGAACCTGCTGTGGCTGTTCCAACCCACTTTTTAAAACAAAAAACAAAAATGTATAAACATTTGGCAAAGAAGTCTAGTGCCTCTGTGTTTATAGGGATATATTACATTATGATAGTGCTGCTGTTTATTTTGCAGTGGGCATTCTAGAAAACCCCAAGGGCTTTGAAATTCCTTGTCCCCTGAAGTTGACAAGATAAAAACTGGTGGGGTGCCAGTTTAGTTTGATTTTTCTCTCTGTTCTGATTTGCACAAGCTTAAAAAGCAGCTTCAGTTAGAGAAAGCAAAAGGCAAATTATTATTTCAATATATATTTTACAAGTAGTTCCTGTGTGCAGTAATTTGATGTTGTTAAAATATCACTTATTTCTTGCTCTCGTGCATATATGGTTGACCGAAGGGTGTGAGAAAAGTTATACATAATATAAAGGTAAAGGTAAAGGCTTCCCCTGACATTGTCTAGTTGTGTCCGACTCTGGGTGTGGTGCTTGCCTTTATTTCTAAGCTGAAGAGCTGGCATTGTCCATAGATGCCTCCAAGGTCATGTGGCCAGCATGATTGCATGGAATGCCATTACCTTCCTGCCGGAGCGGTACCTATTGATCTACTCACATTTGCATGTTTTCGAACCGTTAGATTGGCAGAAGCTGGGGCTAAAAGTGGGAGCTCAACCTGCTCCCCGGATTTGAACCACTGACCTTTTGGTCGGCAAGTTCAGCAGCTCAATGGTTTATTTTATTTTGTGATATGATTACATTTAAAAATTAACAGAGTTACTAAAGCCTCATCCAGACTCTTTTCTCAGTCTATTTTTCATGCATTTTTCATGCATTTCCAGGTTAGAAGACATATTTCTTTTCTGGGACTCTCCAATACATAAATTCTCATGTTTATATCTGTGTCTCTGTTCTTTTTGGCTGGCCCCCTTGTTGGGTCGGGTGTTACCTTATCTGGGGAAGTTTTCCTTTGCGTTTTCTTCTGGTACTACACGATAAGAAACTTTTACTGCATCACACTTCATGCAGCACAGGGAGAAAACACACATTTATGTTGTATTTTGGGTCGGATTGGATGTAGGAATGGAAAAACGGCTGCAAGATTGTACAACACAGAAATAAAATAGTTCCACATTTAGCGGGACCGTTGGCCACCCTAACTCAAATGTTAGTGGGAACAAAATAATTTATCTCCCTTTTGATATAACAGTAATTTCCAGTTACTCTTTTCTACTTACTCTTAATGGGAGTTTTTAGGTTTTTTAAAGAAACACTTCAAGTGGAAGTTTCATAACTTTTTTTTTTATCCTAATGGGATTTCTCTTGAAAAGTGACAATACAACAGCATATTTAAAAATGGCAATGAATAACTGTTTGGGGTTTTCAAATGCATTGCATGGGTTTTCACAAATGCTCTATAAATGAGCTGCAAATGTATAAAATGCTGCTACCATTTCCAGGACAACTATTATTTTCTGTGTTTTACCATCTCTGATTAGAAAGTCTTCATGTTTTTGTGGTTTATATCATATAAGTCTGGAGAAAAACATATTTTGGAGTAGAATTTGGGTTCACTGTTGGATGAATGCATGGCTCTGTAATATATCTATTGTATCTTTTCAGATGAAACATTAAAATTGTTGAAGGAGCTAACAAGCAGAAAAGCTCTTCAAGTGCCAAATATATATTACCACTTGCCTCATTTGTTGAAAAATGAAGGAAGCCTTCGACCTTCAGTGCAGGTTGGCCTTGGACGAACAGGAGGTAAAGTTCCCAGATATGTCTGATGGACACACTTCCAGTTGTGTGAAACTCTGTGGTTAACTTAGTGTGATTTTGGCAAATAGAAGATTAAAGGATTCTTGTTTTCTTTGTTGGATATTTCTTAGAATTCAGGTTGAATCCAAGATGAAAGAAGGTTGTCTTCAATCTTCTGTGTTATTGTCTCATGTGGATCCTACACTTTTAAAGTGAAGGTATAATGGAAACTACTAATCCGAAACAGCATGTCTCTTCTTAAAAATGAAGGTGGTTTTTTTAACAATAGGAATGCAGAGTTTTAACAATGGATAGATTACGGTTTCCATGTTGTGCAGGTTTATAGAACATGAAATGTAGAATGGGCCCAAGTTGTTCATTGCTTTTAACTACACAGATTCTCGACATAAAAGCTATAGACTTTTTTGCTCATACATTGAAGATAGTTATCTGTCTTTTCCTCAATGCCAGGTTCCCTAGGTTTTTTTTAATAAGTTAAATTTTAGAGTGGATATACAACAGATCTCTAATACAATAAAACCCCAGTAATGGTGGGCCTATATCCGCAATTTTGCTTACTGGCAGCCGGTGGGGGAATAATCTCTCTAGGAATTTGCTAAATGGTTCTGGACCAGTTTACTTGTCCGAACTTATCTCCCTCTGTGAATCAACTTGGAGGTTAAGGTCTTTTGGGGAGGCCCTGCTCTCAGTCCCACATCCTTTGCAGGTGCGATTGGTGGGAACGAGGGACAGGGCCTCCTCAGTGGTGGCCCCTCGGCTATGGAACTCCCTCCCCATTGAAATTAGATCAGCTCCCTCCCTCCTGACTTTTAGAAAGAAAGTAAAAACATGGTTGTGGGACCAAGCCTTCGGACAATAAACTTAGTGCAATAAGTGATATGGAATAAGTGCAATTATGACTGTAATGGCTCCTGGACTCTGATTTTGGATGGTGTGGTTTTAATAATTTGTTTTTAATGTTTTGATGTTTTGTTTTTATGGTTTTTAATGCACATGTTTATATTTTTATTCTTTGTTTATGTATGTGGCATCGAATTGTTGCCTACTTGTAAGCTGCTCTGAGTCCACCTTGGGGTGAGGTGGGGTAAAAAAAAAGTATGTAAGTAAGTAAGTAAGTAAGTAAGTAAGTAAATAGGTCCACCAGTCAATTCTGTGATGCATTTCCCTCAAATATTACCATAGAATTGTGTTGGAGGATCTAGAACATTCTCCCTAATCCTCTAACACAGGGGACCTCAAACTTTTTAAACAGAGGGGCAGGTTCACAGTCCCTCAAACCGTTGGAGGGCCGGATTATATATATTTAAAAAACATGAATTAATTCCTATGCACACTGTACCTATCTCATTGGTAATGCAAAAAACACTTAAAAACACCACAATAATTAAAATGAAGAACAATTTTAACAAATATGAACTTATTAGTCTTTCAATGGAAAGTGTGGGCCTGCTTTTGGCTGATGAAAGAGGATAGTTGTTGCTGCGTGCTTTCAAGTCGTTTCAGAGTTAGGTTGACCCTGAGTGAGGGCTGGCTAAATGACCTTGGATTGCCGTATCCGGCCCCTGGGCCTTAGTTTGAGGACCCCTGCTCTAACACAATTGTATGTTATGCCAGGACTGGAAGCCATGTTATTTAATATCATTCAGTTTCATCCATGGTTTCAGGTAACTGTGATCCAGCCAGGAACCCATCTTTTGTGGATATGGGTACATCAATGCCTTACGATAGAATTAGATCATTTTATGATGTTAAAATATGTAGTGTACTATGGCACTGCTTCCTTATGAGTCCTGCTCCCAAATGGGGTCCCCCTTAGCACAATATTGGGGTCACAAAACATTGGCAGCAATAAAAGGTTTCTGAATGCCACCCATTTACACAAATCTATTAACTGCAACATGCAGTATTTGCAGCAGACTCTACAGAAAATGCATCAGCAACAAATACATTCTTGCAAATACTGATTTATTGTTAGCAAATTATTTTGATACCTATTTTATTCATCTGGGGTCACAAAAAACTTTCTTGGACAGAAAGGAGTTGTGAATGGAAAAAAGTTTAAGAAGTCCTGCACTATGAACCTTCCTAAGCTACCTGATGTGGCAGACAGCAGTGATTTTCCCCCCAATGTGTTGAGGAATGGTCCCCTATCTTTGTCCTTTGGCTACACCTGTTTCTATCCCAGAAACACACATGGCACAGGAAATCAATAACTGTAGTCCAAGGGCCTGTGAGTTGCACTGGTGTATTTCATTCACTGTAGTGAGTGTATTTTCTGCTTGGAAATTATATCGATAAAAATATGGTATATCATGCAGAAGTAACTTGCAGCTCATGAGAATTGAGATATATATATATAGAAAGAGTGGATGTCATGTCTCTGTCAAGGTAAGTGTTTCATATATTCCCTGTTGGATTTTAGAAACATTTTTCTGCAAATGATGCTCCTGAATTTACCAGTCCTGCAAAACAGATTTATAGGATCCTGCAAAAGACAACCCTTGAGTGAGGTTTAACTTTGAGTGTTTGCAAGGCATTTGTCTTCTGTTTGGTTGTTCTGCCTCTATTGCTGTTTTTCCTCTGTTTTCATAATCCATCTTCTTTTTTGTGTGCTTGACTTTCTTTTAAACAGAGTAATAAACTATGGCAAGACAGTTTTTTTAACATTTTGTAGGCTTTATGCTACTTTTATGTGTGCATTTTATAATGCATGTTGCACATGAAAGGCACGCAACAAACATTAAGATTCATACATCTTTTTGTATGCATGCGAAGTGTTTTGGATTGAGAGTGACAAGCAAAGGGCATACATTGCACTGCTTTGGAATATGGCTCCTAGGTGATCCATTCCCCTGGCTTCTTACCTAAAGTCTAGAAGTTTTACTTGGACTATGATCCCCAGAATCTCCTAACATTATTGTCATTCTGCTGGGATATTCTGGAGTCCAAAAAAGGTGCCTTCTTTGAGTTCCAGTCTCACCAGACAGGTGAGGAAACTGCCTTTTTTGAATAAATGAAGAGCTGTTGTTAAAGAGAGAGACACTTTTCAATTTTAGGGACTTCAATAAGGATTTGGGATCATTTTTAAAATGTTTTGCTATGTATAGATTTTTATGAGCAATTGACATAGTATAAAAATAAATTATCCCTTATCCAGCACGCCGCCCCCCCTCCCCCGCCTTAAACAACATTCCTTGATTTAAAGTGCATCAGAACATTATTATATTTTGATATTGATTATAACTATAGTCAAGGTGATGCATGCCATATGCCAGCAAGTATGGAAAACACAAGAATGGCTACCAGATTGGGAAAAAAATCAACTTATATTCCCATACCAAAAAAGGGAAACGCTGAAGACTGCTCAAACTTTCATACAGTGGCACTTATTTTACATGCCAGTAAGGCAATGCTCCAGATCCTGCAAGGAAGACTCCAGTGATACATGAAGCGAGAGTTTCCAGATATACAAGCTGGTTTTATAAAAGGGAGAGGAACGAGAGACCAAATTGCCAATACCCGCTGGATAATGGAGGGAGGGAGAGAGTTTCAGAAAAACATCTATTTCTGTTTTATTGATTATTCTAAAGCCTTTGACTGTGTGCATCCTAATAAATTGTGGCAAGGTCTTGGTGGTGCGGGGATACCAAGCCACCTTGTCTGTCTCCTGAGGAATCTGTAGAACAATGAAGTAGTATCAGTAAGGACAGACCACGGAACAACAGAGTGGTTCAAGATTGGGAAAGGAGTATGGCAGGGCTGTATACTCTCACACGACCTATTCAACTTGTATGCAGAAGATATCATGCAACGTGTGGGGCTTGACAAATCCAAGGCTGGAGTTAAAATTGCTGGACGAAACATTAACAACTTTAGATATGCAGATGATTCCACTTAGATGACTCAAAGCAAGCAGGAGCTGAGGCACCTTCCAACCAAGGTGAAAGAAGAAAGTGCAAAAGCTGAGTTGCAGTTAAACATTTAAAAAACCAAGATTATGGCAACCAGACTGATTGATCACTGGCAAATAAAGGGAGAAAACATGGAGGCAGTGACAAACTTCGTATTCCTAGGTGCAAAAATTACTGTAGACACAGACTGCAGCCAGGGAATCAGAAGACATTTACTTCTTGGAAGGAGAGCAATGACCAATCTCAATAAAACAGTGAAGAGTAGAGACATGACAATGGCAATGAAGATCCGCATAGTTAAAGCAATGATATTCCTTGTAGTAACCTATGGATGTGAGAGCTGGACCGTAAGGAAGGCTGAGCGAAGGAAGATAGGTGCTTTTGAACTGTGGTGCTGGAGGAAAATTCTGAGTGCCTTGGACCGCAGGAAGATCCAACCAGTACATACTTCAGGAAATAATGCTTGACTGCTCACTGGAGGGAAGGATAGTAGAGGCAAAGATGAAGTATTTTGGTCACATAATGAGAAGACAGGAAATCTTGGAGAAGATATTGATGCTGGGGAAAATGGAAGGAAAAAGGAAGAGGGGCAGACCAAGGGCAAGATGGATGGATGGTCTCCTTGAAGTGACTGGCTTGACCTTGAAGGAGCTGAGGGTGGCCACGGCCGACAGGGAGCTCTGGCATGAGCAGGTCCATGGGATCATGAAGAGTCGGAAGCTACTTAATGAATAAATAACAACATAGCTATAGTCAATATTTAAAGAGTTTTCATTCTGATCATTTCAAGGATATCATGTGGTTTCTTGGTGAGTCATTCCTAGAATTTGCATATGAGGTATATATATTAAACAAATGCCATATAATTTCAAAAGCATCTTCAACTGTTTTGATTCTGACAAGGTTATAATTTTAAAAAATTATTCTTGCTGCAGATCTAAATGAAACTTCTGCCTGATATATATGTATTAATCAAAATATCTAGTTCAATGGGTTATCAATTATTGTTGACACAAGCATGCTCTCAAACTTGTTATATGCTTTTGGTCCTGGTCTTATTATAATTGTAGTTTTGTTATTCCTTTAGTTTACCAGTCTAAGTTGCAAACTTACAAAAAACACATCCAGTCTGCCAAAAACATGTTGTGTGTATTTTTCAGCATTACATAATCTTTTCTTTCCTGCTTAAGTGATTCCGTTGAATTTTTCTTTGTTTCAGTTTCTATAGTAATGGGAATCCCTACAGTAAAGAGAAAAGTAAAATCTTACCTTACGGAAACACTTCACTCACTGATTGATAAGCTTACACCAGAAGAGAAGCTAGATACGGTTATGATCGTCTTCATAGGAGAGGTAATCTAATTATATGTTTTCTGGTTGCTCACAGTGTACTTCTAATAGATGTATCTAGTGTTGAGATTAACCTGATAATCTTTAACAATTTCAGTTTATTAATATGTTTCCTCAATACATTTCTTTAAGAACTCATTAAATATTTCAGTCATTAAAGTGAAAATTAGCCATTTCAAAACTCTTTTTCATATCCTTTTCTCATTTGATAAGTAGACTGTTGAGAAGGAGCCTCTTAGAAAGGTAACTTAGTTCTCTGAAACTTTCAGGAACATTTTCTTAATTCTGTCCCATCAGATTAAAGCAGAGTAATCAATTAGACTTCAGATTTATCAGTTCAAAAGAGTGTTGGACCTCTGCCTAAAACTCATGTATGGACCTTGCAGCATGAGCAAGTTGCCAGCTCTGCTCTGTCTGGATTTAGTAAGACTCAGAGGCAAAAAGTGGCTGGCTTTGTAAAGAGCCAAATTTTGGTGGCAGCAAAAAACATTCCCTACTTGCTCCTTGCTATCTTCTTCAACCCCAAGGCTGCACACTACATAGATTAAAACAAAATGCAAATTAAAAAAAATCTCTGATTATAATAAAAATGGTTAATCACCCCCTAATAAACTGTTCTATTTAAAATCTTCTATTTTTTTTTAATTGTGTCAGAAGTGAATTGAGAATATACTGCAAGTCACTTCTGGTGTAAGAGAATTGGCTGTCTGCAAGGACATTGCCCAGGGTATGCCCGGATGTTTTAAGATCCTGCGGGAGACTTCTCTCATGGCCCCACATGGGAAGCTGGGGCTGACAGGTGGGAGCTCATCTGGTCTTGTTTTTTGAACTGCCGACCTTTAATTCTTCAGGTCAGCAGTTCAGTCGGCACAAGGGTTTAACCCATTGTGCCACCATGGCTCCCATCTTCTAAAATGTAACTATGGAGACAAATGCACACTTTATTTTTTTAAAGTAGTTTTTATTAAAATATTATAGAATTACAGTGAAAGAGGGTGAATATTTAAAAGAAGATAGAACAGTAGGAAATAATAAATGTATAAAGAAAGAAGGAGAAGAAGAAAAAACCACCCACCCACAGTTCAAAAAAAGAGGAAAAAAATGTACACTTTATTAAATTAAATAATAAGGAAGCAATTAGAGTGAGCAACATAGAGTCCAAAAGCACATTTGGTTCCAAGTATTATGTTTCGTTACTCAATGATCCACTTCGTTCATTGGATATTTTGCTCTGTTTCTGGAGAATGTCACATTTGCATATCTGTCACATTTGGCAGTAACATTTTTCCCAATTACATACTGCAAATTAAACTATAAAATGGTAGTAATAAAGAGAGCAAGGAGAAAAGTCGTAAAGTCTTGTTTTGAGCTATTTACTCTGGACTGGGATGTGTAGGAACATCATTTCCTACACATCCCAGAATGTGGTGGGACAGACTAGGCTGAAAGGACTGAAATGACCGCCGGTTGAATTTCAGTTGTACTGCAAAAACAGTCCAATTTGCTGTGCCTTTTTGGACCATATAGATTCATAATGGTGAGGACTGAAAAAGATCGCTTAAACAAACTTCACTAAAAGTATAAAAGTGCTTCTCTGTCAGATGGCTGGAACTGCACAAAATGAGTATTGTGGGATGTTTTTATCATTTGGAAAAATATATGATGTTTGCTCACCAAGGCAGACAGCTCTGCAAATACATGGTTTGGCTTGTGAAGTGAGTTTGCAAATGGCTTCTTTAATAACAGAAGTGACTATATACATTGGGCGGGGAGTGGAAAGTGAGTTAGCATGGGAGTCATGTAAACTTGTGTTTAACACAATCTTCCATGCAAAAGAGAAGCTTTTTGTAAAGTTAAATCAGAGCAGTCCCTCTTTAAATGAAATTCTTTCAAACCTAATAGATGGCGGTTAATTACAATTAAATCTCTTTTCATTCCTAATTCCATCAGTTTCCTCAGACTTGCACTTCTGCTTTAGGACTCAGTGGAGTGCCATTAGTACCTAGAGAAAATATGTGTTTCATTCATGGGATATTGTGTTGTTTTGTTTTAAGTTGGTTCACAGTTGCTCAGGTGGAACAGTTATCTTTTGACTTACACAAGCTGGCACAATCATTATTGTTGATTTGGTGGTCATCTTAAATTTGTCACTATTTTTAGATGAAGAGAGGAAGGTTTTTGTACTGAGAAGTTGCCAAGAGACTTCCCCCCCCCCCCTTCCTTAGTTCTCCTTATCAACCACTTGCATGAACAGAAGCCTCATTAGATTAAAACTATATTATGCATTTCAGGATCACTTGCTTTTTGAATCTTAAGTGACTGTGTACTGCTCTGATCTTGACTGTAATTTTCCAGCTTATTCCTTCAGTCATAGTAAATCAAGAACATGCGAGTGAGAGGTGAACTGAAAGATGTATTGTCGAAGGCTTTCATGGCCAGAATCACTGGGTAGTTATGAGTTTGTATGGCCATACAGTCCGGAAAACTCACAACAACCTGGTGAACTGAAATGAGAACCACCACTTAATGTTCCCTAGCAACATAAAGAGTATCCCTCTGGGCAGCTAAACCAGGAAATCCCAGCTGGATGGCCCCCCACGGGGTTCTGCCTCCAGGGGCAAATCAAGAATGGACAACTTGGAAGTCCCTGAACTGACTCAGCAGTAGAATGGGAAGATCAAAAGACAACCTGGCAAAATGGTGCTACCTAAAATAGTGGTTCTCAACCTGTGGGTCCCCAGATGTTTTGGCCTTCAACTCCCAGAAATCTTAACAGCTGGTAAACTGGCTGGGATTTCTGGGAGTTTTTGGCCAAAACACCTGGGGACCCACAGGTTGAGAACCACTGACCTAGAAGAATCCTCCACCATGTGCGGCTGTGGAGCAGAACAAACAACTTAGCATCTGTATGCTTGCCCACAATGCCCTGCCTCATGCACAGAGGAAGAATCATTTAAAGCTATAGACAATGTGGTAGCTGTTGCCCGTTTTTGGTCTAAAATTATTTAGCCGCTTGTGTTCCATCTATTGTATTAATTTTATATTAATTTATTTATGCAATGCGCTTTACATGAAATAAATAAATAAATACATTATGGCATAGCTACCTTGAATCAATTCCTGAATAATGACTCAAAACTTACAGTGATTTAGTAGGGATACTCTAATTGAAGGCAGCAAATGGATCAGGTATTTGAGTCCGAAATTCAATTGTTTGTCTTAACCAGGTTTAATCCATTGAATTGGTTGCTAAATAGTAAATCAGCACATATGTAAATCCCATTGATCCAGTTTGTCTATTCTACTTAGAAATAAAAATTCAATTTACTGTAAACCCTACTGTTCATAGGATTCCCCTGAAAGATACCTGAGCGCATATACAGATGGTCAATGTACATAGTGCAGCAGGGGATAAGAAATTAATAACATAGGCCTGTAGTACTCTAGGAGTCGTCTACACATAATTGAGTGGAGAAGAAGATCAGTTCAGGTTATGGAATTCCAAATTAAGGAGCATAAGCTGTCCTCCTCTCTGCTTTCCTTCTGCCTGTGGGTAAAGGGATTTCTATTTAGATAGGCTTTTTGGTGATTAAAAAAGGCTTCTTGACAAATTTGCTTCACCCTGTTGTCACGCTTGTAGTCCTTCATCATGCCCTTCATAGGGTTCCCTATACCTCCCATAGATGTTGCAATGTGTGCAGGGTTCTGCTTTGGAGAGAGGGAGGGCCCTTCCATATAGCCAGATGAGCCAGAATATCAAGGCAGAAAATCCCACAATATCTGCTTTGAACTTATTTATCTGAGTCCACACAGCCATATATTCCAGTTCAAAGCAGATAATGTGGGATTTTATTCAGCTGTGTGAAAGGGGCTCCTCCTTCAAATTTTGCTGATCAAAGAAGGGTCATTGGTAAAACAACCCAATTGCATTTTGACCTGTCTTACCATAGGGATGCTTGTTTTCTTGTTATGGTGACTGTTTTGGATGAACAGGGTGTAAGAACCCTATAGTTACTTGTAGCTGGGTAAGTACAACTTAAACCTATCTTCCTGTCTTTTTTTCCAGACAGATCTTGACTATGTAAATGGTGTCGTGGCAAGCCTAGAAAAAGAGTAAGTTGATTCTAGACAATTTGTCTACATTTTACTGCATTTTTGAATTTCAGGAATAAATAGTTTACATATATACAATGGTTCTTAATATCGCACACTGCCTAGTGCAATTAAATGAGATCTCTTATAAAATGGCAAATGGGATTAAGACACTCGGATGGACATAAATGGATTATGTTGGCATGAAATAAGTGGATTGCTCAGCATATACATGAAAGCTACTGTGCAAAGTGCTGCAGTATAGAAGTCCCCAAGTACTTAAGATGTTAATGCGCATTGTGTCTTAATTATAGGTGATGACTTGGGAATTATGCCAGGGCCCAAGGGAATGTGTCAACATTTCTGCTTTTACAAATGGCTCAGTTAATACTTACTATTGGTTGGTGACACTTATCCTATGCAGTCCATTTTCAAGGGATATGAGGAGCTCTTATGGGACAGGGAAATCAGTTTTGGTGTACAAACAGAAAATGTTGTTTTGGAATGCAGCCTTTGTTTAAGGCTTGGAAAAGTTACATTTTCTGGAACCAGCCTCTCAGAATCCCCTGGTATTTATGGCCATGTGAGCTGGTGGCTTTAGAGAGCTGTAGTATAAAAATTAACTTTTTATAGTGCTAGGTTTTTAATCATTACTAGCATTAGCCCTTAGGCTGAGATATATAAACTTGTCCAGTACTTTCCTCGAGCCATGAGGAGAGGCGGGTAAGAAATAAAATTATTATTATTATTATGAACTTCAAGACTCAGTTGAGATTTTAATCCATTTTCAATGTTCAGTCTATTTCCTCCTATAGGTGTTAGGAATTTAGTGTCCCCTAGAACATGCAATAATCAACTTGGCTTTTGTGTTTATAGGTTTTCTACAGAAATCAGCTCTGGCTTGGTGGAAGTAATAGCCCCACCTGCATCCTACTATCCTGATTTGACAAATCTCAAAGAGACTTTTGGAGATTCAAAAGAAAGAGTCAGGTAAGGTACTTTCCCCATTTCTGTTCATAAAGGCACCTAGAGCTTGTGAAAGTTTTTCCCCCCTCAACTACAGTTCACAAAGGCTGGCTGGACAATTCTGAGAGCTATAGTTCAAGGCACCAAGCAGGTGTGCCTTCAAGTTGCCTGTTGACTTATGGTGTCCCTATGCATTTCACAGGGTTTTCTTTGCTAAAGAATACTCATAGGTGGTTTTTCCAGTTTCTTCCTCTAAAATAGAGCCCACAGCTCCTAGAGTTAACTAATTGCACATGCTATTATTCAGGAAGATTTTAAAACAATCATCCTGAGTCCTGGGATACATTCAGGCACTTTGTCATGCCTTATGTAGATGAAACTGAAGGTCATTCCTCCCTAGCAAATTTTGACCCTCCATGTGTTTTGGACTCCAACTCCCACAATTCCTAACAGCTAGTAGGCTATTAGGAATTGTGGGAGTTGAAGTCCAAAACACCTGGAGGGCTGAAGTTTGCCCATGCCTGGTCTAGACACTTTTATTTGGCTCTCGTCCTTTAGCTTTTCTTTGATATTGCCATTAGTCAAATTTGTAGTCTGTGAACTGCTAGCGCTGCTTTGCTTTGCTTCTACCAACATTTGTATGTGAAAATGTGAATATGTTTTATCTGCTGTTGTTGGGAGTACTTCCGTTGAAAACCTACTAGGTTATACCTACTCTGCCCGTAGTTTTCTTTGGGGGGGGGGGGGGGGCTAGAAATACACCTAGACCTAATTTCCCCCCGTTTTTTAGGGATTTTAATTGAAGCAAATATGTAAACCCAGTAAAAATATAGTGGACTTGAATGATTACAGGTTCCGTTGGGAGATGACAATAAATAGTGTTTTCAGTAGTTTGCTAGTTTGTATGGCTCCAGAGTTGCTGCTCTGGAAATCACAGAGTTCCTTCCATTGGGGAATGTTGTTGCTTGAGAAAGCGAGGATGGTGGAGTCCCTCTAAGATGACTGGAAGATTTTTGGTAATACCGTATGTGTTGCTTGCACTGTTGCTTGTACTTGCTCGCACTATTTGCTTGTACGGGTGTGGATTGAGGTGTGGATGCAGGTGTGAATCACCTTTTGCATACAGAACTCTTCTGAGTACAGACTCTAAACTACTGCCGGTTTTGTACCTATTATTTTGTGTTTTTGCCAGCAAGTGTCTATGTCACCAGGTTTTATTGAATGATTTCTCTGGAGGGATTTGGATTGGCTTACCTGAGAGATGTGAGTTGCTCAAGTTCACCCCGTGGGTTTCTATTATTCGAATTCACTAATCAAACCATTGCAGTGCACTGGCTCAGAAATGTCTTGTGCGCATTGTCAAGTGACCCCTTGACTCATGATGACCCCATGAATTTCACAGGATTTTCTTTGGCAAGAAATCTTCATAGGTGGTTTTGTCATTTTCTTCCTGTAGCTTTCCAGATCAGATGACACCTGGTGCCTTCAGAGTATTTAGGTTCTTCAGTGTTGTCTTCTTATATGTAATTTCAGATGGAGAACAAAACAAAATCTGGATTATTGCTTCCTCATGATGTATGCTCAGAAAAAGGGCATTTACTACATCCAGGTAAGGTGTCTTTATGTATGGAATGGTGAAATGAATAGCCAAAGACTAGCTAAGAACTTGTAATAGTAAACATGATATAAGTACAGATTAGGGCTGGGCGGTTTCGTTAATTCGTAATTCGTTATTTTTTTTTATAACGAAGCGATAACGAACCATTCTGGAGCAACTTAAAAATGAAACGAATTTTTAAATTCGTTTCGTAAATGCTTCGGATTCATTATGTATTCGTTTTGTTATCGGTTTGAGGTCGTTTCGTTATTATTTCCGCATGTCTGGGGCAAGTTTTATAGTTGTTTTTTGTTTAATTAGTGAAAAAAAAATTATAATATCACACCAACAGTCAACAACAGAGGGAGAGGGAAGCTTCAGAAGTTCCCCCTTCTGTTCCATTTGGAGGTTTTTTAGCGTATTTCGCGGTCGCGTCCGCCATTAACGAATCGATTCATTATTGTTTCGTATTTGTTTCGTTAATGTTTCGTAATTTTTTTAACATGTACGAAATTTCGTAAATATCGAACTTTTTAAAAGAAAAATTTCGGAATTCTTTTAAATATCGAAACGCAAAACCCCCCCAAAAACGAATTGTTTTTAGAAACAAATTTTTCCGTTGTTACCCAGGCCTAGTACAGATCTTTAATTTAAGTCAGATATATGGCAACAAATGACTTGTTACATAGAATGACTAGAGACGGGATTTCCAACTTTTGGTTCTCCAGATTTAGACATCACCTCCCTTGCCATGGACTATGCTGGTTGGTGTTCCTAGAGGCTGAAGTCCAAAACCCTTAAATGACCAGAAGTTGAAAAACGTGGGCCTAAAGAGACTGTGGACCCTTCCACACAGCCACATAACCCGGAATATCAAGGGAAAAAATCCCACAATATCTGCTTTGAACTAGGCTATCTGAATCCACACTGTAGAAAACCTGAGATCAGATCCTGGGATATAGGGCCTGTCTGGAAGGGTCCTTAGATCCCAGAAGTTGCTGACCATTGGCTTTGCTATCTGAGTCTTTTGGGAATTGAAATCCAAAACCTAACAAAAGCATGAATGATTCAGAATTGAGAAAGAACAACTCCCAGCTCTGTTCTGGATTTCTCAGGGCAAAGCCAAGGCAGTGTTTAAAAGTTCAGAAACATCCATAATGGTTAAGGTCATGCTTCATAAATATTTCTTAGCTTCTCATCTGTGACTGCAATAAATCAAAGTAAAAAGGAGAAAGATCTGCATGCTTAGTCTCATGCAGTATTAAGTAGTTGACACTAATTCAGTGTAACTAATTTGCTCACATAAAATGAAGCAACTCTGTCGATTCTTAATTGAATGGGGTTTAGGTTTACTTTTTGTATCTCTGGCTTACGTTCTGTACCATCAAAATAAATGTGAAATCTTGAGTGGTATTTTCAGAAACAAGGAGATTTTATAGCCACCAGAAAGGAAAGTGGGACAAAGGGGAAGAGGAGAAGATCACAAGTTTTAAAAAATGAGATAATATAGGCAAATCCATGCTGGATCAAACTGAAGGCTTATTCCATCCAACTTCCTACTGTGGGCAACCAGATGCCTGCAGAGTTAAGAAGAATTTCAGCAATGACTGCAGTTAACCATTTAGCTACTTATGAAGACAATTGCAAAATAATATCTAAAATATGATAAAATTGATTAAGACATAATATTCATATATCAAGGAAAGGAAAAATATATGAGACCCAATTAAACAGACACAAAGATGGTTATAAACTTTGGGGTGTTTTTGATTGGTCATTTCTGAGGAGGGGAGGGAGGGCCTAGTAATTACACAGAAGGACTTGGCGGTCCCGATATTTGGAGCCTAAAGTTTACCTTTTGGATAGGCTCAACTCCCCATCCCCAATTCCAATTCCCATTGGTTAGAATTCAAACACATAATTGTGTCAGTCTGGAATATCGGTATGCAAAGCAGTCCCGTAACATCTGAGAGAGCAAAGTTGGTAGCATAACCTTTCCTAGATTATGGGTGCATCTACACTGTAAAATTAATGTAGTTTGGCACTTTAACTGATATGGCTCAATGCTATGGGAATTGTAGTTTAGTGAATTTTATTTGTTTATTTAAAGCATTTATATTCCGCCCTTTTCACCCCAAAGGGGACTCAGAGCAGAGCACAACATATAAACGGCAAACATTCAATGCTGAAACATACTAGACTATACACATACAAAAACATTAAAATCACTTATCTTGATGTTAAAATCCTCTGTAAAAACTGTTTCAAACCACCATATCAAATCTGGTTGGCATACTAAGAGTTCCTGTCGCTACCTTGTTACAAAGTCCCAAAGGCTCACTCCCACAGCCAAGTTTTTATCACCCTAAAGGACAGGAGAGAGGAAGGGAGTTCCATAGCTGAGGAGCAATCACTCTTGTCCCTGCCAGTCGTACCTGAGAAAGTGGTGGGCCTCCCTGGAAGATCTTAATCTCCGTGGTGATTCGTAGAGGGAGGAAGAGACTTGTGGGCCATCCAGTTCAACCCCCTGCCAAGAAGCAGGAAAATCGCATTCAAACAATTATCACTTTGAACTTTGTGAAATTAAAACTCCCACGATTCATGGCACTGAGCTATGGTAAATGAAGTGGTGTCAAACTGCATTAATTCAAAAGCGTAGATGGACCCTTAGGTTCCTTTCTCAGATGGCACTGTTTCATCAATAGTCCTCCTTCTAGTAATGAGCCTCCCTGCCTTCTCATAAGTTGGCAGACACACAGTCTGCCACCAGAGGTCTGTTCAAGTTTTGCCCGTCATGGTAGAGTGTGCCAGTTCCCTGCCATAGATGTTGAGTATCTTCACACCACAGTTAAGTAGGGAAAGTCATACCGTTTAAAGCAGTGGTTCTCAACCTGTGGGTCCCCAGGTGTTTTGGCCTACAACTCCCAGAAATCCCAGCCAGTTTACCAGCTGTTAGGATTTCTGGGAGTTGAAGGCCAAAAACATCTGGGGACCCCAGGTTGAGAACCACTGGTTTAAAGGATCTCTGATTAATGAGTGTTCTGCTTTGTCCTAATATCTATTAGTAATACTTTTTTACAAGATTGGGAAGATCCTGGTAAAAAGCACTTCGGTAGCAATAATCCAGATTCATGTTGAGAGACTGTATTTCCGTGCACCAAAAATGCATCATATTGGATAATGTCAAAATGTGTCTTTCTCATTTAATATCTGGATAAACAACGTGATCATATATGGACCTCGTATTTGTGCAATCATGGTATTGTTTATCCACATCCAACAAAATATGAGTTTTCTAGTGTCTCTGTGATAATCTTGAGTTGGAAATCCTTCGTTTCGATAGGGTTCACTATTATCCACAGTTATATGGATACATGCAAACTTCATGAATGTATCCTATGCAGTTGTGGGGGTCATAATGTAAATCTTGGAAATGTATGTTTTTATCTTACCAATCTTATCTTTTTAAAAATTGAAATGAAAAGTTTTTATGAGACATGAGTACATCCCATTGAGTTCATGGAACTTAGACACTTCCTAGGTAGCATAAATTAGCAGCCTAAACTGCTCAAAATAATCACAAAAGCAGGACGATGCATTCCCTTCTCATTTTGCATTTACAAATGCCTTTATAGTAAGTGCACCTGTGGCGAATAGGATGAGCTGAAATGTATGTTGAAGCTTGAAGTGTGGTTTGCCTGTTCCAGCCTCTCCTTACTTCCTTTCTTCTTTGTTTTGCTGCCCTTGCTGCTTGTTCCCTTAGCTCGAGGATGACATCGTTGTCAAGCAGAATTACTTCAGCACAATAAAAAATTTTGCACTTCAGTTGTCATCTGAAGACTGGATGATTCTAGAATTTTCTCAGCTCGGATTTATTGGTAAGAACCATTCCTCTTCAGCAGACTTGAAAAGGGAATGAAAGGGATGCATTTGCCACCTAATAGTCCCCGAGACACCATTCGCAAAAATAGGTTACTTTTTAAATTTCCGGTGCAATTTTCTATGTCAGGTGGGTATATGTCAAATGTTGTGATAGAATGAGCTGCTGCAAAATAGAGTTGCATAATCACCGCAAGAGCCAACCCGAAACATGACAAATTTCTAAAGCTTGACTAGATGACAGAGAGAGCTTCAGTTCATGGAAACAGCAGGCGGCATGAAAAGTAGTGTTCTCTTGGGAACTATCAATACCAGTTATTTTTTCTATTAAACCTTTCCCTTTGTGTGTTAATAGAAACTATGGTTTTAAGGAAGAAAAGTTAGCCCCTACCCTTTTTCTGATATAACTGTTTTTTGGGTTTTTAAAGAAGCATTATAATTTTGCATCTTGATTATAATTTCACATATTGATTCTAGGAGCTGCGGTGGCACAATCGGTTAAACCAGAGGTCCTCAAACTTTTTAAACAGAGGGCCAGGTTACAGTCCCTCCAACTGTTGTAGGGCCGGATTATAATTTGGAAAAAAAAATGAATGAACTCCTATGCACACTGCACATTATCTTATTTGTAGTGCAAAAACACTTTAAAAATACAATAATTAAAATGAAAAACAATTTAAACAAATTTAAACTTATTAGTATTTCAATGGGAAGTGTAGGCCTGTTTTTGGCTGAAGATTGTTGTTGTTGTTGTTGTGTGCTTTCAAGTCATTTCAGACTTAAGTTGACCCTGAGTGAGGGCCGGGTAAATGACCTTGGAGGGCCGTATTCAACCCACGGGCCTTAGTTTGAGGACCCCTGGATTAAACCATTGTGCTGGCTGAACTGCTGATCTGAAGGTCGGCGGTTCTAATCCATGAGATGGGATGAGCTCTCATCTGTCAGTTCCTGCTCCCCATGTGGAGACACAAGAAAAGCCTCCCACAGGATGGTAACGCGTCCCCTGGGCAACATCTCTGCAGACAGCTAATTCTCTCACACCAGATGTGACTTGCAGTTATCTCAATTAAAAAAATCTTGATTCTGAATGCCATATCTGGTGCGATGAAGATGTTTAACTTTTTAAACTCATTAGTATTATATCTTTACTGTCAGCTGGAGAAATAAATGCTTTTCATATCTCCTGCCTTGGGATAAAATTACCTGACTGTCTTTGGAAATTCCAATGCCTGCTACTTAAAACAGGTGTTTCTTGTGACTCCTTAAGAGTCCCTGAAGATGCAGCAAGTCACTTCACCAGACAAAAACTGGACTCCTTGAAAGAGAAATAATAATAATAATAATAATAATTATTATTATTATTATTATTTTGGGTTGTTGTAGGTTTTTCAGGCTATATGGGCATGTTCTAGAAACATTCTCTCCTGACGTTTCGCCTGCATCTGTGGCAAGCATCCTCAGGAACCTCTGACGATGCTTGTCACAGATACAGGTGAAACGTCAGAAGATAATGCTTCTAGAACATGGCCATACAGCCCGAAAAATCTACAGCAACTCAGTGATTCTGGCCATTAAAGTCTTCGACAATACAATAATTATTTTATTTCTTACCATCTCTCTTCATGGCTCGAGGTGGGTACAGAACAATTAAAACACATAAGCACAGCAAATACACCACAAATACACCTACCTCTATATAAGTTACATGTCCAAATGTATCTCTATAAAATAAATATTAAAATACACAAAACAGAGATTAAACAAAGGAGACACATTAAAAATTCATGTTTAAAGACTCTCTGGGTAGGCCTGCTGGAAGAAATAGGTCTTTACATTGTTTTAAACTTCTGACAGCTCATTTCAGAGTTCTTCCAGCAAGTCATTCCACAGTCATGGGGTGGCCGATGAAAAGGTCCTCTAAGTGGTAGTTGCCAGTCGGGTTCTGTCTGGGTGAAGCAGAGCCCCCCATAAGACCGAAGTGTTTGGGGCGGATTGTACAGGAGAAGGCAATCCTGTAGGTAACCTGGACCCAAACCATGTAGGGCATTAAAGTTCAAAACCAACTCCTTGTACTTTGCCCAGAAACTAATTGGCAGTCAGTGGAGTGACTTTAGGATAGAGGTAATATGTTCACTCCTAAATGTTCCTGTGAGCAATCTGGCTGCTGTATTTTGAACCAGCTGGAGTTTCCAAACTTGGTACAAGGGTAGCCCAATGTAAAGTGCTTTGCAGAAGTCCAACCTTGAGGCTTGCACTACCAATACAGTATATCTTCCACATTTGTGGATTTGATTATTCGTGGATTTAATTAAAATGTTTTCTCTTAGAGTCTCTAGTTCTCCAGTGTGACTCTATGGTTAACACCCACTGGAAGCCAATCGCAAAGTCACATTGGGAGGCCAAAAGACTCCTTCGAGCAGTGATTCTCAACCTGTGGATCCCCAGATGTTTTGGCCTTCAACTCCCAGAAATCCTAACAGCTGGGATTTCTGGGAGTTGTAGGCCAAAACACCTGGGGGCCCACAGGTTGAGAACCACTGCCTTAGAGAGAATACCTGGTTATGAATCTCTAGACCCTCCAGTGCAATTCTGTGCTCAATTTTTGGCAGATATTGACAAGTGGAATATGATTTTCATTACAGATTATGGGGGCTAAATATTCATTTTAAAATATTTTAAAATTATGGCTAGATACGTGAGAAAAAAATGACACATTTAATTTAAAATACCCAAGCAGTAGAAGGAAGAAACATGGCAGTACTGTTCCTGGCTCTTCAGTTCTCTTGCCCTGCTGTCTTTCTAAGGCTGTTATTCCCCCATGGATTTCTTTGAATGCCACCTTTCTTTTCCCTGTGATTAGCAGTGTTATACACAAAGGACAATCTATCAGATGAGTCTCAGTTTGATGTCTGAGTGATAGATACTATGGTATCTTGTCTCTTCAGGGATTTCTGTTAATATTTTATTCAGTCTCACAAAAGCAAAGCGGCAATCTGTTTTTATATGATAAAGCCCTGGATTATTGTTGACACAACTTCCTATTATTTGCAGGTAAAATGTTTCAGTCTCCAGATATTACACTCATTGTAGAGTTCATATTTATGTTTTATAAAGAGAAACCTATTGACTGGCTCTTGGATCACATTCTTTGGGTGAAAGTTTGCAACCCTGAGAAGGATGCAGTAAGTTTTAAATTTTTTATGTTTCCAAAAAAGCATAACTATGGGCAGATGCATTAAGAGGAGAGCAAGCGCCTTCTTCTCTTCAACACCATTACTATAATTCATAGCCAGGTGATGCTAAAGGAAACAGGGCTTGTTTTATGACACCAAAAGGGTTTACAGTGGAGTTCAACAAACATAGCAAACAGAAGTGTAAATGTGTGTAGGTCCTATATTTATATATTACTATATTTATATATTACTATATTTACAGTTCTATGAATATGGAAACCAAGTATTGTAGGGTGGATGGATTAAAAAAAATCCAACTCCAGTTGTGCCTGTGAAGATGATGTGATCTCTAACATAACAGGGGCATCAGTTACTAGTCACAAAAGAATTCTGGTTTAGCTCCTCTTCTCATTCAGATAGTCTTCCTAGAGCATTGTACTGAAGTGCGATTGTTGAATGCAGTAGTGGACTTTTCCAGTTACTTTAGATTTTGCAGCCTACTGTGTCTCTTCTGTATTCCTTGGCTTGACTGAAAATTGTCCCATTTCATTGGGCAATTGCATCCATGGATTCTGCATTCATAGATTCAATCATCCATGGGTTGAAAATATTTCCAAACAATTTCCAAAAAGCAAAACCA
This sequence comes from Anolis sagrei, assembly GCF_037176765.1. Classification (NCBI taxonomy): domain Eukaryota; kingdom Metazoa; phylum Chordata; class Lepidosauria; order Squamata; family Anolidae; genus Anolis; species Anolis sagrei. The sequence goes on along the minus strand of NC_090023.1, from coordinate 102,446,624 downwards.
TGATTTTGCTGTTTTACTACACCATTGTATATATTAGCACTTGAGCATACATGGATTTTGGTATCCACACAGGTCCTGGAACCAAACCCCAGTGAATAGCAAGGGCCCACTGTATTACATTATCCTGCAGTTTACTTCAGTGGTCTTCAAATCAGAAAGTGCTGAGCTTTTTGTTAATGTATCTCATGCATTTTGGACATACATTCTGCAAATAGAAAATGCTCCTCTCTCTCTAGTCCAGTGGTTCTCAACCTGTGGG